>NC_081407.1:430296229-430896229 GCF_030272615.1 Cryptomeria japonica
GACCCCTTTTTTTGTTTGGTTCTTCTCTAGAGTTTTGAAACTTTGGAGTTCCGAGGTCACTTGTCTAGTGATTCTAGGACTCCAGGGTCCTCGAACCCTAGAACATGTTTTATTTTCTACAATTGGTCAAGACTATAAATAGCCTTTCAAGAGGGATTTGAGTTCATTTATGTGCTTCATCGTTCGAGCTCTTCCTTCCTCTTGGTGATTTTGTTCTCCCACAGTGTGCTTTTCTCCCTTTCCTCCTTCCTATCCAGGTAGGTTTTCCTCTCCTTGGATTTGTTTCTTTTTTGTTGTTTCCCTTTTGTTTAGCGCTTCTGCTTAGGGTTTTTTTATTTCAATAATTTGATTGTCGATCAATGGTTAGGGATTTCTGATCTTCCCCCTATTAGACATAATGCACCAATGAGAGGGGGGTGAATCAGTGGTTCTCAATATTTTCCCTTTAACAACCTAGATGTGAGTACCGATTATGCGAACTAACACAATGCAGACTTGCCAGTTAGTTGAGAGACCAACACAAATGCAAACACACATAGAGGGAATCACATAACACCAGTATGTACAAGGAAAACCCAAGATGGGAAAAACCTCATTGAGAAACCTTGTTGGAGACTACTGCTCCAATCCAGCCTCACAAAAAATTCTGTTACAATTTTTAGGACACCAACCCCTAACTTGTTTATGGGCTACAACCCAAAGGATCTACAACCCCTGCATCGAGCTACAACTTACTGTTCACAATAAAAAGATCAATTACAAAAGTAGTTGTCTTGTTATAAGTGAACCTTGTAACCATTTCATATACCTTACTCTGCCGGTGAGATACTTTCTCTGCTACACCGACTCAAAATTCTGTTGCTCTACTGCAGGCAAACCCTACCAGTACACCTCTCCTCTTCTTCTTCTCTGTTGGATCTCCTCCTCATTGCTCTGCACTTTACTGGTGCTATACTCTACCGGTCCACTATCTACCTTCTCTGTAGCTCTCTTCACTTCTGCTCTGTCGGTATAAAAATTTCCAGTTCTTCTCTTCACTCTCCCTCTTTTCTCAGATACTTGTTGAGAACTTGGCTGATTTTCTCTCACATGCAGGAGTAACACTCAATCACTTCATAGTAGCACTATCCTCTTCTCTTTAGCAGCAAACTAACTATGTCTTTGGCCTGCATATTTATAGACTGGTTTTCCTGCCAAAAGCCAATTCAAAATCTAGGTGGTTAGGATTTCCTCATCACCCTTGAGGTAAACCAAATATTATCATATCCTCCCCAATCTAATCTTTCTGACAGCCAATAGTACACCTCCACCATTATCGCGCATTCTTGACCACACCTTCTATCTTTGGCAATCTACTTTTTACCTTGTCAGCTGATCTCTTGGTCAGACACCAAGATCTATCTTGTTGTTTCCTTCATTCACCTCATTCTCTTCAAACACTCTTAACTAGATCTCAGTTGTTCTCCAGACCTCAAGCTGTAAACCTCTGCAACACGTCTCATGATTTGTGGGATCTTCCAATAATGTTGATCAACTCTGCAACTACCCTATCGATGTATATTCCTTCTTCATTCGAATGCAGGTCCACCTCCTTAACTCCATGTGGTATCTATGTCGACCAACTTCCATCTTGACTCTTCATGTCAGTCCAAATAGGATCACCAACCAAACACTCTATTGGTTCCTCTTTCTTGTCAACATCTCACATTCTACCGGTTAACTCCTCACGTCTGCACATGTTGAACTACCGGTGGAACACCTAAACTGGTCTTCAGACATGTCTATACTAAGCATGCACACTCCCACAAGGTGGGGGGACATCTGCATCTGCACCTTGCTCATATTTTTGATGGACTTACATACTGACAAGCACTCTTCATATGTACTAGAATCTCAACATGCCTTCTCAGTCGATCCACTGCATATCCCTGATTTCATACACTTAATGCACACCTCTTCTTCCTTATCTCAGAAAAATATGCTACACACAATGCATGATAGGAGATAAGTTCAACTTACCGGTGGATTGGAACTTTGTCTTCTGCATTCTGCAGTGTACTCATATGACTTCCCTATTTGTGCAACATATCTTCAAACAGGCACATGTGATCTGATGTGGGCACACTCACTGTCAGTTACTACTTCTCATGATGACTGCAACTTCATCAGGTGGGAGTCCTGCTATCTTACAACCTTATAGCATACCTGTGATTTGTTCATTCTTCTCCTCCAATGTTGATGTGATTTAGGTAACATTCTACCTCTTCGTCACAAACAACATCCAAACACCTTTCTCATCTTGCTTGTACACTAGTCATGACCTTTGTAGGATGACAGCCACTCTTTTGGTTGATTTGAGTTGCCCATGTCAACAAATCACTTACTAGTTGACATTATTTCCTTAGCGATAATGCATTGTACCAGTACTGATCACATTACCATTCCATCCACACAAGTCAAGCACCAACTTGTGTACCGATGACCCCCCCAGGGTCATGTTCCTTACCTTATCGGTGTTCTGCAACACATGGTGATATCAAAGATATCTCAACATGTATTCCTCCTTGACAGTGTTGCACATACATCTCTCATACTGGTAGTCATCGCATATCGGTTGACATCAATGACAACCCAATGCCAACAATCTCCCCCTTTTCTCATTGATGTCAACTCATGTAGTATCCGGCATACTACATAATCTTTCTCCCCCTTTCTCTAATCCATGGATTCCCAACACATGTAGTATGTTGTATACTACATAATCCTTCTCCCCCTTTGACAACAATGGAAAAGGGTACTATCATGATATCATTTCTCCCTATATTTGCCGATCACTAACAAAATTCTTTCTCCCCATTTTTCTTTATTGGATGCAACTCCTCCTTTGATACCACTTGTTATCTTGTCACCAATTTTTACATCTTGTTACATCTTCTTGAGTCATAGCACTTGAGATGGATGACTTCAACCATCAACTGACACTAATTGAGCATGCAAATTCTATACCATTTCTTAAAATACTTAATTTTAGTGGGATGTGCTAGTGAACACTACTCACTTGTCGTTCAACCTACATCACCTCCTGTTTGATCCTAGAATTCTTTAGGAATTAAATGTGATTGTAATACCAATACAACTAGCCAACTAATAAGTAGGAATAAAATGTGATTGTACTATGAATACAACCAACCACATGATAGGTAGATACCCCTTGCAATGAAATTCTCCTGGGTATTCCTACTATGACTTTTCATCATCTATAGTTTTGGGTAGTCAGCGCACTTACTCTTCCCAGTTCAAGCATCCCAGATTTTCATCATAGCCACTTGAACTCCCCCTGAGTCATACATCTTAGGTTATTATCTCTGATGGGGCCTAATACTGGGGCTCCAATCTCCTCCATAAAGTGGTTGAGTTGTGCAACTGTGATCATCTGATGATCTTTCAGTTCCATTATATCCACCACAACCTATAACATGATCCTAGATGAACATAATACCATACAATGTCATCATCAAGTCATAATTCTAACTAGTTAGCCCACAATCATGCATGCCTACATGATCAACCATTGGGCCAACATATGTCATTTAGGTCTTTTCCAATACCACCTAAGACATGAACTCCACATTCCATGCTACTGGGGCTAATGCAATAATTTCCAACTTCATTGTCTTACATAACCTGCAAGTACCTGCTAGCAATCATACTGGTAACATCCAACATATACCAGTTTCCTGTACCAGTCCATTATCACTTCCAGAGCACCTTCCTATGACTCCTGACCATTGTGTCACTTTGTATCTGAAACCAATTGTTATCTCATCATACTTTAACACAGTAGTAGTGATCCAACATTCACCTATAGGTGTGTAGTCAAGGTAGCCTCTACACACATTTGTTTTCTCATTTTCTTCCTTCATACTGACAACAAATTGTTCTTCCATGTGTCCTCTTCCACTGAGAGGGTTGAATGATAAGTTTAGTGTATTACTCCCCCTAAGATCATGTATCTCTTTTAGGCCTTAGGAGATATCACCTATGCATTTGAGTGCACAGTGCCGATCCATGGTCTTCTTCTTTCATACCTACTTGGTCTCATTCTTCTTCCTATTTCCAGACTTGGGAGTAGGTCTTTCCTTCTTTTGTTGATGGGTCTTTTCTATTCTAGGCTCTGCATCACAACCAAAAATAGTGCTATAGTAGCTCATGACCTCCATCCCAACTTTATGATTGGGGAATCTCTTGACATAGTGGTTCGGCCATCTTCTCCTAGTCATGTTGTTGTGACTGGAAACCAAAACCGATGGACCTCTTGCTCCTGCAGGGACATTTATCCTTTGGTTCCATGTGGGTTTCTAACTTCCAAATGCTCTGAATTCACCTTTCTGCAAAGCATAGTTATACCGGCCTCCATGTGACTACAGGTTCCTCTTCCTGCATTCAAACTCTCTATGGCCAAATCTATTGCAGTTATGACAGGAAACATTTGCATAACCGAGAGAGGGGACATGCATGTATCTACTCCTGGATACATTTTTCTCATATGTATAATGTCCATGATATCCTATATTATTCTTTCTAGACCTCTTTTTACATTCCTCTTCCCTATGGCCATAATCATTACATGCAAAGCAGTAACCAGTAAAGGTTGGCATATGATTTACAAATTTATTTTTCCATGCATGAGGAGATCTTACCAGTTTAGCCTCTCCATTTTGTCTTCTTTGAGAATGGATCATCAGTTGTCCATTTTTAGTAGCTCTTCCATCTGGTCTCTTCTTCTCTCACACTTGCTTTTCCCTATGGGTGGTAGCATTTCTTTGTCCTTTGCCAGTAGGAGTTCTTCTTTGCTGACTTCTCATGTTCCTGCTTCCAGTGAAGCTGTCTTCTCCCATCTTACCTTTACCTTTGGGATCTGCATTGTTCCTCCTTCTTGCAACACTGGTCTTCATTCTTGTCTGCAAATCTTCACTGGTTGTACTTAGATCAACCTTCTTTCGGGGAGCATTTCTAACTATGAAGGTTTGTCCCTTCTTCTCTCCATTTGAGGAGATAAACTGACTGTCATTGTGGGGGAAATTCTTGCTGGTGGAGCATTCACTGTTACCACTTCCTAACCCTTCAGTGTCCTCGGCATGCCTTTGCTTTTTAAACATTTTGTCCAAGGAATCACTACTACCATCAAACTGGATTCTTACCTTGACCTCATCCTGACATTTGTCAAGGTCATTTTGGAGAGTCTCCATTTCTCCAAGTAGTTTCTGATATTCTTTATCTTTAATTTCTATCCTAGATGCTAGATCTTCACACTAGCAAACCTTGGTGTTCTTTGCCTGAGACTTCAACTCTGAGATGCATTTCTCAGATTCCTCAAGGCAATTTGTCAGCCAATTTTGCTCTACTATAGAAACATTCTTGAATAGATTGTATTCATTTCTCAGATTCTCCCTTTCACTTTCCTTGGAGTCCAAGACTGATTTCAAATCACCAGTCAATCTTTTTGTCTCTTCTAGATGAGAGGTGAATAAGCCAACCTTTTGGTTTGACACATCAAGGTAGGTTCTCAACTGACTACAATCCTCATGAACTGATCTTTTGTAGATTTTAAAATCATTTCTAACATTTTGAAGCTCTTCTAGAGCACTTACTAGTTCACACTCAAGATATACTTCTACATCTTCTTCTTCTTCTCCTTCACTATCAAATAGATCTTGATGGTTAGATCTATCTGTCTTGTCTCCTTCTTTCTCATCATCACTGCCAAACACATCTTGTCAGTGGGATCTATTTTCCTTATCACTTTCAGATGTGTGCACCTCATCTTTAGATCCTTGAGCCATGAGGAGATGGGTTTCTTCTTCATCAATGTTGTGATTGCTAGTGGATCTGCCTTCATCACTTGCACATGTATCTACTGCATTGTTCTTCACACTTCCACACACTGATCCAGTAGTGTAGGGTTAATTTCAATAGAGCTTCCTTAGTCTATCCCATAGACTTTTTTTCTGATTTACACTTATCCACTTGTGAGGGGACATCACCGATGAGCCCACTAAATATGGCCTTCATGACTTCTTCATTGCACAAGCAACTTATTTCTTCTTCAGATCTGATGGGAGGACTGACATTCCTAGGGAGACCATTAATAACTGACATCCATACATCAAACCCTACAGAGGATAGGAAGACTTCCATTCTACAACTCCAAATAGAATAGTTTGAACCATCAAACACAGGAGCATGAATTGACACTAAACAAACCATTATGTCCTTAGACCAGAATCTATCCAAGTTGGAGAAAGCTCATCTATCTGGGAATCTAGGCTTTGATACCAATTGTTAGACACAATGCACCACTGAGAGGGGGGTGAATAAGTAGTTCTCAATATTTTCCCTTTAACAACCTAGATATGAGTACCGGTTATGGGAACTAACACAATGAAGACTTACCGGTTAGTGGAGAGACCAACACAAATGCAAACACACATAGAGGGCATCACATAACACCAGTATGTATGAGGAAAACCCAAGATGGGAAAAACCTCAGTCAGCAATGCTATTGGAGACTATTGCTCCAATCCAGCCTCACAAAAAACTTTGTTACAATATTTAGGGCACCAACCCAAGGAGCATAAACCCCTGATTTAGGGCACCAACCCAAGGACCATAAACCCCTGATTTAGGGCACCAACCCAAGGATCACCAACCCCTAACATTTATAGGCTACAACCCAAATGAGCTACAACCCTTGTACTAAGCTACAACTCAATGTTCACAATAAAAACATCAATTACAAAAGTAGTTGTCTTGTTACAAGTGAATCTTGTAACCATTTCATATACCTTACTTTGTCGGTGAGATACTTTATCTATTACACTGACTCAGACTTCTATGGCTCTACTGCTGACAAACCCTACTAGTACACCTCTCCTCTTCTTCTTCTCTGTTGTATCTCCTCCTCACTACTTTGCACTTTACCAGTGCTATACTTTACCAGTCCACTGTCTGCCTTCTCTGCAGCTCTCTTCACTTCTGCTCTACCGGTATAACAATTTTTGGTTCTTCTCTTCACTCTCCCTCTTTTCTCAGATACTTGTTGAGCACTTGGCTGATTTTCTCTCACATGCAGGAGTAACACTCAATCAATTTGCAATAGCACTATCCTCTTCTCTTTAGCAACAAACTAACTATGTCTTTGGCTTGCATATTTATAGACTAGTTTTCCTGCCAAAAACCAATTCAAAATCTAGGTGGTTAGGGTTTCCTCATCACCCTCAAGGAAAACCAAATCCAATCAGATCTTCCCTGATCTGATCTTTCTGATAGCCAACAGTACACCTATACCATTATCGTACCTTCTTGACCATGCCTTCTATCTTTGGCAATCTGCTTTTTACCTTGTCAGCTGATCTCTTGTTCAGACACCAAGATCTATCTTGTTGTTTCTTTCATCTGCCTCGATCTATTCAAATACTCTTAGCTGGCTCTTAGTTTTTGTCCAGACCTTGAGCTACAAACCTTTACAACAGCTCTGCAACACGTCCGGTGATTTATGGGATCTTCCATTAATGTCGACCAACTCTGCAACTACCCCATCGGTGTATATTCCTTCTTCATTCGAATGTAGGTCTGCCACCTTGACTCCATGTGGCATCCATGTCGACCAACTTCTAGCTTGACTCTTCATGTCAGTCTAGATAGGATCACCAACCAAACATTCTACTGTTTTCTCTTTCCTGCCAGTTTTCTAACCCTGCCGGTATCTCACATTCTACCGGTTAACTCCTCATGTCTGCACATGTTGAACAGTTGATGGAACACCTAAACTGGTCTTCAGACATGCCTATCCCAAGCATGCACATTCCCACAAGGTGGGGGGACATCTGCATCTGCACCTTTCTCATATTTTTGGTGGACTTACATACTGACAAGCATTCTTTATCTATACCGACATTTCAACATGCCTTCTTAGTCAATCCAGTGCATATCCTTAATTTCATGGACTTAATGCACACCTCTTCATCCTTATCTCATAAAACTATGATGAACACAATGCATGATAGGAGATAAGTTCAACTTACTGGTGGAGTGACACCTTGTCTTCTGCATTCTACAGTGTACTCATGTGACTTCCCTATTTGTGCAACATATCTTCAAATAGGCACATGTGATCCAGTGTGGGAACACTCACTATCAGTCACTACTTCTCATTATGACTACAACTTCATCAGGTCAGAGTCCTACTATCCTACAACCTTACAACATACCTATGATCTATTCATTCTTCTCCTCTAGTGTTGATGTGATTTAGGTAACATTCTGTCTCTTCATCACAAACAACATCCAAGAACCTTACTCATCCTGCTTGTACACTAGTCATGACCTTTGTAGGCTGACAACCACTCACTTGGCTGATCTGACTTGCTCATGTCAACACATCACTTACTAGTTGACATCATTTCCTTACTGGTGATGCATTGTACTGGTACCGATCACCTTACCATTCCATCCACAAAAGTCAGGCACCAATTTGTGTACCGATGACTCCCTGGGGTCATCTTCCTTACCTTACCGATGTTTTGCAACACATGGTGATATCAAAGATATCTCAACCTCTTTTCCTTCTTGATAGTGTTGGACATACATCTCTCATACTAGTAGTCATCCCATATTGGTTGACATCAATGACAACCCAATGCCAACAGCCCCATTCTGGAATCTTGGGTTCCCAAAATCTTGGAACCCCTTTCGCCTTCCTTTAACTCTTGAACCCTAAGTTTTCAGTATTCCAAAGTTCCTTTTTCCTCTGCCTCCTAACTCCAGAACGCAGGGTTCTTGGAATCTCAAAGTCCCTTGCAATGTTTTTCCCTTTCAAAATTTAGAACTTCTGATTCCCGGAGTCCTAAAGACTATCTTTAAGTGGTTAACTTCGAAACCTAGAATCCCAGAGTCCCGAAGCTGGTTTCTAGACAAATTTCAAAAACTATGGAACCCTGGAATTCTGAAGTCACCCTATTTTTTGCCTTGTCCATTTCAGGATCCCATGATTCTGAGATCCCAAAGCAATGGTTTTTATGCTCGATTCAATTTAGAGTTCTAGAACTTCGACACTATGAGGTGAGTCCCTTTGTTAAGCTTTTAAGTTCTGGGACCCTGGGATCCCGAAAAAATGCATGAAGGTTTCTATTGACCCCTGAACCCCAGGATTCTAGAGTCTATTATTTTTAAATAAATCTACCAAGGCACTAATCATACATATTCTCTTGTGTAGATTGAACTAATGCTTTGGAAACATCAGCTACCTCTAGGAAGAAAACCATGAATGAGGTTAAGCTTAAGAAGAACCTGACCATAATGAAGTATCAGTACCAGGGTAAAACCTTGGTGTCCAAGTTTGAGAATGAGGTGCAATGCATTATAGATACAAAGATAGGACACATTGAGCTAGATGATATAAAAAAAGAGGTGGTTCAACCAAACCTCAATGCACCATATAAGAGAATGAAGAGGTTTGGGCTTATGGAAGCCACCATATTCCCTCAAGCAATGCAATCTCTAGGATTGATCCTCACTATAGCCCAGCATTATGATAAGGATACTAGGAAGTGTAGAGATACAAAAGGAAATATGGTGGTCGATCTCTCAGCCAAGATGCTTGGTTTTGACTTTTGGTAATCCTTAGTATGAGAAGGTCCTCCAAACCACAAAGGAATAAGCAATTAAATTATTCAATAAGAATGTCACTGACAATAGGCGCCATATAAATGAAGCTTGGATTGATGAACCTAGTATATCAGGGCTGAAGGCTACTAATAATATCTTGAGAGAAAATTGCAAATATGCACTGATGGACTTGATCATCATGCTCAGCCAAGACTTTAGAAAACCACACTGTAGACACTACCACTTATGGATGTTCCACTATATTAATACTATCTTAATAGGAAAGGAATATTTTGATTGGGTGCAAATCATTTCAGACAACATCCATGAACAAATGTCCAAGTTATTTGAGACAAAGGAGTTCTTCATGACTTCTTATGTAATATAGATGGTGGAAAGAAGTGACATGTACCTAGGTTTGAATACTAATGGAAGATTAGGAGAGGCATCTAGCCAAAATAAAGCATGGGAATACTACACTCAATTTCCCATCCAACAAGCTAAATTCCACTTCAGGAGGATTAATGATGCCTTCATATATGTAGTGATTTATAGATTAATAGGTGATATTGGGTATCACATCTTTCCTGAGGCTATGGAAATGATATAGTAATGGGGTACATGGTTCCTCCAAAATCAACGCTTCACTTATATCTAGGTAAGTTGGTTCATAGGAAAACCCTTCCTCCTCCCTCGATACGGCAACAACTATATCATTATGCTTGAATATGAAATGTAGATCATAGGGTTACAATATCTTTTGACCCTCAAGCATAAGATCATGTGTCACTTTTCCAATCACTCTTGAATATCAAGTTGTTCATGAGTTACAAGATCTTAGCTTGAAGAAATTTGGCTATGCTCGAGAGAGGTATGACCCATTTAGAAAACTCTAATAGATGATGTCAGTGTCATACTTAGGCCATTTACTAGCCTTGGAAGATTTCTGGGTAGGCATGGAGGACAATTTTGAAACTCAAAAAAGGGGATTCTATAGGTTAACCATTCCTCAAATCAGGAACTTCAATATGGAGAAAAATGTACCTAATGACCTCAAGGATGATGGTGAGTTTCTTGATCTGACCTATGATGATACTATGGTTGAAAAGAAGCCTCTTTCTCCAATCAGGTGGTCAGAGCTGAAAAGGGTTGATATTGATATTGTAACCGAAAAGGTAGTCAAAAGAATGAGACAGTGGATCAATCTCAAGATTATTCCCAGTGCATTTAAAGAGAATAAGAAAGGGAAAGATACAGGAAATCCTCAGTCCAAAACTACCAAGGAGTATGTTAGGATAGCTAGATCCAAATCTAGGAAAACTACTCCAACAGATCCGGAGGTCACTGCATCTGCCATTGGCAAGGAGGAGTTGATGAAATAGCTTGATGCAAAGGTGGAGTCTTAACTCCTTAAAACAATGGCTCAACACAAAATAACAACCGAATTAATAGAAATACCATAGGTCTCAATCACACTTATTGTGCCAGCAATTGGTATTGCTCTGGGAGAAGGAACGTTGCAACTACGAGAAATTGATCAACAAGTTCCTCCCATGCAAACATTAACCTTAGAATAAGTAACAATTCACAATTCACAATTCACAATGATTAAAATTTGAATGGGGAGTTTGAGCGGGAATTCTACTCCACTCATCATGACCCCTTTGCAGGGGAATGATGTGGTCATAGGAAAGGAAGGACAACATACGGGATAGGAAGGTCAAAGGATAGGAGAGAGTCAGGATGAAGGTGCAGTTTATGAAGATGGGGACCCACAAAATGGGGGAATTCCAAATGATCCAGGTGATCTTGATGGTTCACGTGAGATTGGAGATTTGGTTGTTTCTAAACCATGGTCTTCCCTCTTTGGTGTTAAACCAAATGGTAAGTCGGTGTTCCCTCCAGTTAGTAATATTTCGAAGCCAACTATTGGTAGTTTTTCTATTGCCATATCTGATCAGGTAATAGATCATAATATTTCCTTGATGGCTTTGTCTTTGGTTGGGAAATTTATGGGTCCTAGGCCTAATATGATTTGGTTAAGCCTTTGCTAAGAAGAAATGATGCTTGAAAGGTCAGATTGAAATTACTGCTATGCCAAAAGGTTTTTTCTCTTTTGACTTTTCCTATAAAGAATATTTGTTTGATGTTTTGTGTAGAGGCCCTTGGGTTATAGGGAAGGATTCCTTGGATTTGAAGAAATGGGCTCCTAACTTGGACTTGAACGATGGTATTTTTGCTTCTTCTCATGTCTAGGTTAGACTGACAAGATTTCTATTGGAGTATTGGCATGAAGATGTGTTTAGGGGATTGGCTAGCTCTTTTGGGGAGCTTTTATTTGTTGATCCTATGAAGGTAGCCAGGAAGAGAATGGTTTATGCTAGGATCTCTGTTTGTATTTCTCATGAAACTGGTCTCCCTTCCTTGGTGGATATCATGTCTAAGCTAGGGAAATAGACTCAACTGTTGGTATTTTAATAATGATTAGTTGTGATTGTCATTGATGGACACACACTTATTTGATGTATGAGTTATTCTCAAATGGTAGTTGTTCCAACCAGTATTGTATATCATTAAATGTATAGTCTTTGTTTATTAAAGACTATCGATGTTCTGCAGAAGATGCTTACTGGTCACAACATGACTAAAGACCCCAAGTGGTATGAAGATCTCAAGCAAAATGAAGACCCCAAGTGATAGTTAATCTTTTGATCGGAACACTATTTTCTAGTTTTCCTGTCTTTATTTGTCAACTGGTAATCGGTATATTGTATTAAACCGGTATAATTTTAATGCGTGATGAGTTATCATCCACTAACACTTTGGCGGTGTTTCTATGTCATGTTACCAAATGTGTCTAGATGCACTGTAACTAGGAAATTGTAGTCTAATCTTATTGGACTGACATGAAATCAGGTTCGTATATGAGGACACCATGTCTAGGGTTTTAATGTTGTTGTTGTGTGTGAGCATTGAGAGAATATTAGGTCTGTGCAAGAAAAGGTATCTCACAATAGAGATAGAGAGTGAAAAATATAGAAGACTGAAGTAATGTTTGAATGCATTAACATGGAGCTGTCAAGGATCTAATCAAGCATTCTGTGCTACCATCTAGATCATTCATTTGTTGATTACTAATATCTTCGACAAGTCTGAAACCCTTAACCGGGTAGGCCCAGCCAAGCCTATTGAAAATCCTCTACAAGGTGGTTCACAGTTGTGGATCTGAAATCCTCTAACAGGGTAGTCCTTAGCAGGACTTATCTCCTAACATAGATTTGGATTCCTAAAAGGATCTGTTTTGCTGAAGAATGTTGTAAGGCCTTAACCAGTCTGCCCTTAACCGGTCTGGTTACTATTCTATAGATAGTTGACTTGTGAGTTTTACTCATCATGGTTTATCCCATTTGGGTTTCCATGTCAAAACATCTTGTGTTATGGTGATTGTGCTTCTGTGGGTGAATGCTTTATTTTCTATTTGGCTTGTTTATGTTTTAACCAGTTTATTGTTTAATCTGCTACATCGATCTACAGTTAAACTTCTTAAGAGTTTGTTTAAGTTTTTGTGTATACTAATTCACCCCCCCCCTCTTAGTATTCATCAACAACAAGATGAATTTGAAACTTTGTCATTCATTTGTTTCCTTTGCAAAAGGTCTAGGCATTGGGATAAGAAATGTCTCTTGCAAATCAGAAAGAAAATTGGCCTAGAGCATGGTCCTAAGAAATAGATCTAGAGAGAGTAGAAAATCAGGGAGAATGTGGGTGATATTGGTGTTGTTGAGACTTGCCCTAAGGAGAATCAGGGTGATATTGCCAAGACTTTCCCTAAGTCTATTTATGGGGTTCAAAATGGGGTTGGGCTCCCTAAGGTGGTAGGGAATGTTGAACAAATGGTGTTAAATGGGTCCAATTTGCAAGCCCTTAGTTAGATCAAGCATTGTAAGGCTAAAGCCAATTTGAATTTGAATGCTCTTGAACAATAGTTGGAAGATGGAGAAATAGTAGAAGGAAATAATGTTGGTGGGAATGTCTCTTCACCTATGAATTTGCCTAAGCAAATGAATGAGATGGTTATGAAGGTTGTCCAGCTGTATTTGAATATTTTGGGCTCTCAAACTATGGAGGTTGTTAAATCCACTTTCCTTGAGGTGGATCTCTCCCCCCTTTCTCAGACTTAGTTGAATTATAATCTCAAGGAGGATTTTGGTGGATCTTGTTCTCTTAATGTGGGGAAAGAAAACATGGCTCCTTTTCAGGTGGTCCCAGAGGGCAAGGTTCCCTTTACGCAAGTGGACAGGAAGAAGTCCAAAAAAGCTGGGCAACAGGTTGGAGTTTTGTAGTTGGGGTTTCTACTAGGTAGAGGCTTAAAGCTGATACAGGTACTTTGAATTCTCCTCCTGGTAGAAAATCGACTAAGTGGTATCAAGAGCATGAAAGTAATCATAACATAGTGAATGATAGTCAAAGGACCATCTTTGAGGTATGTTCTCTAGGTAAGAAATGAAATTCATATCCTAGAATATAAGGGGACTAAATGGGTCCCATAAACAAGATATTATTCATAATCTGGTTAGAGATCACATGTCGGATATTGTGCTAATATAGGAAACTAAAATGATTAGGGAGAAAGTGGAAAACTTGAAGTTTTTTAAGAACTATGGGGTTGTTGGTAGTAGTTCTGATGACATCTCTGGTGGGACCACTATTTTTTGGAATCTTAACTATATTAAGGGGGAAATTTTGGAAGTTGATACCAACTTTGTCTCTGACAGGTTTCACCATATTATAGATTATTTTACTTTGGTTTTGTCTAATATCTATGCCCCTAATATGAAAGCTGCTAGAAGTAAATTTTGGAAGAAGTTGGAGGCCCATCGTGTTAGATTCAATGATGATACCTAGATTATTATGGGAGATTTTAATACTCCCCTTCATGGTTTTGATTTTTTATGAGGATCTCAAGTGCATATGGATATTAGAATGGACCTAATGGATTTCATTGATCTCCATGCTCTGCATGATGTTGATCTTCAGGGGGAGTCCTTTACCTAGATCAATAGAAGAGCAAGTGCATTTGGAATGGACCCTTATTTTTAATAACTGGCTGGTAAAAAATTTATGCTTTCTTATGGCTCTTCCCAAAGTCAGGTCTGATCACTTCCCTATTTCCTTCGTTGCTGATGTCATTGTTGGAAAAATAAATTTTCCTTTCAAGTTTGAAAAGATGTGGTTGTCTCATCCCTCAATGGAAGATTATATTAGGTAGTGGTGGAATATTTTTGTGGATGGTTCTGCTATGTTTAAAGTAGCAAAAAAGATTAGATTTGTTAAACACAATGTTAAACATTGGAATAAAGAACTATTTGGAGATTTATTTTCTTCAAAGGCTACTATCCAGTGTGAGCTTAAGGAGATCTAGGATAAGATTCAGGCTAATGAATACTCCTCTATCTCTCTTGAGATGAAAAATGAAATTTTGAGGAAATACCATGATATTATTGTGAGAGAGGAAGTTTTTTGGAAGCAAAGATCTATAGCTTTATGGCTATCCACTGGGGACATAAATAATAGATTCTTCCATATGACTGCCCTTAAACACAAAGTTGCTAATAGGATTTATATTTGTGGTGAAGCTACTAGGTTCTTTGCCTCCCTCCTTTCAATTGAAGTGAATTTGGCTGTTGATGCTTAGAATACTCTATTAGATGTTGTCCCTACTATTTTGGTTGAGGAGAAGAATAAGTTATTGACTGCCTTTCCCTCTAAGGATGAAATAAAAGTGGTTGTGTTTTCCTTTGAGGGTAATAAAGCCCTAGGGCTGAATGGTTTTCTGATGTTCTTTTTTTAGAATTTTTGGCATATTGTGGAGGAGGATGTTTCTAATGGGGTGAAAGAGTTTTTTGGGGCTAGGAATTTGTTGAAGAACCTTAATTCTACTTTTATTGTCTTGGTTCCCAAGACTTCTTGGTTCAGGGAAAAAAGCCTCAATTTCATAATTTATTGTTTGAACACTTCATTTTTTTGATAGAAAGTTGTTGGGAAGCATCAAAGAATCCTTTGTTCATGTTTTGTTTTGTAATAAGGTCCTAATTGTCCATATTTTAAGGCCTAGTGGCCTAGGGTGCATTATAAACCCTATGGTCAAATGTGGTCAAAGGGACTTAGGATGAGTAGAATTAGGGAGTCAAGGTTTTTTTGGTCTATTTAGATCCATTTCAATGTGTTTAGGTCCCTAGGTTGATTATAAAATTAGTTTGAATGGCAAAATGCAAAAATTGTCAAAAATTGACAAAATTGTCAATTTGGAAAGCAACTTTTCAAAAAGTTGTTGTAATTGGTTGCCCAATATTCATAACCATCTAAAATAAGTTTTAACATGTTGGGAAAACTATAAATGCCTCAAAAAACTCATGTGGGGGCTGTTGTGGTTGGAATTTGTAAACTTGATATTTGAAATCAATAAAAAATTGTATTTGTCCAGAAAATTTGTTGTTCTTTCAGTTCATACAGAATTTCACGACCTCCAAACTAATAAATTATTTCATGGGGAGTTATAGGGGTGAAATAAATTTCTTTTTAATCCAACCAAAGGTTTGGAGGTGGAGTATTGAGGGAGGAAAGTTGTAACAAATCCAAACAACCCGTGAAAGTGCCCTTTCCTAGGGTTTCAACTTCAATTTCCCATTTCTTCCAAATTCACCATGGGAAAATTCTAAAACTTGGTGAAATGGAGGATTTGGGAGTGTATTTTAATATGAAAAAGTTTTCAGACTGAAAGGATGCAGTTTGGGTGATATTTTGTTAAATTTGGCCAGGCATCTCTATGTGACTGGTTGTGGGAATTGAATAAAATTCATGAACAGTCCCCATAACTTTAGTTTTAATGCAAACCAAAAGCTATAACTTGGTATTTGGTGATTATTTGGATACCCCAAGGTTCTCCCATAGTTAATTTTTTTTGAGTTATAGGTTTTGAGGGTAGTTCCTTTGTTAAGTGCTTAAATTAGCCCTTATTAGCCTAGATGAGGGTTTAATAGAAATGGTACTTGCAAGAGGTTCCAAAAATTTTCCTTTGGTAGAAAGTGCTACCCTAGGTTGGTGTTCAATAAAATCAAACAATATTGGCCTATCCTTTGGAGTTTTTAGGTGGGAAGCCAAAAAGTGAGTTTTGAAGGCTAATAGGTCTAAGGAGCCAATTTGCACTTTGTGACTTTTGGGACTTGAACAACCAAATCAGAGGGTTGTTTGGCATCATTTGAGTTTTTAGGAAACCTGTAAAACCTATCTTGAGCCTTTTTTGGCCTATAAAACCATTTGGAAGGGTTGTGAGCAATTTGAGCCATTTTGACCACTTTTGCCTATGGGGTTTGAAACCAAATAATGATAACCTTGCACACTATCCCATTGTGGGGTTATGGGGATGAAAATAGGTGACTTGGGATGTTGAATTGATTCTCATAAAGGTGTGAGGCTTGGTTGGAGTGAATCCTTGAATGGAGGGTTTTGTTGCTTGGTTGAGCAAGTGAGCAACTTGGAGAATTTTCAAGTTGTTTGAACCATACCTCTATATCACTTCTGGTACTGACACTATGGACGGTTTCTACCCTATTAGCCTCTTTAATTATTTCTATAAGATTATTTTGAAGGAGTTAACTCTAAGAATTCTGACTATCTTGCCATCCATTATTTCCCCACAATAGAATGACTTTTTTCTAGGGAGGCAGATCCTTGACTATATAATTACGGTGCATGAAAATATTCATTCTCTGGAGGTGTCCCATAAAGAAGGATTTCTTATGAAGTTGGACTTATCCAAGGCTTATGATCATGTGGACTGCTTTTTTTTTCCAGAATTCTTAATGCTTTTGGGTCCAATTGTAAAGTTCTATGTCTCTTATGGAAGTTGATCTCTACTTCTTCATTTTTTGTCATCATTAATGGTTCTCCTTCCCATTTCCTTAAGTCTTCCAGAGGCTTAAGATAGGGGGATCCCATCTCCTTGATTCTTTTTACCATTATGACTAGAGGTCTTGGTAGATATTTGTTGAAGCTTGTTTCAGAGGGTCTTTTTCAGGGTTTGCATCCTTCTTCGTCTAATCTTGGGTGCTCCCATCAGCAGTTCATTGATGATACTATCATTTTGGGGATCTCTACTATTAAGGAAGTGAGGATGTTGAAGAATTCTCTAAATCTTTATGGTAGGGCTTTTGGTCATTTGGTTAACTGGAGGAAGAGCTCCCTCTTTTTCTTTAACACTCTTGAGGTGAGATAGAGAAGGATTGCTGAGATTCTTGGTTGTGACAATGGTTATTTCCCTTCTACTTATATTGGCCTTCCTCTTTGTTTCAAGACGTTAGATTCTTTCTGGTTGTCCCTGATTGATAGATTCAATAAAAAATATGTAGGGTGGAAAGGTCTATTGCTGATCCAAGCTGGCAAAATCCAGCTTAAATATTCTCTTCAAAATCTTTTTGTCTATGCTTTAAGTTTATTCAAAATCCCTTCTAAATTTATGAAAGTTATTGAGAGGTTTCAAAAATGGTTCCTTTGGTCTGGGGTGGAGGATAGAAAGCACCTGCCTTTAATTTCTAGGGAGAATGTTTGTAAACCTAAGGATTTGGAGGGCTTAGGAATCAAAAGTATCCTCTCTTTCCATAATGATCTTCTAGCTAAGTAGATCTGGAGGACTTATAAAGATAAAAGGGAGTGGAACTCAATTTGGCTCAACAAATATTTGTTTAATTTTTCTTCTTTGAAGGATTTCCTTTACTCAACATCTCTCCCTGTTGGGTCTCATCTTTGGAATAATGTGCTCAAAGCTAAAGATGTGGCTGTGCTTGGGGGAATTTGGAAGATTTGGAATGGCAAGAAAGTTAGATTTTGGGAGGATTCTTGGCTCTCTTTTGGCCCATTATGGGACAACCCTAATTTTTCTCCTTTTATGGAAGCTTGTAAAGATAGAGTCAAATATAGATGAAGATGATCAACCAATCTCTATGATGGATAGAAAAGGAAGGGACAACCTTATGCAAAAATAGGTGCCTTCCATCCCTCAACATGAGTAAATTACTCAACCATGGTTGAAGAACCTGAGGATCAAACAACAGAACTGCCCCAAACACAAATATATGAGGCTCAAATAGAAACCATGGAAGTTGATGAATAGGATGAGCAGATGGTGATCATTGTATAGGATCAAGAATTTATCCTAAAGCAATTAGAAAGAGATCAAAAACAAAAAAAAGAAGAGGTCGATAAAGAATATTTTGAGCATGGTTTGGGTGAGAATTTAGACGTGTTTTCTAAACAACAACAACAAAATTTTGAACAGGTGCTTGAAGAAAACCTCGCTCACTAAATCTCACAACCCCTATCACAAAATGAGGATCCCACACAACAACCTCCACATGAGCATCATGTAAATGAGGAACAACTAGAAGAGGAAGGGCATGAGTAGAAAATAGAATCCCACATGGTAACTATTGAAGTCACTACCCAAGGTGAGCAATAAGATGATAGCATGCTATCATAGTTAATCTTCAACTTCCAAAAGAGGAAGAAAATCATCCTCTCGAGCATCAAAAGGGCTAAGACCCTCCATCATCTCTTGATGAATGATTCAGGAGATGTGATAGCCAACATTGCTTCCCCAGCACAAGAAGAACAAGAAGGTAACCAAGCCTCCCCAAAATCTCAAATTTCTCAAGTTAATCTTGGTAAGCAGACCAAATGGGGAGAAATAGCTTCCCTAGATGCAACTACCACCTCCATAAAGATGAGGATTGAAAAAGAGCATAAGTTTAAGAAAGAGGCTAAACCTCAGTTACAACAATACAGGTAGTTACTCCCATAGGGATAAGTGAAGGAATTATATGAAATGAGAAGGGTGGTATTAATTGTTAAAACTTGGGTAGGAGACCAGCTAAGCAAGAGAAGGATGTTCCTACAAGAGACCCTAAAAATATATGAAGATGCTCATCTCCTCAAAAGAGGCCTTATCGACCTTTGATCTACACAATGGGAAGTGAAATCCAACAAATTCAGAAAACAAGATAAGATACTTAAGAATATCAAAGGATTGGGAATAGATATGATCAAAAGAGAAGATTCATTGGGAAGAGAAGACATTGATGGCTTGCAACTCTATATCGACACCTTGGAGTTCAAGGTAGATATTCTAGACCTGTGTAGGCAGAAAGTGCTCAAGGGACACCCATCTTTCACAAGTTTGCTCAAGGAATATGGAGTATATATTAAAGGTGTTGGGGAAGCATGGGTAGCATGTCAAGTAGTCAGGATCACTCAGCCCAAAAGAGGTACTCAAGCAATGGGAAGTGTATGTTTCTGAATACTTCTCCTCAACCATTGAGTTTAATGCTACCATCATGGATAGGTACATTTATTTGGTTCTCTAGTCTTACCAAGCCACACAAACTATGGACAAACTAGTTGACAAGATGGAGGAGCTCAAAAAAAGCATCAGGGTCTCTAAATTATGAATTCAATATGTACCTGACCCACCACATGCTTCACTAGACTGCTACATTGAGAAGATAACTCCCAACTCATCTCTGTCATCACAAAGGGGGAAGTCATGATCTTGATGATAAATGTAGTTTTGAATGATACCTTGGTCACACATGTCATGCTCCAACATCACCATCAAAAGGATACTTCACACATGGAGATTATGAAATATTTGTACCTAGAGAAGACCCACTGTCCTACAACATGTAGTGATAGTTAAGTGGAGTTTGAAAGGCTACGACTTGCATTTCGACTACAAATCCTGCCATTTTGTAACTAGGTTATAGACAGGATTTGTTCCTAGGATATAGGAGACCTTGGATTATAAATGTAACTTATTAGGCCATTTCAAGGGTCTGAAAATTGAAGATTGGAGACCCTAGTTTAGGATTCTACTTTCAATATTTTCATTTTCCAGCATTTTTCAGTTTTAAGCTTTGTTAGACTCTTTCAATATTAGTGCTCGTTAGTACTATTCTTTTCATAATTAATCAATGCAAGTTACTTTGTGGATCACATGTTCCATGCTTACTATTGAATTAAATTGGTATTTCTTTAATCTGATATTTTCTCTCATTTTAGATAGCATGATTGTCCTGAATATGATTAATTTTGTTATTATAACAAGCTAATGATCAACTCTGTTTGCATGTAAGATCATAGAACTTGCATGTGGACATAAATATTTTCCATTTCTATCTAGTTTGTTATTGATAATATCTGATTGTTTGAACTCCTCACTTTCAAATTCAACAATCTTGCATGATTATGTTTATTTCCAACTTGATCCCTTATTCCTTTTGCATTTTTGTTTCTAAGCAACCCATGTGAGTGTCTTCTGTAACCAACGGTACCACCTTGATTGAACAAGTCTTATGAACCTTGATTTACCCAAGCATTGTTGTGACCCAACAAACATGACCTTGGGGAGCATGGATTTTGTAATCCTATCTCTTTTACGAGAGGCTCCGCTCTTGTGAAGCCTATATGTTGGTGAGTATAAAAGGCCCATCAACATAAACTGGCACTAGAAGGAGGGCCTTCAACAGAAGATTGTAAGTTGTTCTGAATCACTGCAACATTATTTAACATGGTACTTCTAAGAGATGGTCTCATCCCATTCCTACAACCAAACCTTATTTATGATCAAGAAGAAGTTATCTCAGAATTGTATTCCATTGCCTACAACAATAAGAGGATTTGTGTTGATTGGCTGCCCCATGCATGGAGTCCTCAACAAAGAAAGATAGAAGGATAGACACATAAAATTTAACACTCAAAGAGAACTTGTTGCACAGAGAAACTAGGACAAATGATATCAAGCACCCCAAGTGCCTCCCCCTCATCCCCGCCAAAATTGAGAAAAACCAAGCTGGAGCAGATCTCCTCCTTCTCACCTGAGAAGTTTGAAAGATTGTTATGGAGTTTTGCAAGTCCCAAAAGGTTCATTGAGTTAGGACCACCTACTAGACAATGGAAAGATAAGGGAAAGGGTAAACTTCCTAACACGCCTACCCAACAACCTCATACAGTCAACTCACCTACTCAACTTATCCAAAGTCCACAGCCGATTGCAACACCTTTTGTGAACTAGGCCTCACCTCCACCCATGGCATTTCTCAATCAGGTCCAATCACCCTTGGGAACTATTCCCAATGAAATTCATAATCTATCAAAGAATCCTAATAAATTTTGTACAAAGTTTGAGTTTGGGGGAGCTAGGACGGTTGATGAACACATTGAAGCCTTCAAAGATGCCTTAGTGTGAAACATTGTCCAAAATGAAGACATAGCATGTCATCTCTTCCCCTAATCATTGGGAGACAATGAATATCATTGGTACATTACTATGCCTGCAAACTTCACTATGAGTTGGAATGCACTTTAGGAAGTCTTTCTTTCACAATTCAATCTACATAGACCCTATAATCCTTTATCATTAGTTTGCCTCACTAAGAAAGCTACTCAATCAACCTTTAAACATCTTCAATACCAAATTCCAGAGAGCCTACAGGAGATGGTGGGATCCATACCAAATTGCTCAAGATGTAGCTATCAAAGTGTATTTCCATGCTATTGATCTCAGGATTTCCATTTTCATCAAACAAACCGTAGTAGAGAAAAATCGGAACACCTTAGCTAAAGTCTATGCTCTGAGTCTAGAGATAAATAAAGATTTGAACCAAACTCTAAGAGGAATCGATCATAACCCCCCTTTAGGCCTCACTTATGGAGCATATAGTCAACTTCCTATGCCTAACCCATCTAAAGTCGTTGGAGCAACATAGCCATAAGTTATACCTACCTTATCATGGTTTAGTACCTCACATGGTCAAATGAATGAGAAAAATCATAGAATGACCTACTAGCAAGGGGTCAATAACATCAATATCACCAACAAGGTATGAGGAACATCTTCCATTGATCAAACTAGTCATCTTTCCGCAGAAGTTGAGGAACTTAAGAAGATGATCTCTTAGGTCACTTATGAATTGGGAGAACTTAAGGTCAAACCCCCAACACTGCAAAATCAGTCCCAACCTTATAATAATCAAAGGAGTTATCAAAACCAAGGTCAAAACCAAAGATATAATCAAAAAACTTATAACCAACCATGGAACACTGGCTAGAACAATGGTGGAGTACCTCATGATCATCCTAATGCAAGCGATAACTCTAACCAAGTTTAGAGTGTCAACTTAACAAATGTGAATCTAATGACTAATTGGTGTAGACTTCATGATATTGCATCACATTTAAAGGTGACTTTCACTCAGATGGAGAAAGTCATCTGCATAGCTTAAGTTGATGCACGACCCAAAGGTCAAAGTGAAGTTATTGAGCTAGAGAAGATTAACACTGCCATGTTAGCTGATACCTTCATTTTTCAAGAAGAGGCCCAAGATAAGCCTAAGCCACCACTGTATGATTCCCAATATTTTCAGAATGCAAGAAAACCTGACAACTTGAGGAGCCAGGCTAAAGCACCCCTAATGGAAACATCTCTGCCTAAAGATGGGTAGGTCCCTCTAGACCCTGACGCAAGCAATAAATCTCCACCACCTAAGGGTCCTCAAGCCATGTACAACAAGGTTGAGATGAATAGATAGCCTACTCATAAACGCCCTTATGATGTGACCAAAGAGATGGAGAAAACTACCACCACAATGTCTCTCATGGACGTACTATTATATTGTCCTAAATAGAAGAAAGCACTTTTAAAGAAATTGGAAGAATTAGAATCACATTCCAATGAAGTAAAGATGGTTGAGATTGGAGACATTAATGTGGCTTACCATCTAGCACCACTGGCAATCCTCATTTTCTCCTCAATCTCAAGATCTATAACAAGAATGTGTATAATTTCTTAGTGGATTCTGATAGTTTAGGGAATGTCATACCATACTCTATATGTCAAAAACTAGGACTCAATCTCATTCACACCAACAATAAGATAATCTAGATTGAAAACATCAAGGTCAACATGATTGGGGAATTGAAGGATGTGTACATACAATTGATTGCAGATCCCTGAATCTCTAGATACATCGACATCCAAGTGGTTGATATTCCTAATGTCTATGGAATGTTATTGAGTAGAGATTGATCGAAGACACTAGGTGGCTAATTCTCCACATGTTTTACTTATCTATGGCTTCTGTGGAAAGGTGTTAGTAATAAGATTAGAACTAACAATGAGCTCAGACTCAAGAAGATGATCATAGATTATGGGGCCACCAATGAAGTATCCTACCTAGAAGTAAGTCTAGGCATGTACAAAGTGAATGAAATCATGACCTTGGATACAATGCCTGCTACTGATCCACCCCTGGAAGAAGAGTCTCAAGCATTGACCAAAATAAGAAAATTCATTAAAAGGATGCAACAAGGAATGCGACTCTTGGGAGATGATATTCATCTTGAAGATCTTTTGTTAGCTAAATGGTGTAGGATCCACCATGAAGAGCACTTAGAACTATCCTACATCCCCTAGTAGAACGAAATCACCAAGTAAATGGGATCTGAACCTACTGGTGACATAGACTATGATATTTCCCTAGAGGAATGGGAAACTGTGATTGAGTCAGATCAAGAGATTCACCTTGTGGAACCTCGCCAACCACCATATGAAGATATCAATTTAGAAGAAGAAATACTTGTATCTGGTGAGATGCCAACCCCTTGTAGGGGACCTTTTCCATTTCTCTCACCAAAAACATTGCCTCCAGTCCAACCTCAATAGAAGGCTATGCCTCATTCTCCTATACCGGTCAAGCCCAAAAATAGAAAGGCAAGCTGAAGGCTAACCTTTGGTTTAAAATTTGATGGTTCCATATCAAAGCAAGGCACTGGGGTGGGTGTTGAGCTTACTAGCCACAAAGGTAGAGAGTTTCTTTCCTTGTACCACCTCTAGTTCACCTGCACCAACAATATCATTGAGTATGAAGCCCTGATAAGAGGATTACTACTTACCTATAGGAAAGTAGCTAGAGCCATAAAGGTGCATTGAGATTCAAAATTTATTGTCAAGAAAGTGAGAAGCCAATATGCATGCCATGATAGGAGACTAGCAGCCTATCGAAACCGAGTATGGAGCCTCATTAAGGATTTTGACACCTTCAACATCCAGTTGGTGTCCCACATTTAAAACTCCATACCAGAGGCATTAGCAGTAGCTTCCAACACTCTTTAATCAGTCAATGGGCCACCACTCAAAATATTCTTGGTTGAGTTAGTCCCCACTCCAACAACCTGACAACATCAAGTGTTTCTAAGTTTTTGAAGATGAAAAGCACATCTTAGCCTTCTTGGCAAATTCAAGAGCTTGTGAAGATAAGATCATAGATAAAAATGATAGAGAAGAGGTTTACGGTGAGGAAGATATTGAAGGAATTATGAACCTTACCTCAAATGTCATCCCCAAAGGGATGGTCACTCTTGAATGCCTCTTTGACTCTGATCCTAGAGTGAAAGAAAAGTTGACTATGGAGTTGGAGGTTGAGAAATATGATCCATACAACATTGGCCCAGAAGGCCAAGAAAAGATAGTCTTCATCGGCAAAACATGTACTAAAGGTGAGAGAGAGGAAATCATAAAGATCTTGAAATAATTTATAGATCTCATAGCTTGGGGATATGAGGATTTGAAGACCTTTTACACTTCCATCATCATGCACACAATCCCTCTAAAGCCCGATTCAAAGCCCTTCAAGTAGAAACAATGCCCGGTCAACCCTCTCATAGAGCCTCTCATCCTCAAAGAAGTGCAGAAGCTCCTCATGGAAAAAATTATCTTCCCCATTAGGAACTTAACATGGGTTTCTAATTTGGTGTCTGTTCAAAAAAAGAATGGTGAAATTTCATTGTGTGTGGATTTTTGCAATTTAAACAAAGTGTCTGAGAATGACAATTACCCATTGCCTTCTCTTGATGAAGACCTTCATATCATCAATGGGTCATAGATGATGTCATTTCTAGATGTTTACTCAGGCTACAACTAGGTGCTGGTCAACTATGAGGACCATTTGAAGATAACATTCACCACCAAGTGGGGAACATTTGCATATTGACGCATATATTTCAGTTTGATAAATGTTGAAGCAACTTTTCAAAGAGAAATGGACACATGATTCAAAGAGATGATTGGGAAGTACATTATCATATACATGGATGACCTTACTGTGTTTTCCAAAAGGTGTGAAGACTATCCCAATCACCTCTATAAAATATTTGAAAGGTGTCAAAAATATGGGATATCCCTTAATCCCAAGAAATTCATATTCAGAGTCTCCAAAGGAAAGTTGTTGGATTATGTGATATCCAAAAGGGGAATTTCTATTGATCCTAGTAGAGTAGAGGCATTATTAAAACTCTAGATGCTTGGTAGTAAAAAGAAAGTACGATCTTTCTTTGAAAAGATCAATTTTTTTCACAAATTCATCATCGAGTTCGTAGATATTGTCAAAGCCTTTTAATGATATGATGAAGAAAGATGCAAAAATTGAATGGAATCTAGAAGCCAAGGATGCATTCAATCAAATCAAGTAGTCAATAGTAGAAGCCCCTATGCTAACTAGTCTAGACTACACCGCGTCTTTCTAAATATATTCTTTTGCCTCGTCGCATTCATATGTCATCATGCTCACACAGAGTAAATATGGGGATGAGAAGCTAATTGCCTTCATGAGTTCACCATTTAAGAATGCTGAAGATAGGTACACAGTGCTGGAAAATATAGCTTTTGCCTTGGTACATGGTGTGAAGAAATTTAGGCACTATGTTCTTCGAAGCAAAGTATATGTCATAGTGCTAGATCAGATGGTGAAGTCATTATTGATGCAGAGTGAGCTTGGTGAGTGTCAAGGAAAATGGATGACCATCCTCTAGGAGTTTGACCTTGAGATGCAACCCATGAAACTAGTCAGAGGGTAGGGATTGTCCCAAGCACTCACATCAAATGATCCCCATATTTAGTGTCAGTAATATACAATGAGCTCCTTCACTCAGGATCCCTAGTATACTAATTTAATTTATATTCTCCTCAATAATACGTGCCTTGAAGGATTAACCACTCCTCGAAGGAGAGCATCAAGGCTCAAGAGAACTAATTATATGATCAAAGACTTTATGCTTTACCACAAAAATTATGAAGGCATCTATCTTAGATGTCTAGATAGGCAACAAGGTAGAAAGATGATAGAAGAGTTTAATGGAAAATATGGTTCGGGTCACGGGTCTGCTGATGTGCAAACTCATCAAATTCTTAAGGCTGGTTATTACTAGCCTACCATATTTAAACATGTGCATTATCATGTCTAACATTGTCATACTTGTCAGACTACTGCTACCAAAGAAATAAATATAGCCATCCCCTTATAGCCTATATATGAGGTTCAACCATTTGCTCAATGGGCCTTGGATTTTATTGAAGTCATCAATCCCAACTTGTCTTCTTGTTACCACAGACTATTGTACTAGGTGGGTGGAAGAACAAGCTTGCAAAAACTGTACTATAGAGATGATCATCAAATTCCTTGAAGACAAGATCATCACCAGGTTTGGAATTCCATTTTCTCTTGTATGTGATAATGACCCTACTTTTACTTCAACACAACTAATGCAATGGTCTTATGAGTGATAGTTCTAATACTTAATATAAGTACAGATCCAATAGCCAACAAGATGAGGGGGGGGGGGTGAATCATACAAACTTAATCATCCATAAAAACATCAAATTCAACCTCGGTAACATATTTATCAGTTATATAACCAAAACCATCAAACATGCAAACTCAAAAGCATATGAACAATATAAACCTCATAACACTAGATTTAACGTGGAAACCCAAATAGGGAAAAACCACTGTATGATTTCGGACCCACTAAGAAATATACTCTTCTAGAGTACGCTCGGTTAAAAGAAAATCCTATTAAAGATTACAAACACATTGCTAGATGTGACCCGGTTAAGGGATTTCCCTCAGATTTGTTAGGATCTTCACTTTGTTAGAAGTGACCTTGTCAAAGGATTTCAACCACTCATTCAGAATGTCACCTTGCTAGAGGATTTTACAAATAAGACTCTTAAGTCCACTCGGTTAAGAGATTTTCTGCTACTTCTCAAAATAATAGTAATAAAGATATGTCTGCAACTTCACATCTAAAAATGCTAAAGCAGATTCTTATTTGTTCAATACAATCTAGACATAGAACTAATCTTGTCTATCTACTGGGCTCTATACTCTATTATCAAAATAGGTCTTCAAGCTTTTGTGCTCGGTAGTCACTATGTAGCATCCATGTGCATGCACTTCCCTACATACATTGTTTATCAATAGTTTCCTATTTATAAACAATCTTCTAACCGCTTAATCTCATTTATCACATTTCCCATGATCAATCATAGCCATCAGATCTTCAATCTTGACCAGGTTCAATGTATTCTTTGATCTAAAAATGTTTTACATTGCCTTGGAACTTGAATTTTCACCTTGGAACTTGTGTTAGGGTATTGCAGTTGAATCTGAGCTATAGATCTTCCTGCCGATCTTTCTTTACCATAGATTCTTTAACAATCTTCATACACGGCTTACCAATCATTTAATTCGCTCCAGCTCATCAGCTTCTTTCATTAAATATCACATGTAAACATTTAATGCATTCTGTTATAGCTCGGTTGTAACTCGGTAATTACTAAACTTCACTTGGTAGACATTTTGCCTTCATTAACCGATAGCGATAACCTTAGGGTTTACCGACTAGGTTCCTTAGGGTTTACCGACCAGGTTCATTGCCTGATAACATAGTATAGTATTAACTTTTACATTTTACAACATATGTATGATGTTAAAACAATCTAAAACATCATGATCTCATCATTGTATGACTCGGTAGGAGTTGCCCATTGAATACCTTATTCATCCCTTTATTCATCATATTCTTTCTTGTATCTTTTACCGACTTCTTTATAATCTTCATATCATACTTCTCAAGATATGGCAACATCATATTGAATTAGAAAATCAATTTCTTGACATCAATGACAAAATAATAATATCAAGATAGTAAAACATCTTTAATCAGTTATGTCCATAATCATCAACAACCTTCTCATTATCCTTATTGAAATGCCAACAATCTTTCATTGTCTGTTATAATGCGATATTTCCAACAATCTCCCCCTTTGGAATTGATGGCAAAACCTATTGATTTGAACTTAAAAAGATTCGGATTGCTGTGATTCTAAAATGCTAAAATGCTCTCCCCCATACATTAGACTTCTCATGTTTTCTCAGTCTTTATTTCAATCTGTAGTCTTCTCTCAGTCTTCTCCCATATATTAGTCTTTTCCCCCTTTGGTAGGTCTTCTCCCCCTTTGACAACAATGCCAAAAAGTAAAGAACTAAAACATAATTTCTTTCTGTAAGAAGTTATTTCTTGCTGTTGTATATCAACTGAGTCTCGGTCAGAGCATTTGTCTTCAATTCTTGTTTCCTATTTATTGTTTCCTGCGCACCTTTAGAAAACCTCCTAAAGTGTGTAAATCAGCATCAACTCCTAAAGGTATTCTGTAGAGTCATCAAATTGATGCTTCCACCGAATTCGGTCAGTGAATGGAAGATAGGGGTAGGACCCCTAGCTTACTTCTGAGATATTCAAAAGTGTCCTTTGGTAGTGGCTTGGTGAAGATATCTGCTATTTGTTCCTTTGTTCTAACATATTCTAACACCACTTTCTTCTCTTGAGCTTCTTCTCTAAGATAATGATATTTGATAGATATGTGCTTTGTCTTAGAGTGCATAATAGGATTCTTTGAAATATTAATGGCACTAGTATTGTCACAGAATATAGTTACTGGCTCGGTAACTTTCTCATTTATACCTTCCAACAGTTGTTTGATCCATGCAATGTTGGTACAATTTAGTGCTGCAACAATGTATTCAGCTTCTGTTGTTGACTGTGAAACACATCCTTGTTTCTTGCTAAGCCAACTCACTAGTCTTTCTTCGAAAAAGAAAGCTCCTCCACTTGTGCTTTTCCTGTCATCAATGTTGCCTGCCCAATTAGCATCAGTATAAACATGTAAATCAAAATCATTTCCTTTCTGATATACTAAGCCATAATCTTCAGTGCCTTTTAAGTATCTGAAAATTCTTTTGATAGCCATCATGTGTGTTCCCTTAGGATCTACAGAAAATCTTGCAACAATTCCTACTGCATGTGCTATATCTGGCCTGCTGTGAACAACATATTGCAACTTTCCAATCATAGATCGGTAAAGTGTCTCATCAATAGATGCAGATTCATCATTCTTTGATAATTTACAATTGGTAGTCATAGGAGTACTTATTGGTTTTGAATCCTCCATTCCAAATTTCTTCAAGATTTCTTTTATGTACTTGGATTGGGTAATGAAAATCTCATTTTTCATTTGTAGTATCTTTAAACCTATAAAATACTTTATCTCACCAATTAATGGCATCTCAATTTCTTTGCTCATTTCATTTCCAAAGTTCTTGCATAAAGAGTCATTTCCACAAAATATAATATCATCAACAAATATGGCTAAGATCAGTATTCCATTTTGATCATTCTTCATGTACATGTTGTTGTTCTCACGTGTCCTTATAAAACCAATCTTAATCAAATAAGAGTGCAATATTTCATACCATGCTCTTGGTGCTTGTTTCAAACCACATAAAGCTTTGTTCAATTTACATACCTGATCTTTATTATTGTTTTCAACAAATTCTTCAGGTTGTTCAATGAAAAATTCTTCTTCTAATATACCATTCAGAAATGCAGATTTGACATCCATTTGATATACCTTGAAGTTCTTGAAAGTAGCATATGTCAACAATGTTCTTACTCCTTCAAGTATAGCAACAGGTGCAAAAGTCTCACCATAATCAATTCCTTCTTCTTGGGCATAACCTTTGCAAACTAGTCTTGCTTTGTTCCGAATGACCTCACCCTTTTCACTTAGCTTGTTTCTGAAGATCCACTTTGTACCGATTACATTTTTGTCCTTCGGTCTTGGGACCAGTGTCCATGTGTCATTCTTCTTGATTTGATCAATCTCTTCTATCATAGCATTTATCCAATCTTCACTGTTAAATGCCTCTTTCACTATTCTCAGTTCAAATTCAGATATCAAACATGTGTTCTGTCTCAGTTTGTTCCTTGTCATCACTGGATCATCCTTATCTCCTATAATCTGACTTGGTGCATGATGTCTTCTGACATACTTGGCTAATACAGGCTTGGTAGGCTCTGTATGATATTCTTCATCACTCAGTAACTAGATATTTTCTTCATTTTCTTCAACAGTTTTCTCGGTAGGAATTCTCGGTTGCACATAGACAAATCCATCATAATCTTTTGGTTCTTTGGAGTTTCCTTCATCATTTCTTTCTGCAAATTCATCAATTTTCACATTTGCACTTTCTACTATTTTGTTAGATGATTTGATCAGACATTTAAATGCTTTGCTTCTAGAAGAATAACCTAGAAACATTCCTTCTTCACTTTTCTAATCAAACTTGCCATTTCTATCATCTTTATGAACATAGCATCTACTTCCAAAGATTTTGAAATAACTTACATTAGGTTTCTTGCCATACCAGATTTTATAAGGTGTCTTCAAAGTACCTTTCTTCAATTGAACTCGGTTCAAGGTGTAAATAGCTATGCTTATTGCTTCTCTCCAAAATGTTTGTGGCACCTTCTTCTCAATCATCAGTGTTCTAGCACAATCCACAATAGATCTGTTTCTTGTTTTAGCTATTCCATTCTGCTATGGAGTTCTCGGTGCAAAGACTTGTCTTTTAATACCATGATCATTGCAGAACAAGTTGAATTCATCAGATGTGAACTCTCCTCCTCTATCTGATCTAAGACATTTCAGTTGTCTTCTTGTTTCATTTTCAACTCTTACCTTGTACCATTTAAACATTTGAAAAGCTTCTGATTTTTCTTTTAAAAACGTTACTGACATCATCCTTGAATAGTCATCCACAAATAATATGAAATATTTATCACCATAATAACTTTGAACTTTCATAGGACCACAAAGACCAGTGTGCACTAGATCTAAAATTCCTTTATAAGTGTAAGACTTACTTGTAAAGCTAGATCTTGTCATCTTACCCATCTGACATCCTCGGCACATAGAATTCTTAGGTTTTTCAAGACTCAGTAGACCTCTTACTTGGTGTTTCTTACATATCTTGATCAGGTTATCAAAATTAACATGACAAAACCTTTTATGCCATAACCAGGTATCATCAATCTTTGCATACAAACACTTATTGTGAGTTGAATCAAGGTGAAATGTATTACCTTTTGTTTGTGTCCCAGTAGTAGCTAACTTTCCATTCTTGTCATGAACTTTGACAATTCCTTTTTGAAATTCTATCCAGTAACCTATGTTGTTTAGCTATGCTACACTCAACAAATTGTATTTCAAACCTTCAACCCAATAAACATCATTACATCTTGCATTATTACCAAATCTAACATCATTACCAAATCTAACATAGCCTCCATCATAATATTCTAGCATAACAAACTTGTGTTTATCTCCTGTCATATGATGTGAGCATCCACTATCTATAATCCAAGAATCATTAGTGTTTATGTGAGATATTAGGGCTTTTTCTTCATATGTTTCTTCATTTGATCCATCCTTGATAGCCACATAAACAACTTCCTCTATATCAATCTCATCTGATTTATCATTGTTAGATTCCTCATAAGCTATTAAGCATGTCTTTCTATCTCTTCTTCTGAAGTCTCGGTGTCCTCTGTAATGGTTATCTTTCTGTCTGTCATCTTGGTAATCTCTCTTTTCAGTAAAATCTTTGTCAGGACAGTTAGAAGCCATATGTCCAATCTTATCACAATTGAAACATTTCAAAGGTAGTTTTCCTTTATACTTACCTTTGCCTCTCGGTAACCTTTTGGCCAATAGTGCTTCAAACTCTTCTTGCTTTCTGATTTCTTCATACAGTTTGTGTACTTCTTCCATGTTCTTCTAAAATCTTTCACTTGCTCCAATGTGATCTCCTTTAGAGTACTTATACTTTCTTTCATTGTAATTATTAGATTCATTAAGATGAAAAGAACTAAATGCAAATTCAACTTTATTTACCGATGACCCACTGTTATCAAAATTACTTAACTCAAATGCATGTAGCTTACCAATAGTAGCATCCAAGGAAACTAGCGTATTGGGTATAGACCTCAATTCATTGATTGTAGAGACTTGGATTGCATAGGCAGGTAGAAGGGTTCTTAACAACTTACTTGTCACATCCTTTTCTTCAATAGTTCCTCCTGCTCCTTTGATTTGATTTACAATCTCCTTTAGTATTATACTGTACTGGGTTATGTTCTCACCTTCATTCATCCTCATAGATTCAAGTTGTCCTCTTAAACTATCCACTTTTGCTCTTTGAACATGTTCATCTCCTCCATATATAGATATGAGCTTAGTCCACATTGCCTTTGCATCAGTACATCCTTCTAGCTCATTAAACTCTGAGTTGGTCAATGCAGATGTTATTTCAATCATTGCTTGAATATGTTCTTGTTTTGCCTTTATCTCTTACATAGTCAATGGATAGATGCTCGGTGTGATGAAATCATTCTCTAGATAATAGGTAGCATATTCTCCAATTCCTGATAGATGTAGCTTCATCCTTTTCTGCCATGTAGAGAAACTTGACTTGTTTAGCTTTGGTGCATCCCTCTTATACATCTTTGGATCTTTAACTCAAGTGCCTTTAAACTTTCCTTTCGGAGTCCAAATCTCTGATACCAATTGATAGTTCTGATACTTAATATAAGTACAGATCAAATAGCCAACAAGATGAGAGGGGGGGGGTGAATCATACAAACTTAATCATCCATAAAAACATCAGATTCAACCTCGGTAACATATATATCAATTATATAACCAAAACTGTCAAACATGCAAACTCAAAAGCATATGAGCAATATAAACCTCATAACACCCGATTTAACATGGAAACCCAAATAAGGAAAAACCACTGTGGGATTTCAGACCCGCTAAGAAATATACTCTTCTAGAGTATGCTCAATTAAAAGCAAATCCTGCTAAAGATTACAAACACATTGCTAGATGTGACCCAGTTAAGGGATTTCCCTTAGATCTGTTAGGATCTTCACTTTGTTAGAAGTGACCTTGTCAAAGGATTTCAAACACTCATTCAGAATGTCACCTTGCTAGAGGATTTTACAAATAAGACTGTTAAGTCCACTCGGTTAAGAGATTTTCTGCTACTTCTCAAAATAACAGTAATAAAGATATGTCTGCAACTTCACATCTAAAAATGCTAAAGCAGATTCCTATTTGTTCAATACAATCTAGACATAGAACTAATCTTGTCTATCTGCTGGGCTCTATACTCTGTTATCAAAATAGGTCTTCAAGCTTCTATGCTCGGTAATCACTATGTAGCATCCCTATGCATACACTTGCCTACATACATTGTTTATCAACAGTTTCCTATTTATAAACAATCTTCTAACCGCTTAATCTCATTGATCACATTTCCCATGATCAATCATAGCCATTAGATCTTCAATCTTGACCAGGTTCAATGTATTCTTTCATTTGAAAATGTTTTACCCTGCCTTGGAACTTGCATTTTCACCTTGGAACTTCTGTTAGGGTATTGCGGTTCAATCTAAGCTGTAGATCTTCCTGCCGATCTTTCTTTACCATAGATTCTTTAACAATCTTCATACACGGCTTACCAATCATTTAATTCACTCCAGCTCATCAGCTTCTTTCATTAAATATCACATGTAAACATTTAATGCATTCTGTTATAGCTTGGTTGTAACTTGGTAAATACTAAACTTCACTCGGTAGACATTCTACCTTCATTAACCGATAGCGATAACCTTAGGGTTTACCGACTAGGTTCCTTAGGGTTTACCGACTAGGTTCATTGCCTGATAACATAGTATAGTATTAACTTTTACATTTTACAACATATGTATGATGTTAAAAAAATCTAAAACATCATGATCTCATCATTGTCTGACTTGGTAGTAGTTGCCCATTGAATACCTTATTCATCCCTTTATTCATCATATTCTTTCCTGTATCTTTTACCAACTTCTTTATAATCTTCATATCATACTTCTCAAGATATGGCAACATCATACTGAATTAGAAAATCAATTTCTTGACATCAATGACAAAATAATAATATCAAGATAGTAAAACATCTTTAATTAGTTATGTCCATAATCATCAACAACCTTCTCATTATCCTTATTGAAATGCCAACAATCTTTCACTGTCTATTATAATGCAATATTGCCAACAATGAGTACAAGGTAAACCTTAAGATTTATTCAAATTACTACCCACAAGGGATTGGGGTAGTTGAATCTATCAATAAAGCCTCCTTGATGTGATTGAAAAATTATTGGAGAAGAACCCTAGAGACTAGCATAATCAATTGAAATACGCCCTATGGGCTGATAGAACCCGCGTCAAAGATGCCCTTGGCACATCCCCTTATTACCTAGTGTGTGGTCAAGAACTAGTTTTCCCTATCAATCTCCAGATGCATGTGCTTCAATGATTGAAAGATTTAGAAATTAGAGAGTAGATGGAAGTTCTACTCCTCAACCTCCTAAAGTTAGACAAACAAATAACCAATACCTTACAACACTTTACCAAACACTAGGTTGTAGTTAAGCGATGGTTTGATAAGAGAGCCAAGATAAAAGCCTTCAGAATCTCTGAATTAGTCTTGTTATGGGATAAGGCCAGGAGAAGAAGGATGAGCACCACAAATTCAAGAGATTATGGCTAGGACCTTATCAAATCACATAAATCCTGGGTGAAAACACATCTAGACTAAGTACCTTGAATGGAGAACCCATGCCTTTACTTGTGAACAATTAGTTTCTCAAACATTACTTTGGATGACCCTTGTTGAGAAAACCAAGTATTACAAGAAATATTGAATTTCTATAGATGTGGCTTTGCTAAAAGGTCACTTTGGGTGAGGATTGGTGGAAGGAATATATGATTGCAGAAGGGTATGTGTCATGGACCCTTGAGATGGCAGTAGACAGAGAGGAAGAGGTGGTGGTTGAAGTCCTACAGAACCAAGTGAAGAGGAGCTCTGACCACACCACTCCTAGCAAGATTCAAAAGGAGGCAATTGATGGATCCAAGCAACTCGTCCCTCCTCATAGGGAGTGTGTCTTTGTGGATCTGAGCTTGCTGAAGTATAAGGGAAAAGGCAAAAAACAAGGACCTACACCTTGTGGCTCCTATACAGATAATGACTATGTCTTCTTAGGTTTGTAGCATGTAAGGCATGGATTTTGTATATCTGATCATGCTTAGTAGCTCTTGGTAGGCTTGAGAGCCTGGTAATAGTTGGATAGTTTCTTTCTGATAATGCCATATAGGGTATTTTGATATAGATAGTATACTTGATTTGCATTTGCATAATTTTGTAAAACTTTTTTTATTAATAGAATACCACTTTGGTTGTGAATTATCAAATATATATATTAGATATCATATATATATGATATTTATTATTTATATGATATTATATATTATTCAAATATAATATAATATATATTATATATAATATAATATAATATATAATATATTATATATGAATATAATATATAATATATAATATATTTTATGTTATATATTATATATTATATACTATATAATTTTAATAATTCTGGATATTTGATAAGCTTTGGCTTTTGCCATGGCTGCATGTACTAACATCCAAGTCAAGTAAGAAGTCAAAACAAATTTTTCGCATTTTTGGGTAAGTGGAAAAGGCAATTTTTTTCATACTGCCACTTTTTGGCCCCTCATGATCCTACACACACCCGTATGTATGTATGAAAACACACACACATGTATATACATACATACATACATACATATATATGTGTGTGTGTGTGTATACACATATACATATATACATATATATGTATATATGTATATATGTATGTATGTATGTGTATATGTATATGTATATGTATATAAGTATGTATATATATGTATATATATATATATGTTTGTATGTATATGTATATGTATATGTATATGCATATGTGTATATATGTGTATATATATAACTATATATATAGTTATATATATGTGTATATATACATATACATATACATGCATATACATATATATACATATATATACATACACACACACGTGTGTGTGTGTGTGTGTGTGTACTTTAAGTGAAGATAATGCATAAAGGTTCTTTACGCATAAAAAACGTAATCAGGTTTTTAATAAATAAAATCCCAATCAAGTTTTTTAAATAAAAAACGTGAGCAGGGTTTTAAATGCATGTGTTAAGGCTTGTAATTAGGCTTGGATGACAAGGTTGAGTCTTGGGAGCTTCATTTCCCTCCTTTTTATGTGTTTTCTTCTTCAAACTTGGTTTCTCAACTTTCTCATCATGAGCTTTACATGTTATCAATGGGCATTTGTAAAATTTCCATCATAATTTCACACATCTTCTGAGCTTTCTAACCATGTATATATTTTTTTATTTGAATAGCATTAACATATTAATTTTTAATCTTTTACCAATTTCTCCAAAGTTCTCAGAGACATATGTGTACCATTTTTAATACCTTTTTAACTATTTATCCAGATTTGAAATAAATTCTATATTGTTCTACACTTCATTCTTTGCACTTAAAAAAAAAAGAATTTTTGATTATTTTGGTGCAAGTTATGTGGCATACACAAACAGGTACCTAATTTTTATGATGCGTTCGATTTGAAAAATCATTGAAAAAAATAATCAACAAAAAATTGCAAAAAATATAAAACTTCTAGTACCAACTCTTAACTATCTTTCTACCAAGTGTTTTCCAAAATACTAAATGCAACTATAACTTTTTTTATGTACACACTAGACACTATTTAGTTTTGCTAAAAAAAAATAGGAACAACTTTGTGTGCACGAAATATTTGACCCCCTTAATTTCTTATCCATTTTTGAAAAACTTTAGTAGTTTGGAAACTAGATTCAAAGTACTACAATTATTGTTCTTTAGGTATCTTCAAATTTTGAGTGGACAAGTCTCAAATTGCTCCTCTAAGTTCAATTTTAGCTGATTTCAAAAATAAAGTGGCCACTTGCACCCCCATTTTTTTTCACCAACTTGGTGCACTTATCCATATAAGAGTTTCAAATCTTGAGTGCCCTTTCCATAGTAAATTTAAATTTTTTAATAATTTATGTTGGTTTTTCACTAAATTTGAGCTGGCTTGTTCATGGATTTATAACCTTTTTAATCCAATTTTATCATATTTTTGTATTTATATATGGGTAGATTAACCAAAAGGCTCTAGCTAAGTAAACTTAGATCTCATATGTGTTTGTGGGAATTGATTTTCTATTTATAAATATAGAAATGCTAGTTTATCATTTTTCACATACTATAAATCATTCATTATCTCTAATGTTTTTTAGTAGGTTCAGGTAAAATCAAACAAAGTAGATTTGAAGGTGGAACCTCTTCAAACCTGTTATGCCCCGCACATTTATCCCCTCCATTTCATCCTTAGAAATGTCAATTCCCCCCCTTTTTTGTCTTTTTCCTATTTTCTATTGTCCCCCTTTCTTTTTTCATTTTTTGTTTTGTTTGCTTTTGGTCACACTCCAAAAACCCGGGTTCTTGAGATCTCAAAGTGTATTCCCTTTGTTTTCTTTTGTTTTCTTTGGCTTTGAAGTTTTGGGCCCCCTAAACCCCTAAATTCTTCGTTGTTTCTTTTGGAAAATTCAGGACTCTAGATCCTCGTAATCCTAAAGTTTTCCTTTTGTTGGTTGGTTTTGATTTTAAAACTTTGGGATTCATAAGCTCTGAAATCATGTTGTTTTCCTTTGTATTTACCTCAGGATTCAGAGTTTCCAGAATCTCGCTCCTTTTCTTTGTTTGGTTCTTCTCCCTAGTTCAAAAGCTCCAAAGTTTTGAGGTCACTTATTTAGCGATTTCTGGACTCGGGGTCCCAGTACCGCTGAGCATGTTTCATTTACCCTGCTCGGTTATGACTATAAATATCCTTTCAAAAGGGATTTTAGTTCATTTGCGTGCTTCATTGTTTGAGCTCTTCCTTCCTCGTGGAAAATTTATTCTCCCGCAACACGCTTTTCTCCCTTTCCTCCTTCCTGTTCGGGTAGGTTTTCCTCTCCTTGGCTTTATTTGTTTTTTGTTGTTTCTCTTTCATTTGGTGTGTTTGCTTATGTTTTCATTGCTTAGGGTTTATTTTCTTTCAATAAGTCAATTTTTTATCGACAGTTAGGACTTTTTAATCTTCCCCTATTCTAGGTTCTTGGGTTCCCAAAATCATAGACCCCCTTAGACCTACCTTTAACTCTAGAACCTCAAGTTTTTGGGATTTCAAAGTTCCTTTTTCATTTTCCTCCTAACTCTGAAACCTTGGGTTCCTGGGATCCCAGAGTCCCTTGCAATGTTTTTCCCTTTCAAAGTTCACAACTCTGGATTTCTAGAGTCCCAAAGACTGTCTTTAAGTGGTTCACTTTGGAACTTTGGGATCCCAAAGTCGTGAAGCCGGTTTCCTAACAACTTTCAAAGACTCTAGAACAACATAACCCTAGAATTTTGAAGTCACCCTATTTGTTGCCTTGTCTATTTTGGGACCCTGGATTCTGGGATCCCGAAGCAATTGTTTTTCTGCCCAATTCACTCCAGAATTCTAGAGCTTAGAGGTGATTCCCTTTCTTAATTTTTTAAGTTCTGGGACCTCGGATCCTGAAATCATGCATGAAGGTTTCTGTCGACCTCAGAACCCCAAGATTATAGAGTCTATTGTTTTTAAATGAATATGCTAAGGCACCGATCATGTATATTCTATTGTGCATATTGAACTAATCTTATGGAAACATCAGCCACCCCCAGGAAGAAAACTAGAAATAAGGTTAAGCTCGAGAAGAATCGAGGCACAATGAAGTATCAGTACCAAGATCAAACCTTGGTGTCCAAGTTCAAGAATGAGGTCCAGTGGGTTATAGATACAGAGATATGATACATTGAACTAGATGATATAAAAAAAGAGGTGGTTCAACCAAACCTCAATGCACCTTATAGGAAAATTAAGAGGTATGGGCTTGTGGAAGCCACCAACTTCCCTCAAGAAATGAAATCTCTAGAATTGATCCTCACTATAGCCGAACATTATGATAAGGATAGCAGGAAGTACAAAGATACAAAATAAAATGTGGTGGCTGATCTCTCAGCTAAGATGCTTGGTATGAATTTTGGCATTCCTTAGTAGGAGAAGGTCCTCCAATCCAAAGAGGAAGAAGTAATTAAAATATTTAATAAAAATGTTAGAGGCAATAGACACCATAGAAATGAAGCTTGGTTTGATGAACCTAGGGTATCAGGGTTGGAGGCTAGTGATAATATCTTGAGAGTAGATTTCAAAGATGCACCGATGGACTTGATCATCATGCTCAGTCGAGCCTTCAAAAAAATAGACTATAGACACTACCACTTATGGCTATTTCACTACATTCATACTATCTTTATAGGCAAGGAATATTTTGATTGGGCACAAATCATTTCAAACAACATCCATGAATAAATTTCTAAAGTATTGGAGACAAAGAAGTTCTTCATGATATCTTATGTAATATGGATGGTGGCAAGAAGTGGCATGTAGCTTTGTTTGAATACTAATGGAAGATTAGGAGAGGGACCTAGCCAAAAGTGAGCATCGGAATACTACACTCAATTGCCCATCCAACAAGATAAATTCCACTTCAGGAGGATTAATGATGCCTTCATCTATGCAGTGATTTGTAGATTAACAGGTGATGTTGGGTATCTCATCTCTCTAAAGACTATGGAAATGATACAAGAATGTGGTACATGGTTCCTCTAGAATCAATGCTCCACTTATATTCAAGTAAGTTAGTTCAGAGGAAAACCCTTCTTCCTCCCTTGATACTGTAGAAACCTTATCATTATGCTTGAATATGAAAGGTGGATCATAGGGTTACAATCTCTTTTGACCCTCAAGCATAAAACTAGGGTCACTTTTCCAATCGCTCTATAATATTATTCATACCCAAATATACAAACAACCAAAGCAGTTGTTCATGACTTACATGATCTTAGCTTGAAGGAATTTGATTATTCTTGAGAGAGGTATGACCCATTTGGAAAACTCAAACAAATGATGTTGGTGTCATACTTAGGCCATTTACCAACCTTGAAAGATTTCTGGGTAGACATGAATGATAGTTTTGAAGCTTGAAAAAGGGGATTCTATAGGTTAACCAATCTCCAAACCAGGAACTTCAAGATGGAGATAAATATACCTAATAACCTCATAGATTATGGTGAGTTTCTTGTCCCGACCTATGATAAAACTATGATTGACAAGAAGCCTCTTTCTCCAATCAAGTGGTCAATGTCAGAAAATGTTGATATTTATATTGTTATCAAAAAGGTAGTCGAAAGAACAAGACAACCAATAAATCTTAGGGTTCATCCTGTGGCATCTAAAGAGAAGAAGAAAGGGAAAGCTATGGGAAATTCTCAGTCCAAAACTACCAAGGAGTATGTGAGGAGAAATAGATCCAAATCTAGAAAAAATACTCCATCGGATCCTGAGGTCACTACATCTACCATTGGCAAGGAGGAGTTGACGAAACAACTCGATGCAAAGATGGAGTCTCAACTCCTTAAAATAGAAGTTGATCATGGAATAACAACTAGATTACTAGAAATACCACAAGTCTCAATCATGCCTATTATGCCAACAATTGGTATTGCTTTGGGAGAAGGAATGTTACAAGTATGGGAGGTTGATCAACAAGTTCCTCCCACTCAAACATTGGGCTCAAAGCAAGTAACAATTCACAACATAGAGTTAGATGAAGATGAAGATGATCAACCAATCTTTATGAATGCTAGAAAAGGAAGTGACAACCTTATGCAAAAATAGATGCCTTCCATCCCTCAACATGAGCAAATTAATCAAACCATGGTTAAAGAATCTAAGGATCAAACAATAGAACTACCCCAAACACAAAAATATGAGGCTCAAATAGAAACTATGGAAGTTAATAAACAAGATGAGAGGATGGTGCTCACCCCAAAGGATCAGAATTGCTCCTTAAGCAATTAGAAGGAGGTCAGTAGAAACAAAAAGAAGAGGCTAATAAATAAGCTTTTGAGCATGAGGTGGGTGAGAAGTTAGAAGTGTTTTCTAAACAATAACAAAAAAGTTTTGAATAGGTGCTTCAAGCAAACCTCGCTCAACAAATCTTACAACCCTCATCATAGCATGCAGATCCCACGCGACAACCTCCATATGAGAAACATTTAAATGAGGAATAGCTAGAAGGGGTATGGTAGGAGTAACAAATAGAATCCTATGTGGCAAATGCTAAAGCCACTAACCAAGGTGAACAACAAGATGATATCATGCCACAGTGGTTAAACTTCAACTTCCAAAAGAAGAAGAAAATTGTCCTCTTGAGAATCACTTTGAAGGATGCAATAATCGAGTCTCCAAGGAGAATCAAAAGGGCTAAGACCCTCCATCCTCTCTCAAGGACTGATTCAGGAGACATAATAGGCCCCAACACAAGAATAACAAGAAGATAACCAAGCCTCCCCAAAATATCAAATTTCTCAAGTTAATCTTGGTAAGTAGACCAAATGGGGAGAAATAGCTTCCCTAGATGAAGCTACCACCTCCATAAAGATGAGGATTGAAAAAGAGAAAAGTCTAAGAAAGAGGCTAAATCTTAGTTATAAAAATGCATGTAGTTACTCATCTACATGTCAAAACCTCTCTACTCTAGGTCTAGCAACACTTTTCCTTCCACCTCCGCACTCCCACAGGGAGAAGTGAAGGCATTATATGAAATGAGAAGGGTGGTAGCCATTGTTAAAACTTGGGCAGGAGAATAGCTAAGAAAGATAAGGATGTTCTTGCAAGAGACCCTCAAAATATATGAAGATGCTCATCTCCTCGAGAGAAACCTTATCCTCTGATCTACACAATGAGAAGAGCAATCCAAAAAGTTTAGAAAAAAAGCTAAGATACTTAAGAAGATAAAAGGATTGGGAATACATATGATCAAAAGAGAAGATTTATTGGGTGGAGAAGACCTAGATGGCTTACAACCCTATATTGACACTTTGGAGTTCAAGGTAGATATTTTGGAACAATGTAGGGAGAAAGTGCTCAAGGGACACCCTTGTTTTGTAAGTCAACTCAAGGAAAATGAAGAGTATATAGTAAAGGTGTTGGGGAAGCATGGGAAAAATGTCAAGCAGTCAGGATCACTCAACTCAGAAGAGGTACTCAAGCAATGGCAAGCGTATGTTTCTGAATACTTCTCCTTAATGGTTGAGTTTGGTGCTAATGTCATGGATAGGTACATGTATGTGGTTCTCCAGTCTTACCAAGCCACACAAACAATGGACAACCTAGTTGAGAAGATGTAGGATCTCAGAGAAAGCATCGAGGTCTCTAAATTTTGAATTCAACATGTACCTAACCCACCACATGCTTCACTAGATTGCCATATTGAGAGGATAACTCCCAACTCATCTTCATCATCACAAAGGGGGGAAGTCATGATCTTGATGATAAATGTAGTTTTGAATGATACCTTGGTCACACCTATCTTGCTCCAACATTTCCATCAAAAGGATATTGCACACATAGAGATTATAAAAAAGTTATACCTAGAGAAGACTCACCATCCTACAATATGTAGTGATAGTTAAGTGGAGTTTGAAAGCCAATGAATTGCATGTCGACTGCGACTCCCACCATTTACTAACTAGGTTATAGGAAGGATTTGTTCCTATGAAATAGGAGACGTGGGACTATGAATGTAACTTATCAGGTCATTTCAAGGCTCTGAAAATTGAAGCTTTGAGGCCCTAGTTTAGGATTTTACTTTCAATATTTTTATTTTCCAACATTTTCATTTTTAAGCTTTGTTAGACTCTTTTAAGTATTAGTTCTCGCTGGTAGCATTCTTTTCATTATTAATCAATGCTGGTTACTTTGTGGATTGCATGTTCCATAGTTACTGTTGAATGAAATTGGTGTTTCTTTAATGTGATATTTTCTCTCATTTTAGATAGCACGATTGTCATGAATATGATTAAGTTTGTTATTATAAGAAGTCGATGATCAACTCTCTTTGCATGTAATATCGTAGAACTTGCATGTGAAAATAAATATTTTCCATTGCTATCTAATTTGTTATTGATAATATCTGATTGTTTGAATTGCTCACTTTCAAATTCAACAATCTTGCATGATTATGTTTATTTCCTCCTTTCTCGCTTATCCCTTTTGCATTTTTTTTGTGAGAAACCCATGTAAGTGTCTTTTGTAATCAGTGGTACCACCTTGATTAAACAATTCTTATACACCTTAAGTTACCCAAGCATCATTGTGACCCAACAAACAAGGCCTTGGGGAGAACAAATTTTGTCATCCTAGCTCTATTCAGGAGAGGCTCCGCTCTTGTGTAGCCTATATGTTAGTGAGTATAAAAGACCTATCAACAAAACCCTTCTGGATGACTGGGGAAATGCTCCTTGTAATATTGTTCATTTCCCTTATTCTTTTCAACATCGCGATCATTCCCTCATGTGGGGGTCAAAGGCATTGGTATAATAGATGCAGGAGTATCCCCGGTTCACAACAATCTTGCATCAACCAAAAACATTTTCCTTTTTGTTTTGTTTTTGTTTGCAGTTTCAGTTTTCCTTTTTGTGTGTCCTAGTTTTGGCTCATTGGATCCTATGGAGTTGAATTCTACTTGAAGACTTGATCATCTTTCTTGCTTTCAGATCGCGTTGCATTTGGATCACTTTCTGACAAGACATTGCTTCTGGTTTCCATGATAGTTTCTTGTTACCGGTTGTTCCTTTGTTACCAGTTGCCTAAGACCTATTCTGGTGATCTACCAGAACCCATTCCAAATCTTGTGGAGCATTGGGCATTGATTTCAATGTTCCTTGGCATGAGGTCAACCTTTTCCTGTAATTTGCATTTCATCCTTAAGATTTTTCAGAGGAATCTCTTGGCGGAGGCCGACCTTGTTTATTTTGCACATTAGGTCTTGTTCTTCGAGTTTTGATCCCTTTTGGGCCATCTGGATCCTTTGGATTGATATATATATTTGTAATCATTCTTTAGAATGTAATTAATTAGAATCAATCAGAGTATCAGATAGATAGACTGTGCCTAGAAGATAGATCTTTCGATTCAAGGTCCTGGTTGTGACCTATTCTACCAGGCCTATGTGTTAGTATGTTGTAACCTGGTTGTTACTGGTTGGGTGTAATCAAATTTTATGCAATAAAACTATCTATTTTTCATTGCCTCCATCATATCTGTGTGTTTCCATTGTGTTTACTCTTGTTGACCAGTCTGGATTGATCTCTCTGAGGTCCCTCCTCACTAGTGACTGCTTCAAGTGGTATTAGAGAGAAGTTTTATTCTAAAGGTTGCATGTCCTCAATTTTTGTTGTAGGGTGATGGATTGTGGATCTGATCTACAATTGCAGAGGACTAGCATGAATCAATGGCACAAAGAGAAACTAGGAATGGTGGAGCGTGTGGGAATGCAAATCCTATTGTGAAGGAGATGTCACGGAAAATAGCAACCCAGTTAGAAGTCATGGAGACAATCTAGAGAAGAAGCTGACATATTGAAGATGTAAGTGAAGATGAAGGAGAAGAAGCCTCGATAGAACAAGTAAACCTACTGGTAGTTGATCTAGATGAAGAAAGGTTTTTAAGGGTTTTGAGTAGGGTGAACACTAAACCTCATTTTACCCCACTAGAATGCGATGGGATGTTAGAATTGAATGAATTGATGAATTGGATCTTAGAAATGGAGAAGTATTTTGATTTTGAAAATACTGTAGAAGAGAGGAAGATGAAATATGCCTGTGCCCAGTTTAAAGGTCATGCATCTCTTTGGTGGGAGCATTTGGAAGTTGATAGACAAAGAAGAGGTAAAGAAAAGACTAAGACATGGGATCGGATGATTGCTAAGTTGAAATCAAAGTTTTTGCCAATGAATTATCAAGTGGATTTGTTTTGGAAGTTGCAGAATCTGAGACAAAAGCAATCTAGTGTGAAGGAGTACACCGATGCATTTTACAAGTTGAACATTAGATTCGGACATGTTGATGATGAAGTTGAACAAATTGCAAGATATTTGAATGGATTGTGGATGTCTATACAACATGAACTCAATATGATCAAATTGGAGAGTATTGAAGAGGATTACCGGTATGCACTAAAGGTTGAAGAGAAATTGAACAAAAGACATGAGCAGAGACAGAGAGGTAGAGGTGGAAGGTTTACCGAAAGAAGATTTCAAGGAGGAAGAGGATATACCAGAGGAAGAGGAACTAGTATAGATCAGAACAAGGACAAAGAAGTGAACAAAGAAGGTAATTCATACTAGAAGGATGATAGAAATTTATACCAGAGGAGAGAACCGAATGGTTACCAGAATGAGAACTTTGGAAGACATGACAAGTGGACATTTATAGGAACTTGCTTTAACTGTGGGGGAGAAGGACACCATGCATTTGAATGTAAGAATACGGAGGCTACTAGAAGAGTAGAAGTGGTGGAAGGAAACCCCACTAGATCAAACAGTAAACTGGAAGATGGAAAACTGTTGATAATGAGGAGAGCTTTGTGTCATACTAGAGGAGATGAATAACCCTTGAAGAGGAAGAATATGTTGAAAATCAGATGTAAGGTATCTGGTAAGTGTTGTAAAGTTGTTATTGATAGTGGTAGTTCAGATAATCTTGTTTTAGAAGAGACGGTGAATAAGTTTAAATTGGAGAGATTGAAACACCCTAAGCCTTATCAGATAGCATGGATTCAGGATGAACATAAGTTGTTAGTACGTTAATAGTGTTTGGTGAAATTGAAAATTGGAAATTATCATGATGAAGTTTTGTGTGATGTTATGTCTATGGATATTTGTCATCTTTTTTTGGGTAGACATTGGCAGTTTGATAGACAGGCAAGACATGATGGGAGGAAGAATACATACACTATTGTGGCCAATGGGATGAAGAAAACCTTGTTACCTTTGGAGGAACCTTTGAAGAATGAAGTCTGTACAAATGCTAGAATCTGTTTAGTAGATGGAAGGAAATTCATGGATGGACTGAGATATGAGAATGTGTGTTTTACCTTAATTCCTAAGAAGACTAAGAGACCGAAACTGAAAGAAGAGAACCTAGAAGAGATAAGATATTTGCTGATAGAATATGAGGACATCATTTTAGATAATGTACCTGATGGATTGCCACCTGTTAGAAGTATTAGTCATTGCATGGACTTGGTTCCCTGAGCTAGTTTTCCTAACAAAGCTACACACTGGTTGACACTGGAAGAGAATGAAGAACAAATTAGACAAGTGCAGGAGTTGTTGAAGAAAGGTTTGATCAGGGAGAGTCAAAGCCCTTGTGCAGTACCAGTAGTATTAGCACCTAAGAAGAATGGGGAGTGGAGAATGTGTACCACTTCAAGAGAAATAAATAAGATCACAATGAAATACTAGTTTCCTTTGCCTAGGATGGATGACATAATGGATTGTTTGAGTGGAGCAAAATACTTTACAAAGATAGATTTGAAGAGTGGATATCATCAGATCAAGATCAAAGAAGGTGATGAGTAGAAGACAACATTTAAGACAAATGAAGGACTATATGAATGGTTGGTGATGCCTTTTGGATTGACTAATGCATTGAGTACTTTCATGAGGCTAATGAATGAGGTATTGAAGAAATTATTGGGTAAGTTTGTTATTATGTATTTGGATGACATTTTGATTTTCAGTAAAACAAAAGAGGAGCATTTGTTGCAGTTAAGACAAGTTTTGCAGAGGTTGAGAGAAGAAAATTTGCTAATCAATATCAAAAAATGTACTTTCATGAAGGATGAGTTAGTATATTTGGGATTTGTGATATCTAAGGATGGTTTGAAGATGGACCCTGAGAAAGTGAAAGCCATTGTTGAGTGGCCTACACTGGAAAGAATTGGGGAGGTAAGATCATTTCATGAATTGGCTAGTTTTTACCAAAAGTTTATCATAAATTTTAGTTTAGTTTGTAGCCCTATGACTGAGACCATGAGAGGAGATCAGAAGGAATTCAAGTGGACTACCGAAGAAAAAAAAAGTTTTGAATTGTTGAAGCAGAAAGTGACTAAGCAGCCTATGTTAGCTTTACCGGATTTCAATAAGGTATCACAAGTGGATTTTGATGCAAGTGGAATAGCAATAGGAGAAATTTTGAGTCAAGAAGGAAGAGCAGTAGCCTATTTCAGTGAGAAATTGAATATGCCCAGAAGAGATATTCAATGTATGATCAAGAATTTTATACCATAATTCAATCCTTGAAGAAATGGAGACACTACTTATTGCCTAAGGAGTTTGTGTTGTATATAGATCATCAAGCTTTATAGTATTTCAATAGTCAGAGTAAGTTGAATTAGAGACATATGAGATGACTAGAATTCTTACAGAGTTACACCTTTGTGTTGAAGCATAGAAGTGGGAAATCTAACAAAGTTGTTGATGCATTGAGTAGGAGAAGGAATTTGCTGACAGAGATGAGAGTAACAATATTAGGTTTTGAAGATTTGAAGACCTTGTATGATGAAGAACCAGATTTTGTAGAACCTTGGAAAGCATGTAGAGAACTGGTTATGGTTGATAGGTGCAAATTATTGGATTATTTCATTTAGGATGGGATGTTATTCAAGGGAGTTTAGTTGTGCATGTGGGATTGTTTAAACCTTTGACAGTACCGGTAAGACCTTGGGAGGATATAGGCATGGATTTTGTACTTGGATTGCCTAAGCCACTGAGAGGGAATGATTCTATATTTATGGTAGTGGATAGATTTTCAAAGATGGTTCATTTCATACCTTGTAAGATGACATTAGATGCATTGCATGTAGCAGACCTATTTTTCAAGGAAGTGGTGAGATTGCATGGATTACCTAAGAGCATAGTTTCAGATAGAGACACTAAGTTTGTTAGATTTTTTTGGAGAGCACTTTGGAAGAAGATGAAGACAGATTTGAAGTTCAGTTCTATTTTTCATCCACAAACTAATGGATAGACAGACGTTGTTAACCAAAGTTTGGGAAATTTGGTGAGATGTTTAGTGGGAGATAAAACCGGAAGTTGGGATTTGATCCTTGCACAAGTAGAATTTGGCTACAACAATTCAGTGAATAGAAGTATCAAAAAAACACCTTTTGATATTGTTACTGGAGTGTACCCTAGAGGAATATCAGAATTGAGAGACATTAGTAGTGAAGACCGGAAGAGTTTTGAAGTAGAATATTTTGTAGATCACATGGCAGCATTGCATATTTAGGCTAAACAACATTTGGAAGACATGAAGATCAAATATAAGGAGAAGGCAAATGAAAAGAGGAGACACAAGGAATTTGAAGTTGGTGATGAAGTGATGGTATATCTAAGAAAAGAGAGATTCCCGATTGGAACTTATAATAAGTTGTAGATGAAGAAGTTTGGACCCTGTAAGATTTTGAGGAAGTTCGGTTTTGGAAATGCATATGAAGTAGAGCTACCAAATAGTCTAAGTATTTCACCTATATTCAACATTGTAGATCTTCATGAGTACCATGAACTAGAATTCAGTGAGGATAGTGTTGTAGACCTTGAGAAACAATTGCCCCGGAAGGAACCATATCAAATTGAATAGATTTTGGATAGTAGGATTGGGCGTAGTACCTGAAACAATCAGTACAAAGAATATCTTTTGAAGTGGAAGGGAAGACCAGTTGAAGACTCATCTTGGATTTCTTAAGAAGAGGTAGACCACCTTGGTTTCCCTCTGACCCTAGCAAAGTGATAGGATCACTTTTTTATTAACCTTGGATGTCTAATGCAGGAGCATCCCCGATTCACAACAATCTTGCATCAACCAAAAAAATTTTCCTTTTTGTTTTGTTTTATGTTTGCAGTTTCAATTTTCCTTTCTATGTGTCCTGGTTTTGGGTCACTGGATCTTGTGGAGTTGTATTCTACTTGAAGACTTGATCATCTTTCTTGCTTTTAGACCGCATCGCATTTGGATCACTTTTCGGCAAGATATCGCTACTGGTTGCCATGACAATTTCTTGTTACCGGTTGCCTGAGACCCATTCTGGTGATCTATCGGAACCCATTCTAAAGCTTGTGGATCCTTGGAAATTGATTTCAATGTTCCTTGGCATGTGGTTGACCTTTTCCTATTATCTATGTTTCATCCTTTGGATTTTCCAGAGGAATCTCTTGGTGGAGGCTAACTTTGTTTATTTTGCATGTTAGGTCTTGTTATTTGGGTTTTGATCCTTTTTGGGCCGATTGGATCCTTTGGATCAATATATATATATTTGTAATCATGCTTTATAATGTAATCAATTAGAATCAATCAGAGTATTAGATAGATAGACTGTTCCTAGAAGATAGATCTTTCAATTCAAGGTCCCGGTTGTGACCTATTCTACCAGGCCTGTGTGCCAGTATGCTGTAACTCGGTTGTTACCGGTTGGGTGTAATCAAATTTCATGCAATAAAACTATATGTTTTACATTGCCTCCATCATATCTATTTGTTTCCATTGTGTTTACTCTTGCAGACCGGTCCAGATTGATCTCTTTGAGGTCCCTCCTCACAGGTGACTGCTTCAACAATGATGATAGCTCACAACAACATTCTCAAAGTTGTGTTGACCAGTCTCCTTTCTCACAAGTTCCTCATGTTGTCATTGAATTTTATCCTCTTATTAGCATGGGTTGACTCTACCTTCTAGGAAAGATGAATATATTTGCTTAGAATTCAATATTTCTTCAAAGTAGAGAATTCTTAGTAGTCATCTACCTAATCAATATGAGAAAAATGAACGCAATAATGTTGTTTTTATTTGAGAGAATATTGAGGATGTCTGAGTTTTATTATATGTTGAGCACACCTTAGGATCAAGGGGGGGTGGGGTTGAATCAGTCTAGACCTTAAAACATTTAACCTTAAACTTTATCTTTCCAAAATATAGTCAATGTATGCTTTACTTTATCAGTAGCAATGAAGATTAAAGTAAAGATACATAATGCATAAGAGAACACAAAATTTATGTGAAAAAGCCAATGAGGAAAAAACTACAATGAGAGTCAACTCACTATATATAAAATGATAATAAATTTGTTTTCAAATCATTACCAAGGAAGCACAATGCCACCTAAAAGACTTGTAGACTGCAATGCACTATCCCAAGACAAGATTTATAACTCAATGATGAATGGATAGTACCAAACTGGTACTAAGAAGGGGGGGGTGAATCAGTACAGACAAAAACACAACCCTAAACTGGTTTGTCAGTAGACACTATGCTTTGACAGACAAATAGTAACACTGGTCTTAAACAAAGTACAACCGGTAGAACCCAAAATAACTGAGACAAGCATAAACCGGTTGACACTTATCTTTTCATACATTCTAATACTTCATTTCCTTTTCACCTTAGTGCATGAATAGGTAATTTATCATCAAAAGATATATAAGCAGCTAGATCAACATGATTTACCTTCAGACACAAATCACTCAAACCACCACAAGAATATCACCACACATGACACTCAGATTTTTCACGTGGAAACCCAATTGGGAAAAACCACGATGCGGATGAATACCCATGAGCTGTTTTTGAACTCTTTAGAAGTCCGCTCTATTAGGAACCTTGTCCAGTTAAAGATTGATACAATAGGTTCTGTTAGGAACCGATCCTATTAGGGATCACTTGGTTAAGGGTTAAACCCTGTTAGAGGTTACCTTGTTAGAGGATTTCAAGAACTCAATTGTTTTGAGTCACCCTGTTAAAGGATTTACAAGAAGTCGATTAAAGCTACCCTATTAAGGGATTTCCCAACTGTTGAGGTGGTTAGAGATCAACAAGTATTACAATGATCTGGTAACAGCACTTAATGCCAATGCAGATCCACTTTAGCTCCTCTTCACCTTTTGCACTTACACTCTACAGGTATCACTTCTCTCCTTTGGTATGGCAAGAATCATGTATCTCTTCTCTTGGATACACACACATAACTTTTGCCAACAACCTTAGAAAGAAACACAACATCGACCTTATAGGAAATAGGTAGGTCGGTATATTAAACCCTAAACCCTAAACCTGTTAGGTTAAGCAATTCAAATAGTTCAATCCTGACCATTGAGCACATTGCATTAAATGCAACAATCTTGAACCAATCTCAAGAAATTCTCCATCATTCATTTTCCATCAATTTCATGGCAGCTGATAACCCATCACACGTTATCACCATTTACAGACTTCACACATTCTCGAGGTAGATAGGGACAATCTCCTTCATGCAAGATCCTTCACGTGCATAAAGCTAATGTGGAAACACGATCCATTCTTCATTACAATGCTAACTCATCACACAAAGTCACCAATTGAGTCACACAGGATTAAGGCACTTCAACTGGAAACCCTGAAGTTGAGACTACCAACCAGTAGTCATACAAAGCTTCCATGTGTCAGTTCCCATAACCACATGCTGATTCACCTTAAGCAAACACACCACTTCACTTTGGCACAAATATCGGTTCACAGTGTTATACTGGTTCTCACATATACTGGTTCTTGGTAACATACCAATTCTCACATATACCAGTTCTCTCCTCTTTAGTATATTGACATCAATGACAACATACAATGTCATCATGTCTTCATATTGGTTCACATAATGCCAACAATCTCCCCCTTTGGAACTTATGGAAATATACAAAGATATCTCTCTACTTCACATCTTCTCTCTCAGTTTCTATAGATATCTTCTCCACTTCACTTCTTCTCCCCCTTTGACAACAATGCCAAAGTGGAGGCACAAGCTCCCTGTTCCATTATGTTGCTCCCCCTGAGGAGTAGTATCCTTCAAAACATCAATCCAAAAAAAAATTTGACTATGCAATACCTGACTGATGTGGAGCATATACCTTTAGTTTACTTCCTGAAGGGGCAACACCCCTAATTCACCTCTTAAGTACATAAATGTAGCCTTTGGGAGAGGCTTGGTGAATATGTCTACTAATTGCTCCTTACTGAAAACATGTTCTAGTGTAATCTCTTTGTTTTGAACCTTTTCCCTCAAGAAATGATACTTAAGCTCAAAGTGCTTGGTTCTAGAATGCAAAACCAGATTCTTGGAGATGTTAATTTCACTAGTATTGTCACAAAATATACTTACCACTTCAAATATAGGAACTTTGAAGCCATTTAATACATGCTTCATCCAAATTGTCAGAGTGCAGTTCATGAAAGATGCAACATATGTTGCTTCCACTGTAGACTAAGAGATACAACTCTGCTTCTTACTCATCCATAAGACCAGTCTACCACCGAGAAAGAATGCACCACCAGTTGTGCTCTTTCGGTCATCTAGATTACTAGCCCAATTAGCATCTATGAACACTTTCAAGTTAAAATCATTATTGTATGGATACCATAACCCATAGTCAATAGTTCCCTTCAGATATCTAAGAATCTGCTTGATTGCTACCAATTGGGATTCTCATGGACTTTTCTGGAACCTTGCAGTAATGCCATCTGCATGCACAATATCTGGTCTTCTATGCACTACATAATGTAACTTACCAATCATTGATCGGTATTCCTTCTCATCAACCAATGCTGAGCCATCCTCTTTGGATAGTTTACAACTAGTCACCATCAATGTACCAACCGGTTTTCTATCTTCCATGCCAAAGGTCTTCAACACCTCTTTGACATACTTGGACTAAGTGATAAAGATTCCATCTTTCATCTACTAGATATGTAGTCCAATGAAGAACTTAATCTCCCCTATGAGTGACATCTCAAACTCTTTCTTCATCCCATCTGCAAACTCATGACTCATCTTGTCATCGCAACCAAAGATAATTGTAGCTAGGAAATCGGAAATCATCAAAGCAATATAACATTAGTCATAGCTCAATCACAAAAGCAGATTGCAATGATCAATCCTAACACACTCAATAAAGACACGAACAAAAAACATTCAATATTTGAAAATTAAGCAAACCAAGTGCAGATTTGAATGTCTCCTTCATGTGGCTCCATTGTCCTTCTTTCTCCTTCAAATAGCTTTGTTGTGGATCTCACCTACTAGTGCATGATCATGATATGAAAGCAAGTAGACAAGATGATTGCTCAAGAATACTCGAAGCGTGATTGATTTGGGAATCGATTCAAAAAGTGATTCATTCGATAATGTGATTAGATTGGGATTGAAGAAAATCATCCAATTTATAGACAAATTGGAGAGATGATCAAGTTAGCATGAGGAGATTCGAATGGAAATTGCAAATCAAGAATGTCAATTATGACAAATTTATGACAAATTTGCACTTTCTATGCAAAATTGATTGATTGATAATTTATGACAAGATTATGACAAATTTCTATGTCAAAATTGATTGATTGTCAATTATGACAAATTATGACAAATTGAAATGTCATTCCCATGAAATTAGGAGAGAAATAGGAGGAAATTGAATTAGAAATTAGGAAAATTAGAAAATTGGAATTAGGAATTAGGAAATTAGAAAATGAGGAAAATAGGAATTTAGTGAATTAATTAATAATTTTTCATTTATTAATTAATTCACAAAGAGGGAATTTAGAAATTGATGAAAAATTAGGAAATTAGTGAATTAGGAGAAATTAGGTAAATCAATTAATAATTTGTCATTTATTAATTAATTCACAAAAAGAGGAATAATTAGTTAGCCAATTAAATTAAACATTTAATTATGACATGAAGACCTAGGATAAATAAATAAATTATTTAACCTAGAGGGAGAAATGACAAACAGGGTTAAATGAATAAAATCATGAAACCCTAAAAGATGAATTAGAAATGAAAGGATGACAATTAGGTTCTGATTGAAGATTGATTTGATGTCGATTCGATCATGATTTTGAATTGATAGATGACCAATGTGATAAATGATTTGATTGATAAATGTGCCAATTGACGAGGAACAATGACTAATTGATCCAAATTGACATGATTGAGAAAGATGACAATCGATGACAAATCGATCGCAAAATGACAAGATTGACAAGACGACAATAATCGATGACAAAATAGATCACAAGATGACAAGATTGATGACAAATTGATCAAAAGACAAGAATCGATGACAAATCGATCACATGATGACAAGATTGATAAGAGGACAAGAATCGATGACAAATCGATCGCATGATGACAAGATTGATAAGAGGACAAAACCCTAATTAGGATTGACGATGTCCAAAATGATGACAAATGAATACGCACATAGATTCGATAGGATAAGATTGACCAAAATCATGACTAAAGATTGTTGTCGAGAAGACCAAATTCAAAAGCGATAAAAATGAGGAATGCAGAAGAATGTCTTGATGCTCGCAAATGACAAAGACCAAGTACACAACATCGAAGAAATGTTAATGCAATGTAAAACCCTAAAGAAGGCAATGCACAAATGTTAAAGTATGATTCCGCAAGCATTGACCATTTTTAGACGTCTACATTTTGCCCCTCTTTGAGACAATGCGATTTCAAGCGTTTTTTCAAAGAACAATAATGAAAATGCCCCAGACAATGATAATGACATATGCATGCCCCCTCGAGGAATTGGCCGGAAACATCCAGAAAAGAGGCCAATTGATCGATAAGAATGATAGAAAATGAATGAGGCAAACAAACTACCAAGACTGACGGAAGAAATGTTAGTAAGCAAAAATGAAATAGAGGACAGTTAGAGACGAAGAAAAACTTGCTTTCAGTAATGCACTTTGTAGGTGAGAACCTTTATTTTAATGTAGCAAAATGGATGCGTAGCATCATGGCATGGAAGGCTAGAGCTGAAAAGCAACCCTTTTTGCAAAAGATAGACACATCACAGACAAACAACAATCACAAAAAAAAAGAAAGGGACCATGAACCATCCCGGTCACTCTAAATCACTCAGTGACATCATCGAGCAACATAGGAACATGATCGAAGCCAAAGATAAATCAGTAAAATGATAAGATTCACAAATTCCAACAAATCAAATAAACATCTTGATCTTCTTTGTCAAAAGTTGAAAGTGCTGATAGGACGATCATGCTGTCTGGATTCAGGGAATGAGGTACCCCGTCTAAGACAGGACATAGTCTGGTTTCGAGTATACCACACCCTATATAAGACCCATGATAATGTGCCAAGGATGAATGATTTTGAGGTTGATGGATATGACAATTCTGATCAGTTTGAATGTCTAGGTTGATTGAAAAGTTCATCTGTTTACACATGATTTCATTAAAGCGCAGCGTTGGATTGCGAGTCGTTGGATGTATACTCAATGAGCTGTCTATGCACAGAGGGGTTATTTATGTTTTTTTTTTGTCGATTTTTTTTTTTTTTTGCTTTTCGAGTTTTTACAATTTTTTTGTGTTCATTTTTTTAGGACTTTATTTGACTTTTTAGGGATTTTTTTCAGGACATTTTTCAATTTTTTAAAATTATTTCAGGACATTTTTAGATGCAAAAGTTCCAGTGAGTGATCATGACAAGGGGAATGCACCCAATGCACATTTGAAAGACATATGTACAAGAAACCGGAGTATGCAAGACAATGATGTTGACCAATCACAGGCCTAGAATAGAACATTGGGTCAAGACAAATATAAACATGATAAACCGGCCGAGAAAAAGCATAGCTAGAGGTCATGACAGATGACAGAGCAATGATCTCGTTACACATGGCACCTGATTGCCAGGTTTTCACCATGGTACTTGCCCAAAGCACCTGTTTGGCAGGTTTTCACTAGAGGGCGAATCATTTTTCTTTACTTTTTTTTTTTTGCTCTTTTTCTCTTTTGCTTTCTTTTGTCACTTTTTTTTTTTGTTTTTTTTTTGCTTTTTTCACTTTTTTTGTATTTTTTCAGGATCATACTTGAAGAAGTGCTGATAGAAAATAATGCCCAGTATTTGTAAAGGTGCATGCTATTTACAGGATCAGACAAAGGTTCACCTTCTGGGGTGGCAAGCTGATATGCCCCCAAGCCATATGCTGCAGTCACTATGAAAGGCCCAACCCAATTAGGTTCAAACTTGCCTTTGATGATGTCAGTAGATTGTGCATTCTTAGGGTTTGCCTTTAAAACCAGATCTCCCACTTCGAAGTGTCTCCCTTTGACCTTCTTATTATAAGAGTGATGAAGACGGTTTTGATATGCTTGCAAATGTGTCAGGGTTGTCTGACGTTTCTCATCTAACATCTCAAGCTGATGCAACCGAGAGACTCTATGCATCTCATCATCAATCAGATGTTGAAAGGAAACACACAAGGAAGGAATCTCCACTTCCAAGGGTAAAATGGCTTCCACACCATACACCAAGGAATAAGGTGTTGCGCCAGTAGGTGTTGCGCCAGTAGGTGTATGGATAGAAGTGTAATAGGCCCATAGTGCTGGATTCAACTGTACATGCCAATCTCGACAGCGTCATTGACAACCTTTTTCAAGATCTTGATAATGGTTTTATTTGATGCTTCAGCTTGACCATTCCCCTGTGGATAGTATGGACTGGAGAAATGGTGTTGGATATGAAATTTTTCACAGAGTTCCTTGACATCTTTATTCTTGAAGGGATGACCATTATCTGTGACTATGGAAAGGGGAACCCCATACCGGCATATGATATAATTCAATAGGAATTTTTAAATTTGCACACTAGTGATATAGGTCATGGGGATAGCCTCGATCCATTTTGTAAAATACTCTGTGGCTATAATTATAAACTTGTGTCCATTTGCAGACGTTAGGTGAATCTTGCCAATAAGATCCAATCCCCATTGAGAAAAGGGCCACAGAGATATGACAGAATGAAGCTCTTGGGCTGGTGCATGAATATAGTTTCCATGGATCTGGCATTTGTAGCACTTCTTAACAAAATCGTGAACATCTTTTTCCAGAGTGGGCCAATAATACCCAGCATGAATCAACTTTTTGGCTAAGCTCAGACCATTGAAATGGCCCCCACATATACCATCGTGAACCTCGTGTAAATCCATTTGTGCTTCATCAGAATCCAAACACCTGAGGAGGGTATGGTCAAAGGAATGACGGTAAAGGGTGTCGGCAATGATGACATATTTGGCTGTCTGTCAGATGAAGGCTCGACGTTGGTTAGCGGAAAGGTTAGGTGGTAAGGTTTGGGATTTCAAATATTGATATACGTCATTATACCACAGGGAGTTGGGACCAACAAGAACGCACATCACATCTGCTGTCAGAATGTCAAAAGAAGGGACAAGCAATTATTCGATCAAAAATTCACATTTGTCCATATTGTGGGGCATATTTAACATGGAAGCGATTGTAGCCATTGTATCTGCCGACTTGTTTTGCATTCTTGGAACTTGACTAAAATGGATAGCCATGAATTTTGTCTTGAAGAAATCTACCATATGCTTATAAGGAATAAGCTTTTCATCTTTTGTTTCGTAGTCATCATTCACTTGTCAGATGACTAATTGAGAATCTCCATAGACTTGTAGATGCGTGATGTTCCGGTGGACTGCTACTCGGAGTCCTGTGACCAGTGCTTCATACTCGGCAATGTTATTGGTACAATGAAAAGTTATCCTGTAGGACTTGGGAATAGCATCACCTTGAGGGGTGACAAACAAGATGCCTACTCCAGACCTGAACTTGGTATGGGATCCATCAAAGTATAACTTCCATTCATTAGAAGATGTGAGAGCAAAGACTGATTCATCTGGAAAATCGGTCAACATGGGATGATCATCATAAATAGGAGCCTCTGCAAGTTGATCTGCTATGACTTGTCCTTTTATTTCCTTTCGCTCCATATACTGAATATCAAATTCACTAAGAATCATAGCCCACTTTGCTAGGCGACCCGTCAAAGCTGCTCTGCTAAGCAAGTATCTTAGGGGATCAATTTTTGCAACCAACAATGTTTGGTGATTTAACATACAATGTCGAAGCTTTTTTGTTGCAAATACCACTACTAAGCATGCCCTTTCAATAGTTGAATAATTCAGCTCATAGCCTACTAGTGTCCGACTGATATAATAATAGCTCATTCTATACTGTTCTCATCCTGTTGGGCCAAGCAAACTCCTAGTGTTGTTTCAGTTGCAGAGATATACAATATGAATGGCTTTCCTTCTATAGGAGGCATTAGGATAGGTGGTGACAGCAAATAATCCTTAAGAGCTTGAAATACTGATTGGCATTGTTCAGTCCATTTAAAAGTGACTCCTTTATGCAAAAAGTGCTGGAATGGATGACATTTGTCTGCCAATTGAGCTATGAAGCGACGGATTGACTGTAGCTTTCCTTGTAGACTTCTTAATTGCCGGAGGTTGGAAGGAAGAGGCATATCCATTATTGCTTTAACTTTGGTAGGGTCAACTTCAATGCCTCTATGAGAAACAATGTACCCTAGTAATTTGCCAGCTGTGACACCAAAGACACACTTCTTTGGATTGAGTCTGAGCTTGTAGGTCGCCATTCGGTCAAAGATTGGGCCCAGGATGGCTAGATGACTATCTCTTGTGACAAATTTGCATAATAAGTCATCAACATAGTCCTCCATCAAAGTATGCATGAAATCATGGAAAATTGTCGTCATCGCTCTTTGATATGTTGCGCCTGCATTTTTAAGACCGAAGGGAATCACATTCCAACAGTAGGTACCCCAAGCACATGTGAATGTAGTCTTATGTTGATCTTCGGGAGCAATGCGAATTTGGTTATTGCCAGAGAAACCATCCATTAATGAGAGCATCTCATATCCAGCAGTCATGTCAACTATGATGTCGATATTTGGCAATGGAAAATCATCTTTAGGGCATGCTTTATTGAGATCCCTAAAATCTGTATAGATTCTGATGCCCCCAGTTACTTTGCTAACTGGTACTAAATTTGAAATCTAGTCTGCATAATCGATGGGTCTGATGAAGCCCACATCCAGTAATTTTTTCAGTTCTATCTTGACCAAAAGAGCCACCTGGGGATGCATCTTTCTAAGTTTCTATTTGACAGGCTTGGCATCTGCTTTTAATGGCAAATGATGAAGGACTAATTCTGGATCGAGGCTAGGCATATCTGCATAAGACCATGCAAAGCTGATCTTCTTCTCAAGAAATAAATTGACAAAATCTATCTTTTCTTGTTTTGATAGAGAAGCAGCAAAATGAATGACCTTAGGGTTGTTAGGTGTACCCAAATTGATTTCCTCGGTCATTTCCACAAGCAATGTTGATTTATCCTGACTTGATAGGGGTATGTCCACTCTTCCACCTTTGGGCACCTCAGAGAGGTTTTCACCCACAGGTACGTCTTTTATTTTTACTTTTGCATGATCAGAGAGTGCCTTACGGTTTTCACTCAAAGATCTATTCTTTTGATTTTTTACTTTTTCTTTTCTTTTTTCATTTTGATGACTGGAAGATGGAGTTGACTCCCCAACATATGCTGTGGAATCTAGGTCAATAGCAAATCCTACCTTATGATCACCTTGTGGTATGCCTTCCCGTAGTCCAAGGAATTCTGCAATTGCTTCGTCATTTTGAAAACAGTCCAATGTGAGTGGTTCTTGTTGGTCATTTTGGATAAGTTGGGGATAGATGAGAGGCATGTCATCATCGGTTGTAAGGAGAGAGAGGGCTGATATGGTAAAGATGTAAACATCTATGGTATCACTATCTAAACTACTTGTATCTGATTCAAAGCTTGGGTCCCAAAATGACTCTATCCAAGCATTAGGACATGTTTTAGGAAGAGGAGTTATTTCATGTTTTTCTTCCATAGGCAAATTATCAGGGTCAAGGAAAATATTGTCAAGGGCATAGAAGCTAGAAGAAAAAGAACTCCACTCCCATTCATTGGAATCAGTTTCGGGTTGGGTATCCTCAGGTGTTATTCCATCATTAGAGTCACACCCTTTTCCACACATGGTCACTTTGGAAGATGAGGGTCCAATTCGCAATGGTACAAAACCTAACCCTAAAGTTGGAGGTCGCATCTTGGGTATAATAGGTTCTAGTCTTCCATTGTTGTTCAGGCCTAAGCCACTACAGCCATCATATCCTTTCTTTTGCAGCATAGTAAATCCTTTTCCGTACCATTCCACTGACAACCTGACAGGTGGGGTCTCAATTGGATCCTTATAAAGCCAATCTATGACATCATCATCTAAAGTTTCTTTGTCAAGTTCACCCCATCTTGTAAATGTAGTGGGAGGCTAATATTGAATAACGACCTTAGGTTCCTTTTGCAATAAATGCGGTTTGCCATATGATTTTGGAGATATTGGTAAATTCCTGATGAGGAATGTTTGATTCATTGAATATTCTCCGCATCCTTGGTCTTGTATCTTCAATTTTCCTTTGATAGCACCTAACAATTCATTAGGATCCACATAACTATGTGGTTTGGCCTCTCTATTGACTGGGACTTGCTGTTGCAGAGAATCCTTTAGGGTAGCACAAAATTGAAATGGATTAGGATCTCCTGGAATTGTTATCTCAGTTCCATTGTAAGGATATTTTAAACATTGATGATAAGTGGATGGAACTGCTTTCATTGCATGGATCCATGGATGGCCAAGAATCATATTATAAGGGAGATCAAGGTCTATGACCTATAGGAAAGTGTTTCTTGTCACTGGACCAACTCTGATAGGCAATGTAATTATCCCTTTGGATGGGCGCTCAGCATCATCATATGCTTTGATTGTTATTCTTCTGGAAGCATCAATGTCATTTTCTGTATAACCAAGGCCAATGACCACTCTCAAGGTACAAATATTAAGACCCGCTCCGCCATCTATCAAGACTCATCAGATTTTGCAATTATGGAAAAAGACTTCAAGGTGTAAAGGATCATTATGAGGGAGCTTATCAGGTGAGATATCATTATCAAAAAATGCGACATTTTGGGAAATAGCTAGATGTTCAATTCGGGCTTGAAACTAGTCAACATCAATGTCTGTCAGGACAGTGGACTCAATTAAAGCTTTATCTAGGACTACACGATGCATGGGGGACATTTTCAACAACTCAAGGATTGCTATTTGTGCAGGTGTCTTTCCTAGATGATCCAAGAGACTATATTGACTTGCAGGAGTTGGTTTGGGAGGAGCTACAAGAGCTCCTTTCAGGACTATTTTGGATCGACGAGTGGTGACTGCACAAGAAGGATCTTGTTCCTTTATTCTTATGGTAGAAACATACTCATTTGACGCTCGAAAACAATTGATGACATTGTTATAACCAGTACTTGCATAATTTTCTATTTGGGTAGAGTTTGAAGAAGACGCTTTACCCTTGTCATGATCAAGAAAAGGAGTTTTGAAAATGGTATGATCAGTGTTAGAGGTCATGTTGGGCGGATCTACCTCAATTACTCCTTTCTCTAACAAGTCTTGGATCATATGTTTCAATTGAAAACATGACACGGTTTTATGTCCTTTTGACTGATGGTACTTACAGTATGCATTATCATTCCACCAATGCGGTTTTACCACTAGTTCTGCCTTGATATCTGGTAGCTTAATATATTTTGCTTGTATTAATTATTTTATTATTGATTCAATAGGCTCTCCCAATGGCATAAATTGTCGAGGAGGCCCATCCCTTGATCGGAAAGGTTTGCACTGTTGGTTTTGTTGCTGGCCTTGTTGTTGATTATATTATTGAGTGTATTGTTCAGCATGCTATTGGTATTGCGGCTATTGAGTAACATTGCTCACTGGTGTTTGATTTTGTTCCATAGTTGACATATTAGGCACACTTAATTTCTTGATTGTGAACGGGGGTTGATTTGCATTCACCGCTCTTCCATCAATAACTCCATCATTAGTGACATTCTTGTTCTTATACCAAAATCTATTTCTATCCCCTAAATTGGTTGTGTTGTACTATCTTTGTTAAGCTTAATGATTCCCTTGGCTACAAGAGCAGTTTCAATGTTCATCCCTTTCTTAATGAGTTTCTCTATAGTACTGGGACTTTTCAATTTTAGTTCGTACATCATTTCTAGGACCAAATTTTGGATAAATAGATTCACTTGTTGTTCTTCAGGTATATCTAGGGAAGAATGACTATACAAGCTTCGCCATCATTGCAAAAAAGTCACTAACGGCTCGCCTTGCTTTTGCTTGGTGTTGCATAAATCTGACATGGTCACGTCACTGTCGATGTTGAATGCAAAGTGAGATATAAACTTTTGAGCCAATTCAGACCAAGTCTTTATATTTCCTAGTAGATGCGAATACCAATCCATGGCTTGTCCAGTGAGACTTCATGCAAATAAGCGCATTAAATATGTTTCCTCATAACTCACTTCAGTACATGCCGCGAAAAATGCTCGAATGTGATCTTTTGGATTGCCATTCCCTTTATATTTCTCAAAATTAGGTGCCTCAAAATGTTTAGGGAATGGAGGCATGTATAAGCTCTTATCAAATGGATTAGGAGATAAATCTTGATTTGTATACAACTTCTTTGTTCCTTTAGTTTCTAATGCGTCAACTTGTCGTTGCAGCTTCTCAAGCTGTTGTGCAATTGTATAAGAATTTGGAGGTCCATCATTAATCCCGATGGGTAATCTTTGTCGATACATCGTGTTTCCGATCGGTTGTTGATGCTTTGAAATGGCCATTTTTGGTGTCACTGGCTTATAATGTTCTTGGTACATTTCTTGTTGTTGTGGTTGTGCCATGCCTTGATATTGACCTTGTTGCTGTGCTTCTTGCAGCCTAGGTTGATATTGCAATTGAGGGTGTTGTTGATATTGCACAGGTGCCAATTGTGGTTGTGAAGTATGATAGCTTGTTTGTCTTGGCATATATTGAGGCACATGTTGTTGTTGATGCTGATGAATCAGAATTTGTTGACTTTGTGCCAATTGTTGTCGCGGTGTATATCCCATCATTTGCAAAAAACTTTGTTTAGATGGTTTTTGTTGTTTCTCCTTAAGACGGGGCATGGCACTTGCATTAACTTGCTATGTTGTTTGTCCAATCCATTGTGATGGTTGCAAGTTTGCATTAACTTGTAATGAGGCAGAAGGTGCTGCAATTTATTTTCGAATGCGATATTGTTGTTGTTGTACATTGCTTATTTGCACATTTGATTGTACCTTTTGTGTATTACTCAATTGTTGCAACAATTGTTGTTGGTGCAAACCACTATCCATAGTTCTTTGTGTCGCCATTATTGAAGGATCTGTTGCAACAGTGTTTGGCAAATATATTGAGCTTAACGGGACATAAGAACTTTGTTGCATCGTGGAATTGTTTTGGACATTGGTGATATCAGGCATTCCAGTCGTGAAGCTTTCCTGCATCTTAGATTTTGATCCAATTTTATGCATGTAAGGAACCATTTCTTGTTGAGGGATAGTTGTCAATATTTGTGTGGTCTTCATTTGATCTTGCGTTATAGGTGTTGTATTGAATAATGGATTATTTATTGTCTCAAATGGTGACTTTTGTGGAATAGTCACTGTCAATGCCTTTGAAGCACGTTTACTCATCAAGGTGGGTTGAGTTTCTTGTTGCACATTTTCTTCATTTGGATGTGGAGAGAAACTTAACAGCTCACCGCCTTGTTGTTTTTGTACATTGATTTGCTCACTTGAGGAGGTCACATTACTCATCATGTTAAGATATTTTTGCGGGAACATCTTAAAGACCTTGTTCAAGAATTTATCCATCTTTTTTGTCAACTTTGGATCTTGAAGGAACATATCAACATCATCAGAAGCATCAGAATTTGATGAAGAATCTGGTTGGACATTTGGATTCATTTCTTGTTGAATGCCTTGATCTGAACCAAATCCTTGTGAAAGAGTTTGTTCCTCATGTAATGTTTGAATTTCATGTTGCAGGTTTGGTTGATTCCAATCAAAAGGTGAATTTCCTCTTGGAGTTGGTGGAACACTCCCATGTCCTAGTTTCATGGGTACAAACACTGGTTCATATAATGGAGGTGGTCCAAGTTGAACCATTCCATATGGTGGCAATAATGTGTTTGATAAACCTTCAATTTGTACTATTTGACTAGTTTGAAATTGTGAATTTGATATGTTGTCAATGGGTTGATACTATGGTTCACCCATCTTTTTAGATTTTGATCTTGTTTCAATAGGCATGTCACTTATGCAAATGCAATATTTTTGAAAATTTTCAAGGACAATATATGATATGCAACTAAATGCAAACTAAATAAATGAGAATGCAATCTATGGCAAGAATGCAACCTATATTTTTGGTTATTTTTCAAGATTTTGACAAACTTTTTGGAATGCAAATATAAAAGAGACCCTTAGGAAATTGAAATGATGTCTAGACCTCAAAGGACAAAAGGACCAAGTGACAAAAGGACAAATGACAATGTCTCCCCTATATGCTTGGATACTAAGCTAGGTTTGACCAAATGACATTGATGACAAAAAGACAAAAGTTTGATAAGGTCTAGACCTCCTAACAATAACTTAGGGTTTATCAAAGATTTGGATTACTCAAGTATGACAAAACCTAGTTTTGACACTATATGCAAAGGGACAATTACTATGCAAATGACCCTAATATGATATGATAATGACCTAAACTTAATGATGAGACCTAGGGTATGCAAATATAGATGTATGACAATGGTATTACTCTAATGCAAGAGGACACATGTAAATGGGAGACTTTTATTGATATGCAAAGGAGTATGACCTAGGTGAAACCTAATCTTGGTACTTGCCAATGACTTTGCAAAAATGCAAACCTAGGATGAACCTAAATCTAAGTGACATGAATGTTGAGACAAGATTTTGAAAAATGTTTGACAACCATGTTTGAAGATGTTTGGAACTTTGTTGGATGAAATGTTCTTGTGTTTAACCTTGTTTTGAATCAATTTGTCTTGAGATGCAATTCAACTTTTGACAAACAAAGAAGACAAGATATTTCAACTTAGACTCAAGACAATCATGCTCATTAACACATTTCTTATGGTAGGCAAGGACATTAGGTACTTGAGAGGTAGACTCATTATGAGACTCAAGGAGAATACATAGATGCTTGACCCCACGGGCTCCCCTCCACGGCACTCACTTTTTAGGGCAGCCAAGCATCAGTCCCCGTGGAAATCTCCCCATGGCGAACTTTTTATCTCTTCCAAGTATCCGAACTTGTCCTTCTCAAGCAACTAGAAGGATTTTTGGCCTCTAAATACAAGGTGTTTAGTAAGGATTTCTATTAAGAATTACTCCTTGATGTCATGCAAGCGTGATTGAGACATTAAGCCCATCAATATACCAAACAAATGTAGTCACGCAAGCATGATTTAGACCATGAGGTCCTACTTAGATGTTGATATGAGAGAGAGTTCAAGGGTCATCACTTCCCAAGTAACTGCAATTCCCACGTAACCCTTCCTTCAAAGCTTTCGCCCATCAGGTATTTGTTTATAGTGAGTTAGAATGCCAAGGTATTCTAGCCATACTCACTTTGGGTCATTCCCTTCTCATGATTATCACTTGCTTATAAAAGCAAATGGTCAGGAAGGTAGGCCCTCTAAAGGTGACACACAATCAAAAACATGAGCATGGTATCGAAGATCTGGATTTTTGATCACCCTAAGAAGGATGAGAGCATACTCTCCTACTCCAATATCAAACTCAACAATCAAGGCAAACATACATTCATTCCATCCTATTTAGAAATCACTAGGTGCCTAAATATTAATTACAGACACAAAGTTTAGTTGTAGTCCAAGGCAACCTGCAAAAACCCAAGTCAGAAGTTTGATATTTTTAGTCTTTGACTATCGAACCTGCATAAAATGTGTTAGTAGTTTCATTTTTTGTCTTTGTCATGCATATGCCAAAGTTCTACACAAAGAATCAGTACCAAAAAACCAAAAAAGGTAGAAACAAAATGCAAAAGAAAACAATTTGCAAGTGAAAAACACTGTCTTTTACCTCTATTTCTGGCCCTACATAGGCGTAGAATATCTAACAGAGGTGCAAAATGCTTGACACAGGTGCAGATTGTCCTTGACATAGGCATAGAATGCTTAACACAGGTGCATAATGCTTGACATAGGTGCAGAAGTTCCCAGAAAGCCCTGCATTACCCTGTTTCTTGGGTTTTTAATCTGCAAATCAACTCAAAGGCACTCAAAAGCATGGTTAAGTGGTTAGTTCACATCAGGTTCACCAATTAATGTAGCTAGGAAATCAAAAATCATCAAAGCAATATAACATTAGTCATAGCTCAATCACAAAAGCAGATTGCAATGATCAATCCTAACACACTCAATAAAGACACGAAAACAAAACATTCAATATTTGAAAATTAAGCAAACCAAGTGTAGATTTGAATGTCTCCTTCATGTGGCTCCATTGTCCTTCTTTCTCCTTCAAATAGATTTGTTGTGGATCTCACCTACTAGTGCATGATCATGATATGAAAGCAAGTAGACAAGATGATTGCTCAAGAATACTCGAAGTGTGATTGATTTGGGAATCGATTCAAAAAGTGATTAGATTGGGATTGAAGAAAATCATCCAATTTATAGACAAATTGGAGAGATGATCAAATTAGCATGAAGAGATTCAAATGGAAATTGCAAATCAAGAATGTCAATTATGACAAATTTATGACAAATTTGCACTTTCTATGCAAAATTGATTGATTGATAATTTATGACAAGATTATGACAAATTTCTATGTCAAAATTGATTGATTGTCAATTATGACAAATTATGACAAATTGAAATGTCATTCCCATGAAATTAGGAGAGAAATAGGAGGAAATTGAATTAGAAATTAGGAAAATTAGAAAATTGGAATTAGGAATTAGAAAATTAGAAAATGAGGAAAATAGGAATTTAGTGAATTAATTAATAATTTTTCATTTATTAATTAATTCACAAAGAGGGAATTTAGAAATTGATGAAAAATTAGGAAATTAGTGAATTAGGAGAAATTAGGTAAATCAATTAATAATTTGTCATTTATTAATTAATTCACAAAAAGAGGAATAATTAGTTAGCCAATTAAATTAAACATTTAATTGTGACACGAAGACCTAGGATAAATAAATAAATTATTTAACCTAGAGGGAGAAATGACAAACACAGTTGAATGAATAAAATCATGAAACCCTAAAAGATGAATTAGAAATGCAAGGATGACAATTAGGTCCTGATTGAAGATTGATTTGATGTCGATTCGATCATGATTTTGAATTGATAAATGACCAATGTGATAAATGATTTGATTGATAAATGCGCCAATTGACGAGGAACAATGACTAATTGATCCAAATTGACATGATTGAGAAAGACGATGATCGATGAAAAATCGATCGCAAAATGACAAGATTGACAAGAGGACAAGAATCGATGACAAAATAGATGACAAGATTGATGACAAATTGATCAAAAGACAAGAATTGATGACAAATCGATCGCATGATGACAAGATTGATAAGAGGACAAGAATCGATGACAAATCAATCGCATGATGACAAGATTGATAAGAGGACAAAACCCTAATTAGGATTGATGATGTCCAAAATGATGACAAATGAATATGCACATAGATTCGACAGGATAAGATTGACCAAAATCATGACTTAAGATTGTTGTCAACAAGACCAAATTCGAAAGCGATAAAAATGAGGAATGCAGAAGAATGACTCGATGCTCGCAAATGATAAAGACCAAGTACGCAACATAGAAGAAATGTTAATGTGACACAAAACCCTAAAATAAGGCAATGCGCAAATGTTAAAGTATGATTCCGCAAGCATTGACCATTTTTAGATGTCTACAATAATGTCATCAACAAATACATCACAGATCAAGATCTGATCTCCTTCAGACTTCAAGTAGATATTGCTATCTTCACTTGTTCTCTTAAATCCAATCTTCACAAGATGGTAGTGCAGGCGTTCATACCATGCTCTAGGTGTCTGCTTTAGACCATATAAAGCTTTATGTATCCTACACACCATGTCACTATCTTTAGATAGGGCAAACCCATCTGGTTGCTCCATATGCACTTCCTCTTTAAGTACACCATTTAGGAATGCAGATTTTACATCCATTTGATATACTTTGAATCCTTTAAAAGCTTCATATGCAAGAAGCATACAAACTCCTTCCAATCTGGCTACAGGAGCAAAGGTTTCTCCATAGTCTTCTCCTTCTTCTTGGGAATATCCTTTGCACACCAGTCTGACTTTGTTTCTAATCACTATGCCTTCCACATTTAGCTTCTTTCTGAAGACCCATTTGGTACCAATGACATTTTTATGCTCCGGTCTGGGTACCAAAGACCATGTACCATTTTTCTCTATCTAGTCAAGTTTCTCTTCCATTGCCTTGATCTAGTCTTCATCTTTATGTGCCTCTTTTAATGATTTAGGCTCAAATTCAGAGATCATACATGAGTTTTCTCTGATCTTCCTTCTTGTAAGAATTCTTGCATCCTTATCTCCTATGATCTGCTTAGGATCATGATTCAGCTTGACATACCAAGGAATAGTCTTGATAGATTCCTCTTTCTTTTCTTCTTCATCCTCATCTCCATCAATATCAACATCTACATCTACCAGTGTAGTAACACTATTACTAGTACTTGGTTGACTGATACCCAGTTCTCAAAAGGTTATGATCGGTTCATTTATTGCTTGCTCATTGCCAGTTTCCTTAGTTTTCTCAGAGGTTTCATCAACTCTTACATTGATGCTTTCCATAATTCTCTGAGTCCTATTGTTGAAACACTTGAGATCTTTGCTCTTGGTGGAATACCCTAGGAATATTCCCTCATCACTTTTCGTATCAAATTTTCTTTGGTGTTCACTCCTCTTGATGTAACATTTGCTACCAAACACTCTAAAGTAGCTAACCATAGGTGTCTTTTTGGTCAAATACTCATAAGGAGTTTTATCCTTACCTTTCTTAATGAGTACCCGGTTCATTGTGTAGACTGCAGTGCTCACCACTTCTCTCTAGAAGGTGTGAGCTAGCTTTCCTTGAATCAACATAGTTCTAGCCATTTCAACCACAGTTTGGTTATTCGTCTCTACTAGGCCATTCTGTTGTGGATTTTGGGGGGCAGACAATTGCCTCTTGATGCCATGTTCTTATCAGTAGTTGAATTCATCATAAGTGAATTCCCCTCCTTGATCAGTTCTTAGGCACTTGATCTTTTTACCACTTTCCTTCTCCACTAATGCTTTGAAATCTTTTAACTTTACAAAAGCTTCAAACTTATCTTTCAAGAATGTGACCCACACCATTCTTGAGCAGTCATCAGTGAGAATCATGAAGTACCTATCACCCTGCACACTCCTAGTTTTCATAGGACCACACAAATCAGTATGCACAAGATCAAGCAAATTGTCAGCAGTGAAAGGTTTACCTTTAAAGGTTGAGGAAGACATTTTCCCTAATTGACACTCTCTGCACAAGGTATTATTCAGTTTTGTTAGCACCAACAACCCTCTAACTACCTTGATCTTATTGGCCTTCACAATATTATCAAAGTTTACATGGCAGAGTCTCCTATGCCATATCCAACTATCATCAAATTTAGCCATAAGACATGTACTTGTATTTGCATTCAGCTGAAATGGATTACCTTTGGTCTACATGCCGGTGGCCACCAATTCACCACTCTTTCCTTTGATTCTGCAAACTCCATTCTTGAATTCCAGAGTGAGACCACTATCATTCAGCTGGGCAACACTCAGAAGGTTGTGTCTGAGACCATCAACCCAATACACATTGTCAGCACTACTCTTTCCATTTAGAGAAATGGACCCTCTGCCTTTGACCATACATGGTGCATCATTACCAAAGCGAACCGCACCACCATCATACTCTTCCAAGGATAGAAACTTGCTTCGATCAACAGTCATGTGGTGAGATTAGCCACTGTCAATAATCCACTCATTGGAATTATCAAACCAGGAGACAAGAGCCTTTTTGTCTGACACATCTTCCTTGACAACAACAAACACAATACCTTCATTTTCTTCATCTTCTTATTCCTCATCTGTGACACCTTCATCAACTGCCACAAAATAATTTCTCTGGTTTCCTCCTTTGAATTTGTTGAACCTTTCTAGTTTGTCCTTGTTGTCGCCATTAGGACAGTTTACAACTATATGTCCTATCCGGTAAATCATTTCAAAGGGAGCTTACCTCTGTATTTGTTGGGTCCTTTAGGGAGTTTCCTAGTAAGAAGAGATTCAAATGCCATCAGAATCTCCTCATCATCCATTTCTCTGCTCTATCTTGGTTCACCACTGGTGCTAGCTTCTTTTCCTTTTCTGCATGGTACAACAAAAGCTTTAAAAGGTTATTCAATATTTTGAGCACTACCATCAAAACTATTTGGCTCATAGGCTGTCAACTTTGCAATGATGGAGTCTAGGGATACCTTAGTCTTGTCTATTGATCTCAACTCCTGAATAGTAGCAACCCTTATTGCATAGACTGGTAATAAGGATCTCAGGACTTTGCTTACCATAGTGGAATCTTCCATTTTGCCACCTCCACTCTTGATATCTCCAACAACAGTTTTGATTTTTATTCCATATTGTTGAATGGTCTCACCTTCAACCATCCGCATATCTTCAAACTTCCCTCTAAGGCTTTCTTCCTTAGCTTGTTTCACATTCTCATCACCATCATAGATATTTTCAAGAGTATCCCATACCTCTTTGGGATTTACCTTATCTTGGACATCAATGAACTCAATGTTAGATAAACTACTAATTAGGGCTTCCATGACTTGCCCATTCTCCTGCATCTATCTCTTTTGATCAGTGAGAGTACCGATAGGGGCAACATAGGCATTCTCAACATAACTCCAATGTTGAGCACCCATGCTTCTGATGTTTATCTTCATTCTATCTTTCCATATACTAAAATTTTCTCTGTTGAACTTTGGACCTTCCCTCTTCATCATTAGATTGGGATCTTTACCTCAAGCAGTTAAGCTTATAACATAGAGGACCTGGAGGACACTCTGGTACTAATTGATAACTCAATGATGAACAGGTAGTACCAAACTAGTACTGAGAGGGGGGGCTGAATTTGTATAGACAAAAACACAATCCTAAATCAGTTTGTCAGCAGACACTGTGCTTTGACAGACAAACAGTAACACCGGTCTTAAACAGAGTACAACCTGCAGAACCTAGAATAACTGAGACAAGCATGAACCAGTTGACACTTATCTTTTCAGAAATTCTAATACTTCATTTCCATTTCACCTTAGTGCATGAACAGGTGATTTATCATCAAAAGATATATAAGCAGATAGATCAACATGATTTACCTTTAGACACAAATCACTCAAACCACCACAAGAATATCACCACACATGACACTCAGATTTTTCACGTGGAAACCCAACTGGGAAAAACAACGGTGGGGATGAATACCCACAAGCTATTTTTGAACTCTTTAGAAGTCCACTCTGTTAGGAGCCTTGTTTAGTTAAAGACTGATACAATAGGTTCTGTTAGGAACCGATCCTGTTAGGGATCGCCCGGTTAAGGGTTAAACCCTATTAGAGGATTAAAAGAACTCAATGGTTTTGAGTCACCCTATTAAAGGATTTACAACAAGCCAATTAAAACTACCCTATTAAGGTATTTCCCAACTGTTGAGGTGGTTAGAGATCAATAGGTATTACAATGATATGGTAACAACACTTAATGCCAATGCAGATCCGCTTTAGCTCCTCTTCACCTTCTACACTTACACTCTGTAGGTATCACTTCTCTCCTCTGGTCTAGCAAGAATCACATATCTCTTCTCTTGGATACACACACACAACTTTTTCCAACAACCTCAGAAAGAAACACAACATCAACCTTATAGGAAATAGGTAGGTTGGTAGCTTAAACTCTAAACCCTAAATTTGTTAGGTTAAGCAATTCAAATGGTTCAATCCTGACCATTGAGCACATTGCATCAAATGCAACAATCTTGAACCAGTCTCAAGACGTTCTCCATCATTCATTTTCCACCGATTTCAAGGCAGCTGATAACCCATCACACATTATCACCATTTACAGAGTTCGCACATTCCCGAGGTAGATAGGGACAATCTCCTTCATACAAGATCCTTCAAGTGCACAAAGCTGACATGGCAACATGATCTATTCTTCGTTACAATGCTAACTCATCACACAAAGTCACCGATTGAGTCACACAAGCTTGAGGAACTTCAATGGGAAACCCTAAAGTTGAGACTACCAACCGGTAGTCATACAAAGCTTCCATGTGCCTGTTCCCATAACCACATGCCGATTCACCTTAAGAAAACACACCGCTTCACTTTGGCACAAATACCAGTTCACAGTGTTATACCAGTTCTCACATATACCGGTTCTTGGTAACATACTGGTTCTTGTTGGTATTTTTGATGTTTATGTTGTGATTATCATTGATGGACACACACTTGCATTGAGATCCCCTTTATATGTATGAGTCAGAGCACAACCGGTATTTGTTCCAACTGGTATGTTGTATTATAATCATTAGACTATTGGTGTTTTGCAGAATGTGTTTACCGGTTTGAAGCGGTTCAAGGATCTCAAGCGGCACAAAGGATCAAAGCGGTAGAACACATATTTCCCAGTCTTCATTTTGTCAAACCAGCAACTGACATTTTGTGATGAGTTACCATCCACCGATTATTTGACGGTGCCGACACTTTAACGGTGCTTTTTTTGTCGTGTTACCAAGTATGTCCAGGTTCATTGAACCTAGGGAATTGGATTGTAATCCTATTGGACCGACATGAAATTAGATTCCTTTATAAGGACATCATGTCTAGGGTTTTAGGTTGTTGATGTGGTTGTAGGGAAAGTTTATGTTGTTGCTAGGGTTTAAGGTGGTTGAGGAGTTGGAAAGAATATGAATGTGTAGAAGACTGAAGTAATGCTGGAATGCATTAGGAATGAGCTATCAAGGATCTAATCAAGCAATATGTGCTATTAGCTAGATCAATCACTTGTTGATTACTCACATCTTTGACAAGTCTATAGCCCTTAACTAGGTAGGCCCAAAAGCCTTTTGTAAATCCTCTAACAAGGTGGTTCACATCTGTGGATCTAAAATCCTCTAGCAAGGTATCTTTAATCGAACTTATCTCCTAACAGAGATTCAGATTCCTAATAGGATCTATTCTGGTAAAGAACATTGTAAGACCTTAACTGGTCTAGTTCCTATTATGCAGATAGTTACTTGTGAGTTTCACCTCACCGTGGTTTTTCCCATTTGGGTTTCCATGTCAAATATCTTGTGTTATGGTGGTATTGCTTTTGTGGGTGAATGTCTTATTTGCATTTTGGTTTTCATGTGTGTTAACTGGTTTGTATGTTAAACTGTTTTACCAGTTTATCTCAAGACTGTTTAAGTGTTTGAGTACAATTTTTTTGGTACACTAATTCACCCCCCCTCTTAGTATTCATCAATTGGTATCAGAGAAAACCTTTCTGTAAGTTTAACCACTTGGAAAGAGATATGGGGGAATACACATTGAGGGAACTTACTCATTGGCTCACTCAGTCTGAGCAAGCCTATGATGATCTTATGGTCAAATACAAGGCATCGCAAGCAAAAAGGAGAGAACATGTAGAAAAGCTGATGGAGCTATCTGAAAATAGTTCCTCTATTGAAGCGAACATGGAAGCCCTGATTCAAGAAGTAGAAAAGCTAAATGAATCTAATTCCAATTTGAGAAAAGAATTGGAAGGACTGACTATTTGAGTGTGCCAAGAGCTTGAGAACCAGAGGAAAGCAGAAGATCTGGTCAAAGACAAGGATCATGAAATCTCCAAGCTGAAGCAAGAGATCAGTGCCCTAACTACTCAACTCCATGCGAGAAAAGTGGAAAAGGAAGACATGCAAGTAGAACTAAACATTGGCATCTCTAAGAATGAAAACCTAATGGAAACAAATGCTGCTATTTCCAAAGAACTCTCTGAGTCAAAGGAAATACTTGCTAAGTTCAACAAGAGTATTGTCAAGCTAGAGCAAAAGCTTGAATCTGCCAAACCCGTCAAGAATACCAATGGAATTGGTTATATCGGTCATGAGGAAGGTGAGACCTCTAGTACAAATGTTAGAACATCAAAGAAATAACTGGCATCAAAGGATAAAGGTAAGCAAAAGTTTGAACCTATTTGCTTTAACTGTCTTAAAGAAGGACATACTGCAAATGTGTGTAGGAGTAAGTCTTACAACAATTTTCCTTATTTCCTAAATGATAAGCCTAGATCCTATAGATTCAATGGTAACTATTATGCATGCAACAAGTTTGGGCATAGAGCATCTGAATGTAGGTCTGTTATGAATAACACTAGAAGATATCCTCAGAGAACCCAAGGAGTTGGTCCTGAACCTTTTGTGAACTAGAATCACAACCGGTTTAATGCCTTCAATCATCAGCAAAGAAGCGGTGGCTATCAAGCGGCAACCCGATGGAGAGCAAACTGCATGGTCTATCATGGTCATGGTCACACTGCTGCAACTTGCAGAAGGAAGAATGGAAACATGAACAATGGACCTTGGAGAGCACATAGATTGGTCTACTATCATTGCAACAAACTAGGTCACATTGCCAGATTTTGTAGATCAAGAAAGAACATATCAAATGATATACTGGTCACTCCGGAAGGAAACATTGATGTTGACATTGTTCAAGCGGACATGAAAAAAACCCGGAAGAAGAAACCAATGGTATTACAAGAGGAACCGGTTTTTGCACCTAGTGTGGAAATCACGGAACCGACAAACTAAGCTTAAGAAAAGCTTAGGGGGAGCAAACGACAAAATGTTTCAAACCCCCGGTTTACACTGGTAAAAGACCTTAACCAGTATGTGATACCTGTTAGTTGGTGGAAGATTGGAAATGGTAAAAGGAAAATTATTTTATGCCCTAATGGAGGAGCATTAATGGCAGTAGGTGAGGAATATGCTTAAAAGCATTTTTCAAATCATTTCTCACTATCAGTTTTCGAGGGAAGAAATTTTTTTCAAAGAGCAGAGCGAAGAAAAGGTGATTTGTGCTGAGATTTTGAGAAATTGAGAAACTGCGAAGGAGATTCAAATTCAAGTTGTAAATGACCAAGTGAAGAACGCAAAGCAGTGATTTTGCAACCGACGAAGTGTGAAGTGAAGGAGAATCTGAAAACCCTAAATTCACGTGTTTCAAAACGTATTTCTTGAGTTTTTAAGTTTCTATCATGGCTTCCGCATCTCATACCAGTTCTAGTGCATCTATCAAGTCTGCAAGTTTTATTCAACGCAAGTCTAAGTATAATGCCCTATCACAAGTTTCAGCTAGTGTTATAGTAGAAGAAGGGATTTCTGATTAGATAGATTGCAAGATTGAAGACCTAGGGTCTCTAGCTATCCACTCCTAGCTAGGTTTGTTCTGTAGATAAGATAAAAAGATCAAACCGGAGTATAGTATCTTGGAGAAGAAGAAGCTCCACAATGCTATTTATTTCCTGGAGGATTTCATAGATGATCACATTAGGATCATTCTGATCAGATTTCGTGGTGACAAGATGTACCTGGAAAGAACGCATGATATAACACCACAAGCAATTCATGTCATCACCAGTTTCTGCAATACAGGGGATGTGCCAGCCCTAAGGATGGTAAGCAAAAATGAAATGTCCAAGCTCACTGGTTCAGTGAGCGACTCACAAGGTATGACTGTCAATTCTATAAAGGATGATTTGGTGAAGTATGCATGTATGGTGATTGGATACCGGACATTCTCAGCCAGCAAAATTAACTCTGTATCTACTGTAGTGGTAAATGCCACTTACCGGATGATCAAGGAGGATGCATCATTTGACCTATGCACCAGTATGCAAAGGCAACTCCTATTGAATCTGTAACCTATCAAATAGGATAATGCTTTAAGGTTCAAGTTTGGACAACTACTAGTTGGGCTATTCTTTTACTTCCAAGGCTACTTTCCAGGAGTAGGTGATGTCCAGTGGTCAGTTGACCAACCGGTAACCAAGCAAATCAAGGAAAGCATTCAAGTAGTTGGAACCAGTTACCCTGAAGTTCTAAACAAGTACTTTGATGAGTTTAGACACAAAATGAGTTAGAGGGTGAGAATATCAGGTGATATTGTCAAGAAATATGAAGATGATATCTATTTCAACATTAAAGTGGATCAATGCATAATGGAGGCTATTTAGCCCAGACAGGAGGAAGTGGAGCCTATGGGCTATGAGGTAATGAATGATATGTTGGAAGGATATACCTCTACCATTATTTCCTCACCGCTTGATCTAAAGGCTAAAAGAACTGGCACCTACCTTGAAAGGATAACACCAGTTGAGGAACCCTTAGCAAAGAAAGGAAAAGAACCTTCAGTGAAGAAGGCAAAAATAGTGCCTTCAGCATTGGCACCAGCTACTACAACCAGTCTTGCAGTGACCAAGCGGTCACCGGCTAAGAAGAAACCTAAAGCGGCACCTGCTAAGGTGTTCGAGAGAAAGAGGAAGACAAGGAATACCTCTCCAGACTCAGAAGAAACTGTGTCTAAGGAAAAACCAAACAAGACACGTCAAGCAAAGAAAAAGACAAAGAATGATTCGGCATCATCGACACTGGTAAATATTGACGTCTCCTCCTACAAACCTTTGACACATTGTCAAAGAACTATAAAAAACATTAGGAGAAAAGAAAAGAAGATGAAGAGAAAAAGAAGCAAGAAGATGAAAGGAAAAAGAAAGAAGAGGAAGACAAGGAACAAGAGAAGAAGAGAGAATCAGAGAAAAAGAAGAAGGAAGAGGAAGAGAAAGAAGAGGAGAAGTGGAAGGAACCAAAAAGGAAGAAGGCAGAGGAAGAAAAAGTAGAGAAGAAGAGGATAGAAGCTGAGAAGAAAAAGGTTGAGGAAGACAAAGCAGAGGAGAAGAGGAGAGAAGCAGAGAAGAAAAAGGCAGAGGAGGATAAGAAAGAGGAGAAGAGGAGAGAAACGGAGAAGAAAAAAGCAGAAGAGGATAAGGAAAGAGAAGCGGCAAAGAGAACCCATTTGGAGACTCCGAAGGCAACCGGTAGTCAAGACAAACCGGCTAACCTCACCAGTCCTATCAACCTCTAGTCTACAAGTGAAATGGAGCTGATGCAAAGCATCAAAGTTGCCCAAGAATGGCTTGAAAACATATGGAGGAAGAAGAAGCAGGATGTAATTCAAGCGGCTATGGACACTCTTACCGATTTGATACCTAGTACTAACCTTCCCAACACTGAATCATCACTGGCAAAACTAAGCTCCTATGCATAGTAGTGGATGATTAGGTGTAGAGCCTAGAAGAGGCAGCAGATGCAAATGTCAAGAAAGAGAATCAAAAATCTCTTAATACAGCTCTGGTAAAGAAGTTGAATGAGCTCTAGTCTGAACTGCAAAAAGAACAAAAGGATATAAGGGATGCTCTAGATGAGAGGAATCTACTACTTAGCAAGATCTGCCAACCCCATCTATTCTATGATGATGTGCTAGCTCAGAAGCAAAAGATTCAAATAGACTTGCAGTCCTACATGAGCACATTCAAGATGACTTATGATTCCTTTGCAACTTATGGGCAAACCATTCACCGATTTCACATCTAGTCAGCAAAAATGGAGCAAGAGATCAGCACCCAATCTAGAGATTTGCAGGAGCTACAATTGGTTCTACTTCCATGATTGCAAATTCTTCAAAAGTGCTATCTAAACATGGATGCCTTAACAGTGACATAGGAGATGAGCATAATTGATGCCATGGAAGAACAGGTCTCCCAGATGCAGACAGAGAAAGAAGTAGCCACCTCCCTACTTGAGTCCTGGTCTTTATCAATCAAACAATTCTTGCAAGACTTTAAATCTGTTTTTGACAAGTATTATTCCTAATTGTCATAAACTTTTATTATTTTAATATCAAATGAAAACAGGGTTGTTCAGCTATACTTTGTCATTGTTCACAAAGGGGGAGAAGAATTCTATTTGGGAGAAGTATAGGGGAGAAGTATTTGGTAATCAAAATTTTGATATATGCTCTAAATATCTCAATGTTTATGCTCTATATGCAAAATTATTATACATTGTATTGTCAAAGGGATAGTGTATATGCTTAGGGGGAGCAATTTTTCTAATGGCATGATTTTGTTGTAAAACACTTAGATGTCAAAATTTTATTTTCCTAAGTGTTGCCATCAATGCCAAAGGGAGAGATTGTTGGCATTTTTTATGTTTATGTTGTGATTGTCATTGATTGACACGCACTTGCATTGACATCCCCTTTATATGTATGAGTTAGAGCACAACCAGTATTTGTTCCAACTGGTATGTTGTATTATAGTCTTTAGACTATTGGTGTTTTGCAGAATGTGTTTACCGATCTGAAGTGGTATGTAGACCCCAAGCGGTTTGAGGATCTCAAGCGACATGAAGGATCAAAGTGGCAAAACACATATTTCCCAGTCTTCATTTTGTCAAACCAGAAACTAACATTTTGTGATGAGTTACCATCCACTGATTGTTTGATGGTGTCGACACTTTAGCAGTGCTTTTTGTGTCGTGTTACCAAGTATGTCCAGGTTCATTGAACCTAGGGAATTGGATTGTAATCCTATTAGACCGACATGAAATCAGATTCCTTTATAAGGACATCATGTCTAGGGTTTTAGGTTGTTGACGTGGTTGTAGTGAAAGTTTAAGTTGTTGCTAGGGTTTAAGGTGGTTGAGGAGTTGGAGAGAATATGAATGTGTAGAAGACTGAAGTAATGCTGGAATGCATTAGGAATGAGCTATCAAGGATCTAATCAGGCAATCTATGCTATTAGCTAGATCAATCACTTGTTGATTACTCACATCTTTGACAAGTCTGTAGCCCTTAACCGGGTAGGCCCAAAAGCCTTTTGTAAATCCTATAACAAGGTGGTTCACATCTGTGGATCTAAAATCCTCTAGCAAGGTAGTCTTTAATCGAACTTATCTCCTAACAGAGATTCCTAATAGGATCTAAACTGGAAAAGAACATTATAAGACCTTAACCGGTCTGGTTCCTATTCTGCAGATAGTTACTTGTGAGTTTCACCTCACCGTGGTTTTTCCCATTTGGGTTTCCATGTCAAAAATCTTGTGTTATGGTGGTATTGCTTTTGTGGGTGAATGTCTTATTTGCATTTTGGTTTGCATGTGTGTTAACCGGTTTGTATGTTAAACTATTTTACCGGTTTACCTCAAGACTATTTAAGTGTTTGAGTACAGTGTTTTTTGGTATACTAATTCACCCCGCCCTCTTAGTATTCATCAGTTCTCACATATACCGGTTCTCTCCTCTTCAGCATATTGACATCAATGACAACATACAATGTCATCATGTCTTCATATCGGTTCACATAATGCCAACAAAGATACATAAGGACTTGTAGGCTAAAGCTTACTACTTTAGAACAAGATACATAAGGACTTGCAAGATAAAGCTCACTAGTCCAAGGAAAGATACTGAAGGACTTATAGGCCAAAGATCACTTATTTAGGGAAAGATACAATATCACAACTAAACTAGTAGTATAAACAATTCTCCAAAATGAAGCAACACTTGAACCACTATCACAAGTAGCCAAATCCAACAACAACAATCACCACCAAACTATCACTATCTTTGCATCATATAATTCTATATGATATGATCATGAAAGAAAATTTACACATAATTTGATTCACTGGCTCACATCACAACACCCACTCATAAAAATTCCAAAATGATCTTCCATATATATCATCTTCTTCATTACAAACATCAATAAGGTCGGCTAGATTAAAGGATAAGAGTAGGCCCTGTTAAGCCATCCAACAAACATAATTGTGGTGAATATGGTCCAATTGAGGAGATAGAGAGGACCTAAAACATCATATTACACTTCTCTAAGTATGTCAAACTAATATACATGCTGGTGCACATCATCCAAAGAGACTACTAGGTAACATGTAGATAAACAACATAACAAATAACCTAATAGCCTAAAAAATAACATCCAAATGAATAATCTCAATGCGGATAGCTACATGACAAAGGTTGGACCCAAATACACCTTAACACATTATCCAAAGTTGAAAAATATCATTAAGAGCATAGCAAAAGATGAGAAGCAAAACTTTGTCAGTCAACATCAAACATCAAACACAATGTAGTTGTTGTCACAAAAGTTAGCACCCTTGATGAACTCTCAAGCTCATCAACCCTATGACACATTGCAACAACCTCCAAGTGTGGGACCTTGCACAATGTGAGGTTGAGTCTCTAAAGAAGTTTGACTTCCTTTATCAATCTAATACAGGTGCTGGACCAACCGAACACATATAAAGCCTAATCTATTGATCTGAGGGGGAAAAGGGGAAGAAGGAATGCATGAAAGGGAAAAAGGTTTGCACCTAGATTGAAGTTGATCTCCCTGCCTATAACTACACACGGCAACAATAGAAATACCTAAAATATGCACAAATTTCTACCTAAACCATCTCCCTATTTGCATGAGTGAAGGTTGGAACTCTTGTAAAATGGTGAGAGGGACTGAAATTAGTCCACAGATGGCATTCAAAAAGGGGTCAACACAATCATTATGCAAAGGAAACAAAAGAAGATGAATTCATTTAAGGAGGTAATGGAATTACATAGATTATGAGAACTGGAATAAGGAAAGACAAGTAATTTAAGTCATGCAAAGTCAAGACAAATTTACAAATATAGTGAAACATAAGTTTTTTGCAAAAGAAAGAAAGAAGATCCTTGGAAAAAGATACAAAATTGCCTTTATAGTTCAAGTATAAATCAGATTGAATTACAGTTAAGAAACCCTAACCCTACTAGGGAAAGGTTACAAAATATCAGAACAAGGAAGATCAGATTGACTGATCTGATGACATGTATACAATATCTCTGAAAATATCTTCCCCATTTGGGAAGAAAAAAATATCTCTACAAAAAGGATAAATCTACGTATGATGCATCATGGTGGCACTACAGAGCAAAAAAGTCTTTAAAATGCATTGAAGAGCCATAGGTGGCATCTAAAAATGGTTTGTAGAGCATTTTATGAAGTTATGGCAAAAAATCCTGATGGTTGGATCAAAATTGAATCAGATTGGGGCACCGACTGAGCTAAAAAATGGATTTGACCGCTTGGTCAGCAACTACCCCGTGCAGAAGATTTAAATTCTCACCTACCCTACATGTTTGAATTTTGGCCCCTTGATCATCCATGGCATGGATAGATAGACACACTGGATGATGATACATATCCTTTCACATGCCTCAATTGAAGTTTAAAACATGGCCATTGATAGGCCTTTTTATGAAAATCCACAGACGCGGATGTGCCACATGGTGGGTCGGGTTCACTTTATCTATTGTTGTTTCACGATGCTTGAAATGTCAGCACCTATGTTCTTCACAAAATAAAAAAATCTTTCACCATTTGATGAATGTGAAAACCCTTCATTCAACCATCATTGCGAAACAGTAATGCCAAACTCTCCTGACCACTAGCATTTTCTCCAAATCGCGGGGTCAAGTGGTAGTCAAACTTGACCACTACGACCTTGCAAAAATGGTTCTCCTTTCAGCTCCATGGGCCCATTTCCATTTTGTAGGTTTGTATGTGTCCTTGCCTTCACTGCCAATGAAATAGAAAAAACACCTTTATGTCACTGCTTGATTTTGCAATTTTGCCAAAAAGGGTGGAATATTCCCTGATGCTCTTTTGAAAGAATGAAACACTTAGCCTTGCTTGCTGATTAAGGGGGGAAGTCTCATTCTATCAGCCATTGTCTTGTCACTTAAAATTGGAAGAACAAAACAAGGAGCAAAAACCAAAAAGATCCCAATCATGCAATAAGTGATAACAAGACTCTGATAGCCAGTAGCGACGTTGAAGGGGGCATGTGCCTCCATGAAGAAAGGACCCTCAAGTCGGTGCTCCTTAAGTGATTTGACCACCCTAGCCTTTCAACATAAAAAATAGAATTTTAGAGCCCAAAAAGGATAGAAGGAAAAAAATGCCTTTGGGTTTAATGTTTTAGGGCTCCTTTAGGAGTTATTTCAGTATTTTCCTAGCCAACTGGGTTTTTTCATATCAGTAATTTTTAGGGCTAAGGTTGACATGAATTTAGCCAAAAAAATTTGGTGACACAAAGAGGTGAAAAGCCTTCTTGGCAAATAAGACCAAAGGCCTTGAATATGAATTGGTCATGGAGACAATATGTGGGAAAATAATAAAATTTCTACCCCTGCAACCTGTAGGATGTCAAAATTTTCTCCCATTCTGAAGGAACAACCTATGCACATGCACTTCTTGGAAAAAACAACCTATGCACATGCACTTCTTGGAAAAAAAAGAACCTAAACTAACTATGTACATAGTTTACATAATAAGTTAAATAAAGCGATTGACTGGCTTGTCAAAATATATGCCCTTCTTGACTAGCTTTTGATAGTTTTCATGCTTGAGGCTAATAAGAAAGGAAAATAAAAATGATAGGCATCCAACAAATAGTTAGGACACCTTCCAAAGTTTGAGAAAAAAGAAGCTCACCCATGTATGAATGTTTCTCTCCTGAGATAGATGGGTGAAAAGATATTGTTCTCCTTGATGTTCAACTTAATGCTCAAAGATAAGCATGACTAGGGTGACACGAAGGTCTGCGCTAGGTGCCTAATTGGGCATCCCCTTGAAGGAATTAGATCTAGACCATCACTCTTAGCCTCCCTTTTATGGACTACCTCCTCAATGTTCTACTGATTAGGTATGTCCAACTCCTCTTGATGATGCTCAAGAGCCAAAACATTGGAAGGTGTCAGCTTGTTGTCCAAATTTAAACAATTTCCCTCCAAGTCATCCCAAAAGAGTCCTCCTCTATCTCCTCTTCACTCTTCAGCAAAATGGAACTGGTCTTGGCACTACTGCAAATCCCTTTAAGATCTATTAAAGTTGAGACGGGAGTAGACTTGGGATCCTCCAAGTCACTGTAGTCATCATGATGCTCATCCACTTCCATCTCAGTCTCAAGCAACCACTCCCTGTAATTACCAACACCAATCTACTACTCCAAGGCCACCATTGATGTGGGTGTAGAAGTGTCTTCCTCTTTATGATCAATGAAGAAAGGAAGATGATCAAATAAGAGGACCAAGTCCTCTCCCTCACTGTTAATATTCTCCTACTATAAATCCCCCTGCATTTGCTATTGATATCCACCACAAAAATCTACCTCCTATCAATTCATAGAGGGAAAATCTCCCTATGTATAGGTTGGGTAGTCATGCAATTATTGTACTGAAGTAAATGGTTCACATGGTGCCACTATTGCCATTGAGCTACCTATAGATGTAGGGGTCAAACTATTCAAAGGCCTAGCATTACTCCATTGGTTATGCCATTGAAAATGTGATCTCTGTTATAGATAGCTCTAATTTTGTTCTTGATAGAGCTTACTAGTCTGAGACTATTGTCTCTTTATTGTAACTAATTCATTTCCCAACCCCTACATTTGTCCCTACAAAGGGTTGATCCTTTTTTGTGTTGAGGTTTCTAGAGAGGCCCTGGGCTCTTGAATCTTCGAAGTTGATAGAGTAGGTGCATATGAAAGAGGTGAAAAAATAGGTTGTTGTGTGGGAGCCTCTCGGAATAAGGGCATTGGAGGTCTAGGAGCTAACTTCCCAGCCCGTATTAAACACTTTTATGCCTTTATGGCTAGAGCATATGCATTTGGTGGGTTTTTCTCCTCCTAGTGACTATAACATGATAGAAATATCACTATTGAGAGCCTTAAGGAAGTATAGAAATTCACAATTGGAAGATGGCTTGACCAAAGTAGGGATCCTATCCCAAGTCTTTTGAAATATATAATTAAAATCTCCCATAAAATCATAAGGTGCTCTCTTAATAGTGGATAACTACTCTATTAGTGACAAATGGTCAATCTTGTCCTCAAATTGCTGACATAATTTCTCTCCTAGCTCATCCCAATTGTGGATGGAGTTAGAGGATAATCCCCTATACCATTGCAAGGCTTTTCTTTTGAAAGATGAGGCAAGAAGCCTCGCCACTATATTATCTTTTGTTACATCATACATAGTGCAGATGCTAGCAATATCTTGAATATGCTCAGCAGGGGTAACAAAGTTTTCACCAACAAAAAAGGGGATGTCCTTTAGGGAAACTATTGGTATATCATATTTCTGGGCTAAAATCAGAGGACTACCACCATTAAAGGTGATGAAAGCATGGATCCTGGAGAGAGCCATAAAAAATAATGACCCATTGATATGAATGGTGGGGGTGAATAGAAGTTACACCCATGGTATGCACTCATGTTAAAGCATTTGAAAGAAATGGATCTTGTTTAATGAAATCCTTAAATGGGAAAACAAATCTGCCCAACCCAAGATAGATAATATACCACCAAATGATTATAGGGGGTCAAGTGCTTGAAAGATGTTGCCTCCAAAGGCCCGATGAATCAAAGAACACACCAAATTATTTAGTTGGTTTGGGCTTAGGACTTCTTAACCAGTAATTTCTCTTCCTAGAGTTGCCAAGTATGTATAACATTGCCTCCAAAGGCATAACTTGTTGACATACACACCAACTATCAAAAACTTAGTAATAAAACTTGAACTAGAGATAGTTTAACTAGTCCCACTGGGAATGCCAAAAATTGTGGTATGGTCGGTGGCATGAAATGGAACTATCTCATGGATAAATACTCCTTGAATTCTATTTAGAACTTGTCCCATCGGGCATGCCAAAAACTATTGTCATAAAAGTTTGCACCCTTGATGAACTTTTGAGCTCATCAACCCTATGACACATTGAAACAACCTCCAAGTGTGGGACCTTGCATAATATGAGGTTGAGTCTTCGGAGAAGGCCCACTTCCTTACCAATTTGATGTAGGTGTTGGACCAACCCAACACATATAAATCCTAATCTATTGATCCAAGGGGGAAAAGGAGAAGAAGAAATGCATGAAAGGGAAAAAGGTTTGCACCTAGATTAAAGTTGATTTTCCTACCTATAACTGCACAAGGCACCAATAGAACTACCCAAAATATGCACAAATTTCTACCTAAATTAGCTCCTTATTTGCATGAGTGAAGGTTGGAATTCTTGTAAAATGGCGTGAGGGACTGAAATTAGTCCACGGATGACAGTCAAATAGGTATCAACACAATCACTATGTAAATAAAACAAAAGAAGATGAATTTATATAAGGAGGTAATGGAATTACACAGATAATGAGAACCAAAATAAGGCAAGACAATTAATTATATTGACTATGTAATTGATTGTTTCTCTATATTTGTAAATTTGTCTTGCCTTATTTGTAAATGAAAAATTATGTTTCTCTATATTTGCAAAGGTAAGACAAATTTACAAATATAGAGAAACATAATTTTTCTACAAAAGAAAGAAAGAAGATCCTTGAAAAAAGCTACCAATTTGCCTTTATATCTCAGGCATAACTCAAACTGAATTACAGTTAAGAAACCCTAACTCTACTATGGTTAGGCTACCAAATATTAGAAGGAAGATCAGATCAACTGATTTGATGGTGTGTATACAACATCTCTGAAAATATCTTCATCTAGGAAGAAACAAAATCTCTCTACAGAAAGGAGAAATTTGCGTATGATGCATCATGGTGGCACTATAGAGAAAACAAGTCTTCAAAACACATTGAAGAGTCATAGGTAGCATCTAAAAATGGTTTGTAGAGTCTTTTATGAAGTTATGGAAAAAAATCCTGGTGGTTGGATCAAAATTGAATTAGATTGGGGCACCGACAAAGCCAAAAAATGGATTTGATCGCTTGGTCAGTAACTGCCCTATGCAAAAGATTTAAATTATCACCTACCCTAGAAGTTTGAATTTTGGCCCCTCGATCATCTATGGTGCACACAGATAGACTTATGAGATGATGCCACATAGCCCTCCACAAGGCTCAATTGAAGTTTAAAACATGGCCATTGATAGGTCTTTTTACATAAACCCACGACCGCAGATGTACCATGTGGCGGGTCAAGTCCACTTTATCTATCACTATTTTATGATGGCTGAAAGTTCAACATCTATGTTCTTCACAAAATGGTGAAATCTATTACCATTTTGTGGTCATGAAAACCTTTCGTTCAACCATTGTTACAAAATACCGATGCCAAACTCCCCTGACTCCTAGCATATTCTCCAAATTGTGAGGTCAAGCGGTGGTCAAACTTGACCATTGCGACCCTGCAAAAATGGTTCTCCTTTTAGCTTTGTAGGCTCGTCACCATTTCATGGGTTTGTATGTGTCCTTTCCTTGATGAACAATGAAATAGAAAAAACACCTTTATGTCACTGCTTGAGTTCGCAGATTCATGGGAAAGGGTGAAATATTCCCTGATGCTCTTGCAAAATAGCAAAACACTTAGCCTTGATTGTCGGTAAAGGGGGAAAGTCTTGTTCTATCGGCCATCACATTGTTGCTCAAAATTGGAAGATTGAAACAAGGAGCAAAAAAAAAATCTCGATCATGTGATAAGCAATAACAATACTCCAATAGCTGGTAGCAGTGCTGAAGGGGGTTGGTCCCACCATGAAGAAAGGAACCTCCAGCTAGTGCTCCTTAAGTGATTTGACCACCCTAGCTGATCAACATAAAAATAGAATTTTAGAGCCCAAAAAGGATCAACATATATACATGCTAGTGCAACATAAACAAACACAGAACACTTCATTCCTAGAATGTCGGGAACATAGTCTTGACCAAAACATCAATAAAACTTCATACATAAAACTTCAACACTTGAAGCTAGAATTGAGACACCTCACAATATCACAATCATGTCCTCCAAGTTGCAGCACATGAAACAGTAATATGGAGAAATGTAGAGCATTTTTTGAACTAATCAAATCCACTTCTGATAGACAACCAAACTGCCAATAAACAACAATCACTAGCCACATTAGTTGCAACAATAGGAACCTGAAATGATAGCAGTGCAATGTCTATAGAGCATAAACATTATGTTCAAATTTTCAAGACAAAATTATCAAATGTGGAGGAACGTAGAGAATTCTTCTAGTCAGAATTTAAATACTCTTTCTTGCATATTGTTAGGAGTGTCAATTTTTGCCATAAATCTGCATTTAGTCTTTGTTTCCTAGGTCCATGGGGTTAGGGTTTTTCAAATGGCTTGGAAGAGTTTTAGCTTTATTCACTTTGTTGAACTTGACCTTTTCATTTTTCTATTTTCTTAGTGACTGGTTACAGTAGGTCATAATCCCTCAAGTTGCCTTCTAGAGGGTTTCTTATCGTGAGACTACCGGCCCCGTGTCCTAGGTTTAATTTATTTGGTCAGTTATCTTTCACATACCAAGTGGCTTAACAAATGTCACATCATAGTCTTGAGATATTGACCCCCAAGATGTTTCACATTTCCAAGTGCTTTCATAACTTTTGGGTCCTTCACCCTTCATTAGTGGCCACGTGCTAAAAAGATCACTTAAGGGTCAACCTTAATGTATTCATGTATTGTAGGATGGTGGGGTATTAAATCAACAAAGGATAATTTTTACCCCACATCCCTCTTTGATTATGAATGTTTATCCCATATAATAGAGGGGTACGCATGAGATCAAGAGAAGAATCACCCCATGCAACCTTTGTTATGAGTGTGTTAAGTCTGTGGGTTGGTGGGATACACAATGATAGAAGGCAATTCTTACCCCGCATACCTCCTTGTGAAACAATTCAAGGCCTACGAGATAGCAGGATAAGACACAAAGCTGAGAGCAGTGTTACCCTACAAACAATATAGGGAATCAACAAAAGGCTTGCGGGTTGGCGAGATGCCACAAGTGCCAGGTAAGTAAATAGGCCCAGTGACCTATAAAAAGAAAATAGGATGGCAAAGTGTCAAAATTCTCAATGGGACAGTGGGATGTGACAACAATTAAATATTCCTTACCTTGGGAAGGTCCAATGGATAAACAAGATATGGTGCGGGATTGTGGGGGATACTTGAGCAATACAAAAGGTTTACCCCGCAGGATGAAAGGGACCACACAAATTATGAAGTGGGATAGTGAGAGTAAAGGAAGATGGTGCCCCCACCACCTCAAGGGAAGGAAAGAAGGAAAAAAGTGAAAAGGTGTAACTCCAACCTAATGAGTTGTTATTAGAGAAAAAAGTGTGCAAGTTAGCGGGGAGTGTTTAAGACATCAACAAAAAGCTACCCCATAGGGGGAAAAATGACTTGCAAAGAATGATGTGGGGTAGTGGGGCAAGTGCATGATGGCTTCCCCACCATCCTGCAGGTGAAATACAAAAAGAATATTCATGATGCAAGATAAAAAAGTAGGTGAAAGTGATAAAGACTTGCTATCCCACAACCTGAGAAATGATAAAGAAGTAACCCTGCCATATAGCCAAAATAAGAGAAGAAGCGGAATCCCTCTATCTCACTTAGAGAATTTTTGACGTGTAGATGCAACTTTAAAGATCAATTCAAAATCAAAGGTGGTGAGAATTAAAGTGGCATTCCATGTCATCATTCAAAGAAAGTCAAAGTGACATCTTGGTCGTCCATTTGCTGATATACAGTCGAGTTCAAATCTTGGAGCCACCAACTAGCCAAACCATGCATGTATGAATTAATGGTGATTCATCTACAAACAATAAAAGAAAAAAACTGAGCCATTATCGTCTACCTTGCATTCAAGAGGCGATGTGAATTTTGAGCAAACAAAAGAAAACTAGAGCATCCTTCAAGCTATCATCACAACCAAGCCCTTGCAAAATATCAGTAAGTCAATTTGAAACTTCTCTCTATGTTTTCTATAGAGAATTAGCGAGTGTTTGCGGGGATTTTTTGTAAGAAAAGTTGTAGTTTTTCCCTAGGGGTGTGGGTAGGGTTTATTTTTTTGAAATTTAGAGTTGTATATCATCCTAGAACATTAGAATGGCTTCCCCTATTAAGGATCTTGTGTCCCCTACTGCTGAAAAGACTCTCGAGGTGGAAGCAAGCTCTGCAATGCCAAAAATTATGCACAATATTCCCCTTTCTATTTACCCCCTTGTCAAAGAAATCTCAGATAAGCTAGTTGTCGAATTGAGCCCTCCAACTATTGTGCAAGCCTCCCCTAGAGTTGAGCCAAGAAAAACCCCTCAAGAGGAACCTACAAAGCCCAAAAGAAAGAAGGCACCTAAGAAAACCACCATAGTTATCTCAAATAGTGATTCCTCAGGAGGTGAAAGCCCTACCCCACATGTCAGGAAGCCAACACCAAAGAGAAAAAAGACCCCCATTAAGAAATAATCTATAACATCATCTTTCTATGCTCCTCCTATCAAAGGGAACCCTCAAGATGCAAAATCAAACCCGCAGGAGGAGGCTACCAAACCAAAACAAAGAATGACCCCTACCAAAAAAGCCACACCTCCACTTGCCTAATCAGCTGAGTAGGCTCCTACTATAGAAGATAATTCCCTTGCTCAATAGGAGAAACCTACACAAGCCCCAAGTCCATCAGTCCCTGCTAAAACAATAGAAGAAGTTGCTAAGGAGGTAGAAGAAAAATTTGAAGAGATGGAGCAAAGAAAGAAAGAGGACTATCTGAAGAAATTGGAAAGAGAAAGGAGAGAAAAGTATCCTAGTTTTTAGGGATTCTGCTCCAACATTCAAAATGATGTTGCCATAATGATGTGTAAAATAAGGACCATTGAGGAAATAGTCACAAAGGAATTATTCGGGAGAGAGGCAGAGAAACTGGGTGAAAAGCTTGAGGAAAGGCATGTCGACATTCCCCCTACTACTCCCAAGTCAAAGGAAAAACAATTTTGGTTGAGGGTTCTTCACAGGATGCCCCTTCACAAGTTCCCCAAGAGGGAGGACAACCTACAATAGGTATGGCTAGGAAATTTGATAAGGGGAAAGCAATAATTTATGATTTTGTAGATGTTATTGATATTGAGATGGACACGAGTGTACAACCACCTCCTCCTCCTCATGAGGATTTCAAAGAAGATGAAGCAAGGAAGGTGTTGATGGACTTGGACTAGACAATTATCCTAAGTGTCATCTTAGAAGAGGAGGCTAATGATGCAATGATAATTGCCTCCATACAGTTTATGTTTGATGACAATTTTGTCAGCACACCTAAATTCAAGTCATTATGGCTAAGGGAAAAGCTGAAAACCCTGTCAAAAGAAGAAATTCAAAATTTTGATAAAAATAACATAAGATGCACCCCAAGAAGCAAGGGAGATGGTTAAGAAAAGTGGAATATTACTTACCCAAGGGTGGGATCTTGAAAAGATTTTTGTACTTGACCAAGTAATGAGACAATAGGATCCAGTGTATGCACAAGAATTTGGAGAGCATGGATCAAGTGTTAGCCCAAGAATCAAGGAATTTACACTCTAGGAATGGGCCCCAAACATAGCTAAACCCAATGTCTTACATGGGGTTTAGAAAAGGGTAGGGGATGCAGTCATTAGGACCTTGGCTGACACAACATCAGTGGAGGCAACCACTATTACATTCCATGTTGCTCATTTTGCAAAGATGACTGCTGAAGAAGAAGAAAAGAAATATAGAAAACTCAAGGCATTGCATGTTTCCCTTAATACTGACCATGATAGGCTATATATTGAGAATGTAAGATTAAAAGGGGAGTTGGCGAAGAGGGATTCAATGTCTATAGTAGTGCCCACTCCCGAAGAGATAGAAAAATTAAAAGGGGATGTGCAAAAGGTGAAAGAAGAAACATAAAGAAAATGTTTAGAAATAAGAAAAGTAATAATTTGGCAAATTTTAAATAGGGTCCTAGATAAATTGGATGAGGTCCACACCTCCTATCCTTTGGTGCCACAATTATGTGGCTAGCTAGATGACATTCTTTCACCCCCTCTGGGTCACATGGTTCCCTAAGGCCCAAAAGTTAAAAAAAAATTCTTCTAAAAATCAAGAATGAGCCTAATGCACCCCAAACTGTAGGTTCCATGTGGAAAAATTACAATTTGTTAATCAAAGAGCTCCCCCACATGAAAGAGGAAAGAAAAGCACTAAGTGAAAGGGTTAATTCATTGAAAGGCCTTCAAAAGTGGGGCATTCCTACTAGTTTGGTAGAAGATGGACAAGTCAAAAATATTGACAATTGGAAACAAGATTTTAAGGATGCAATTAATGCAGTTTTGGATTTATTGATTAGGGAGCCCAATTAGGAAAGCACATTTCATTTGATCATATACAAAATTATTGATGTGGATTCTTTGTATTACAAGTTCACCTTGGAGATTGCAACTATACTTGCCCACAAAACAAAGGAGGCTATGAACAGGTTACAAAATTTTTAATCCTTTGATTGGCCCACTGATGACATTGACATCTAGCATAAGAAGTACTGCTCCATTGATGAAGAGCAACCAAAAGAAGAGGAGTACTCAAGACCTCTTTATATTTTTGCATCTCCTATAAGTTTTTGTGTAGGGTTCTAATTTTCGATGGGCTAATAAGAAAACTCAATTTTCACCCATCGACCCCCAAAGTATCTGACATCTAGTGCTAAAATTTAAATCTTGACCATGACAGTGTTAGGTCCCAGAGATAACTGAGAGTGGGGGGTGAATCAGTTGTCAAATAAATTCAAACCAAAAACAACTTAACCAACTTAATTCTTAATATCGGTAAACCGGTTAAGTATGCCGATAGACAGTTTTAACAATTAATTGCTATACCGGTAAAGATTAATGCATGAAACATAAACACAAAGTCATCCACAACACATAACACCAATATTTATACATGGAAACCCTGTAAGGGGAAAAACCACAGTGGGAAACCTTACCCACAATCAGATGATACTACTGTAGATAGTAAGTGCACATAAATGGGATCTGCACATGCAGAAAGGCCAACAACCTAGAGCTCACTGCTCAATCACAAAATGGGAGTCACACTGACTACAATTGGATGGTTAAATCCAATAAGAATGTACTGCTCAAAATAGCATCTTCACATGTTGGATTCAGTACCGGTGTAATGCTGATATGCTTTCACAAAAACCTAGCTTCACCTTCAAATGATGTCTATGTGTATTGCATTGCTTAATCTCGCATATACCTTCACACAATTCTTTTTCACATTCCACACTTGATCTTACAAATAAGATCTTACATTTATACCATAACCTAAGACCAATTTTAGTAGGTCGACTCTACAAGATATTACAATAAAAGAATTTTACAAACAATATAATATCCGATGCAATAACCAATTGAACATGTTTGCTTAATGCATTTACAACAATAATTAATCATCTCCATAGTGTGCCATGCTGATCTGGAAAAGATAAACTTGTCAGTGTAACCCTAGACCTATTTGCCGGTAATAATAAATATGCAATTGTGAATATACCAATGATTAATTCATTAATACAAGATGTCCACACGATGTCTTCGATATTACCAAGTGCCGGTGATTATTGTATCCTATCGATGAACCATATACCAGTAACTATGCAATAGTTACTTGCTTGCCGGTTAATGTTGTTGGCTCTCCAAAGTGCTAGTATTTTAGTAGGTGTTGACATCAATGACAAACCATACCAAAATACTAACAAACAGGTGTTGCAACGAAAGTACATCCCAACATCTGTCTCATCAGGCTTGCGACTCCAATTTCCAAAAGTTGACATCATAGATGCCTTCATTTATTGCTTCATGGAATATTTGCATTGTACAAGATGCCTTTGGGCATATTTTAGCAATAGGAAATTAGTTTTTGACAAGTGTCTTACTTGGCCTGAAGCTTGTTTTGCTCCCTTTTTCTATGCAGAGGAAATTAGGGCCAGTAAGTGGGATTCTAATTTTTTTTGAAGTAGTGTGTATTATGAGCTGAAATTAATAGAAAGAAGAAGTTCTCTCTGCAAGTCTTTTAAGAGAAATTTCATGTGATGTATTTCATACTTTTTTGAATATCAATACAAGAGATCAATTTTATTTGCTCCTACTCTTTGTGTATATGTTGTATGGATTGTAGTATTAATGACACTATAGTTTGTCTTCTCTAATGGAGAATGTATGTTCTTTATGATGAGTTTCATTTCAACCAAAATGAATTAAATTCTATCTTAAGGATATTACAACATATAGATTGGGTGGTGTGAGAAAATATTTTGTGATTTCAGCGAAGTGTTGTATGTCAGGCATATAAGATTTGATGATTGAATGTAATTCTTTGATATCACATTTACTGTTCATGACTGGTTCATGGTTAGACTCTATTTTCCCTAGGATAGACACTGATCATCTCTTCATATTCAGGATCATTCTTATTTCACCTTTTATTTTTTGCAATAGGAGTAGTTGTTAGTATAGAAAACCAATCTCAATGTATGCATGAATGGTATAAACTGAGGTTATAGCCATAGCCAAGAGTTTATTCATTTTTCCTTGGTATATTTTTATTGAGAAATCTACTGTAGTGTACAATGTCTATGCATAAAGAGTTGTAAACCATCAAGGCATTGTTTTAGGGAGACCCACCTAGGCTTTGCAGAGCCTGAAGTATAGAAGATCTCAGTCTTGTGACTAAATCTTGTTCAATAGCTAAATCCTATTCTAAGTCCATTTATAAGTTAGTGGCTATTCCTTTAGGATTTAGAATCTGTTGATTTGGGAACCAACACATATCACATCTCCTCCTACTAAAAAAATCCAGAAACAATATTAGCTTGAACAAGGGTGTCAGGACTAAGCTAAGCACATCTTCACGTCCATCATTATGCCACAAATACACAACATATTATCATCAACACTTCATACAAAATCTAGACATTAGACACCAAGAAGGTGAACATGTACAACCCAAAGCAACTGAAACCATCAACCATTTGTATAGTCAAACATCTTCCTCAATCATGACAACATTAACCTCAACAAACCATAGCAACATAATCTCCACAACATCAAAGTATAATTTCCAGAACATCAATGACTGACACAACAATATCAGTACTCATCAAGGACAACACATACTGTTAAACATTAGGTTGAAATCAATGATAACATATATTTCCAATATCAGATAGGTGATAGGGTTCCAATCTTGATGACTAGAATTTTTCTTCCTTTATTGGTTCCATTATTCTTACTACATGGTTGATATTTTGTTATTGACTTGTTGAAAAATTGTTTCCTTTTTAAGGTTGTCCAATATTAATTAACTAGATCATTTATTTTATAAAAAAAATAATTATTTATATTTCTTAAACTTGACTTAATTTTCATGACTTTAAGATCTAATTATCATTTCCCTATATATTCCCTTCTTATAGTTGAAATATCTTGTAGAAGCAATCAGAAAACTAAAAGTTGTAGCATTCAAGATCACACCAAGAGATAGCCAACCACACATGAAAATAAAAAATAAGATGCAAGAAAAAATGTTGATTGGTTCTAAATGGCACCAGAGCCATTCAATTTGCAATATTTCCATTGAGACCCTTCACCAATCATTGAGATCCTGGCTACTACAACTGTGTAATTGTCAACATTTTTTCTTTTATAGAAAAATCTATATTTTGCCTTATTATCGATCAAATTGGTTGTAATCAGTTAGTGCTTCACCTTTTTTGGTGCATTGTTCATAATTTGATGTGGCTTACACTTTGTTTACATTATCTATTGCCAGATCAAATTTTGGTAGTGTATAAGTCCATGGTTATTTCTTAGCCAGTATTGTTTGACAAGTGCATTATTTTCATATTTGTAGGTTCATTGTTTGATTTGGTACTTCATTTTATTTTGATTGGATTTCATATTACTGGTAATGAAGGTGATATATTATTCATTAGAGAGTTCATATGCCTACGTGGTTTCCTCCAAATCGAGTGGATTTGCATAGGTTCTTCATTCGGAAGATTGATCTAACATTATTATTGGCCCTATTGGCTTGATGATGATTTTTGTAATAGATGATTTTATGTGTTGTCATTGATGGCACATATATATACACACATATGTTCACATTGTCATAGTCATCTTAGTTAAGACAAACTGTTACTACTCCTAAGTCTTTGTATTGCAACAGATATCATTTGTATAGAGAAGTCCAACCGGTTTGAAGGTGTCTAATCAGTATATGTAGACAATTGGTATATGAAGGAATGACAATTGGTTATGGTCATTTTCACTGACACTAGCCTAGAGATACTGCAAAGATCAACATAGAAGAAAATGGAGGACAATTAGTCTATGAGTTGGAAGAGGTTAACTCTTAACCCATATCGATGTTCCAACTAGTTTTGCTGATTGTGTGATGAGTTATCACCAGTCGTGATGAGTTATTCCTAACCGGCAGATTTGGTGGTAATCAGTGATGTGTTTGTTAGGATAACCGGTAAAGAGCTGAGAGGGGGGGAATTAGTTGTTAACAAATTATATCAATTAATCCACTTAACAAACTTTAACTGGATCACATAAATATTAAGTACCAAAATAGTAGAACCAGATACTGGTAAGCATTAAAACTTAGCAATAAAACAAATAATCAACACAATGCCACAATACCACATAACACCATGATTTGTACGTGGAAAACCTGGAAAGAGAAATACCATGGTAGGAAGCCTACCCACAGTCAGATTATACTTCTACAAAAAGTATGTGATACAATGAGGGGCCTACACATGTAGGAAGGCACACTGCCTAGAGTGTACTGCTCATTACAAAAGAGTCTCACTGACTACAAAGAGGTTATAACCACCTCAAGATAAATGGACAACAATCCAAAATAATGAACTGCTAGAGATAGCATCTACCATGCCTGATTACAGTCCTAGTTAAGCTCAATACCGAAAGCCTTTGACCTCTTCCTTAATCCCAATTCGATCACCTATGATCAACCAAATCTCCTTTGCATATGATATTACATTTCGTGATAATGATGCATTATTTACAATTAGATCTTACATCAATTTATACCAACCCTAAGGCCTAAACCAATTAGGTTGGCCACCTAAAAGATATTACAATAAGATCATTACATATTACAATTATATGCCATGTTGGCTTAAGACCAAAATAACAATAACCAATCCATAAATCATCCTAGTAACATGTAGAGAACATGTTAACATGATACCGGTCCATAACCTAGATAGGCACCATACCTAATCTGTTGGCATATTCACACTCTAATGAGACATTGTATGTGGTTGAAGGTTTTGTCATTGATGGCAACCTTACAATCCTATTACACCGGTAAGGCATTACACCGACAAGATAGTTCACCGGCATCAACAGATCACACTCTACACTGGCACTCAGACTACCGACACTGACTCAGAGAAAGGAAGCATATCAGCACAAAGGCTGATAGGATTTTTGTTATATTATATTTTGTTTATTATTGTAAAAACTTTGTAAGTCGACTTGGCAAGTTGTAAGATGACTCTTATATATAAGAGAGATCATTGTAGACATTTTGTAAGTAATTGAAGTGAAGAAAAAGAAGATATTAGGTAGACCTATTATGCGAAATATAGGTTAAAGGTTTTATGTAAAGAACAAAGCAAAAACCGGTACTGGATTAGGAATTATAGATGCTATTGTAAAGCAGTACAAGATATTGGATTTGTATAATCCACATTGTAAGTCAGTGAGACTTCCCTTTGAGCAGTGAGCTCTAGGCAATTGGCCTTCTTGCATGTGTAGGCCCCTCTTGTAAGTAATATTCTCTTATTGGCCAGTAAGTGGATATTGTGGGTCACAAATCCCACTGAGGTTTTTCCCACACTAGGTTTCCTTGTTAAATCCTTGTGTTATGGTGTGCTTTTCATGTGGATGCTTTTAATTCTGTTTATTGCATTATTTCTTGCATACCGGTACACTGTTATAATATGTTCTGCATGTTTTAAATTGAGAAATTCTAATTACCGGTTAGATACTGATTCACCCCCCCCCCCTCAATATCTGTGGGATTCCTAACAATTGGTATCAGAGCTTGGTCCTCTATTTTCAGAAGCCTAACAACTTGAGGACGATCTTGACACCAGTAAAGATGGAAAATCTGATGAAGCAACTTGAAGGAGCCCTCTTAGACTATGATACAGAAAAATTGAAAAATATCAAACTAGAAGATGATCTAAAGGAAGGTCAGGATATCATTCAAGCACTTCAAGAGAATGTTACTATTGCAAGAAATAAAAGAAGAGAACTTTGTGAAAAGATGCAAAGTGAGAATGATGAAAAGGAATCACTTAATAATATGTTAAGTAAGCTGAAACTGGAGAACATAACTACAAAGAATGAGATGCAGGATATGACTATGAAATTTTGTAAAGAGATTGAAGATAGAAAGAAGAATGAAGAAGAATTGACTAGAAGAGTAAGTGATGCAGCAAATGAGAACACAAGACTTAGCTATGAAAATGATTTATTAAAGACATATCTGATGCACACTCAAAATGACTCCAATGAACTGATGAGACAGAAAGAAGTCTTAGAAAGAGAACTAGAAGCTGCAAATCAACATAAAGAAAAATTCAAGAAAAGCTTAGAGGAACTTGGTAACTTGCTGAAGAATCAAAAACCTAAAGGTGACACTTTTGGAATTGGCTTTGAAGTTGGTGAAACCTCCGGTACTGCAAACACACAAGATCACAGCAAACCGGTAAGGCAACCTAACGCTTATAAATTCAATGGAAAATGTTTTAACTGTAATAAGTATGGTCATAGAGAAAATGAATGTAGATCTAGAAATTATCAGAATATCAACACACCCACCGGTCAATGTTCAAAATACAACAAAGTTGGTCACAATTCTAAAAATTGCAGAATGAATGTGAGATGTTATGTTTGTGGAAGATTTGGACATTTATCTAATCAATGCAGAACACAAACTAGCATAGGTTATGGGAAAGCTATTTAGAAGAATAATGTGACTTGTTATGCATGTAACAAGATTGGGCATGTTGCAAAATTCTGTAGAAGTAAAGGATCACCAGCAGACATCAAAAGTTCTAGCTTGAAAGGTAAAGAAAAGGTTGAAAAGGTTAAGCAAGAATTCTCAAAACAATGGATTAGAAAAGCTGATCTAAATATTGGTAATACTCCTCCACCGGTAGAACCAATCAATGCTTCACCGGTAGGACATAGTGATGCTTCACCAGCAGGACAGAGTGATGCTCCACTGGTAGGAAATTCTTCATCAAATTGAAGAAAGTTTCCTTGAGGGTTTGGCAATCTAATGATACATGTGTTATTATTCCCTTGGTTAGAGATGAGAAGTTGGAAATTACTTCATTGTCGGTAGAAAATGTTAAGTGAATACTTAACTGACATGCATTAAATGTGGTAGATGGCAAATAAACACTATAAATTTATGGTTTTGGCTCCATTTCATTTCACCATGATTTCAAACATTCGTAGAGCGCAAAATCTACAGAGATAAGGAATTTCAAGAAAATAGGCAAAGCACTTCAAGCAATCAATCCATCCAAGACAGAAAAAGGTATTTATCATCATGGCATCCACCTCTGCACTTGAATATATAGTAAACCCTACTATAGTTGAGGTTATAAAATGCCCTAGGCTTGTATTTCAACTAGTTCCCGAAGTAGCAAAGAAAGATGATAATATAGGTGCTTTCTCACAAGTACCAAAAGGAGTTGTTTATGCTGAAGACCCCAGAATTTACATTCACTACAACATAGAGGAATTGGGAGATGAAGAGATCAAAACTATGTATAAAACTATCATATGTGATAATTCCAGAAATGTGAAACCGGAACATAAAATCACTGAAACCCTAGGATTTACTGAAATCTTCTGCATTCCTGAATTTCCGAAGGATGTGATTAGGATAGTCTTAAGCAGGGTACATGGTGAATTTTTCTGGTTAGATGCAATTCACAAAATCACCAAGGAAGCTGTGAAAGTTGTCACAGGGCTATCGACCACTGGTAAAAGGCTAGATAAAACCAAGGTCTCAAATGACCTAGTTACTAAGCTAACTGGTGCTACATCTGATAAAAGGTCCTTAAGAGTCAATGATGTAATTGACACCAATGTAAGGTTTATTAGCATGATATTAAGGTATAAGGAAACTCATGAAAATAGACTCAATTCAGTTTCAAGTTTATGCATTAAGAGTGCTTATGACATGATCATAGATAATGTAAAGATTGATATATGTGAGTGGTTGAAGGATGAGTTAATTGACAACCTAGGCAAGATTAAGAAGGATAAGAAAGGAACTTTTAGGTTTGGAAATCTGCTAGTATGTTTGATGCTACATATAACCAAACAAGTTCCTGGTATAGGCTACAAAGAACTTGGATTTGATATACCGGTAGGTAAAAAGCTAACAGAACTATTCAAGAATATGGGAGAAGATAAGGAAAACAATATCCATGATTTTTTTCAAGCACTTAAGGCCAAAATGAAGAAGAGAATCAGATTATCACAAAAGATTGTTGACAAATATAAGGATGAAATATGTTTTGTAATAAAAAAGGATGAAATTTGGATGGAAGCAGTCATCCCAAGAACAATCTGGGTAACAGAGATGGGCTATGAGATAGATGATCATATAATTGAGACTTATGCTAAAGCACTTCTGGAAGCACCAAACAAACCAAAGGAAGAAGTATTTGGTAGTGCTAAGACTATAGAAAAACAAATACAATCTAAGAAGAGAGTGAAAAAGGTTGAGGCAGTTGTGAGAAGAGGCTCTAGACAAGCAAAGGCTATTAAAGAAGATGTGTTAAAGCAAACCAATATCACTGAGGATGAGCTAGGAACTCTACAGCCTGAGACTCATCTATCACTAGTAGGCACTTCTTCGGAGAGTGACATGCCTGCACCTTTCAAAAGAGTTGTAAGGAAAAGAGATCCCTCATTGGCAACCACACCCTCACCTAGGAGGACAAGACAGAAACAACAAGCAGTGAGATCACCAATTAAGAAGACTACACCAAAGAAGAAACTGACACCCAAGAAGAAGAAGAGAACAAAACAAAACCTAGCTCCTCTTGAAATATTATTGAATGAAATTACAGAGGAAGGGAAACTGAAGAATATAGAGAAATTGTATGACACTCTGACTGTAGATGAAAAAGAACAAGTAGAAAATAGTGTTATATTGCATATGGACATGTATAAGAAATTTTTGATGGAAGTTGTAGATGAAGTACCAGATGAACTATTCAAAAGACTAGAAGCAAGGAGACAAGTAGTAATAGAACTTGACAAGAAAATCAAGATAGAAAAGCTACTTGTTGTGTACCCAGTGAACTCACCTAAAGAAATTGATGATTTAATTATTGAAGCAAACCGGTCAGTATTCTCTACTACACACTGACACATTTCATTAATGGTTGGAAGAGTCAATGAGGTGACTGAAGAAACAGAAAATGGATGGGATATATTCCTAGTTGAAAAAGAAAAACAAGAAGAATACAGGAACCCCAAACCAATAAAGGTATATCAGAAAGAAAGAGACAAAGGAAAAGGAAAGGTTGGTGGACCTCTGAGTATCAAAGTAAAAGACAACTTACCCTCACCTCCTTTTACATCACCGGTAATAGCAACTACAGAAGATCAACCGGTAGTTGAAAGTATGGATGTAGAGGATGTCAATCCTAATCCTGAAGTCTTATACATAATAGATGTTGATACACAAAAGATAAAATTGTGGTAGACAGAGATACAACTGGTAAGACTAAAATGGCTAGTGAGCCACCGGTAGTTGAGCAAACTGATAACATGCAAGATAAACTGATAGATGACAAAGAGAAATAGGTAGGAACTCAGACTGAGATAGTGCAACAAGAAGAGCAATAACAACAGGAACAGGCTCCGGAACAGGTACAGGAACAGGTTCATGAGGAGACAATGCAACTAACAACTGGAGAAGTACACAAATCATTGCTTAAAGAAATGCAAACACAAATAGACCTACCAGTGGTCACAACAAGCTTGGTTACTTCCTCCACCGACAGAATTCAGAATGTTGATTCCTCCTCAATAGGCCACAAACCAACAAATGTAACTGAAGTACTTTTGGATTCAATCAAAAGGATAACAGATTGTAGTTCACAGGCTTACAAAGCTATAGATGACACAATCCCAATTTTGAAGGTAATTGCTCCTAATTGTAATATAGCTAATAAAGATTCTTTAGGACAACTTGATACTTTGTGTAAATATATCACTGAGAACATTGAGAAAATAATGGAAAAGACATTGAAGGACAAGGTAGAAATTGAAAAGCAAAATTTCTTTGAAGATTAGATAAAGAAGTGTACTAGGGAATTCGACACACTTCTACCGAAACTATGCAACTTATTAAAGGAATACAAAACTCTGTACAAAGACACCTGCAAGACAAACTTTTTAACAGTAGACATAGATAAGAAGATAAGCAAGGTACAGGATGAAATCAATAAACTTGTTGATAATTTTGTTAACTCACCTGATACATTATCAGTTTTTGAGCAAAGGATAATAAATTTTGAGGAAGAGTTACTTAAATTAGAAAGAGAAAAGGAGAGAATAGTGAATAAGGCAATGCATTTGAGATTAAAACTAAGTCCAAGATTGGACTATCTAGCATCATTGCAGAAGGAAATATCTGAGGCACTGATACAGGGACAGAAAACAGCGACAAAGCATATGCAGCACCTCACCGGTACAGTTAAAAGAACAAAGACAACAATAAGAGATAGTAAAAAGTTTATGGAGAGTATAAACTTGATTTTGGTGGATCTATTTCAAATTGTAACTACCTAGTTACAAGGTTGAAACTACAAACTCTACTGACATCTTGACAACCTTTGTCATTGATGCCAAAGGGGGAGTAGTGGTATGAGAAAATTCAATATCACAGGAATCATATGCTCAGGGGGAGCACACATTTTTGGTAACATTTTTTACTTCACATTTTTTGATACACTTTTGAAATTTCTCATGACTGTTACCATCAATGCCAAAGGGGGAGATTGTTGGCATATGCACACTCCAATGAGACATTGTATGTGATTGAAGGTTTTGTCATTGATGGAAACCTTACAATCTTATTACTCCAGCAAGGCATTACACTGGCAAGGCATTACACCAACAAGATAGTTCACCGGCATCAATAGATCACACTCTACATTGGCACTTAGACCACCGACACTAGCATAGAGAAAGGAAGCATACTAGCACAGAGGCCAACAGGATTTTTGTTATATTATATTTTATTTATTATTGTAAAAACTTTGTAAGCTGACTTGGAAAGTTGTAAGATGACTCTTATATATAAGAGAGATCATTGTAGACATTTTGTAAGTAATTGAAGTGAAGAAAAAGAAGATATTAGACAAACCTATTATGCGAAATATTGGTTAAAGGTTTTATGTAAAGAACAAAGAAAAAACCGGTACTGGATTAGGCATTATAGATGCTATTATAAAGCAATACAAGATATTGGATTTGTATAATCCACATTGTAAGTCAGTGAGACTTCCCTTTGAGCAGTGAGCTCTAGGCAATTGGCCTTCCTGCATGTGCAGGCCCCTCTTGTAAGTAATATTCTCTTATTGGCTAGTAAGTGGATATTGTGGGTCACAAATCCCACCAAGGTTTTTCCCACACCGGGTTTCCTCATTAAATCCTTGTGTTATGGTGTTCTTTTCATGTGGATGCTTTTAATTTTGTTTATTGCATTATTTCTTGCATACCAGTACACTGTTATAATATGTTCTACATGTTTTAAATTGAGAAATTTTAATTACCGGTCAGATACTGATTCACCCCCCCCCCCTCTGAATATCTATGGGATTCCTAACATAATTTGGGTCCACCACACCAAAGAAATGTCTTCAATCAGTTGAGGCATGATCAAAGAACATCTTCAACATCTTGAAATCCATCTAAAAGCCACACCAACACCACCTATGCATCCTGTCAAGATTTCTTAGTGAAAGCTCTGTTGGTTAAACCTTAAACCCATGTTAGTAAGGGTTTACAAGAGTGCATGATAGAATCTGATTACCAAGTCAATACCAACTAACCAAAACATGCTCCAGAAGCATGTAACACATAAAATCAGACATACTTCATTGATCCAAACATGCCGGAAGTGTCCAACAGATAGTCTCTTCTATCGGTAACACTAGATCTTCTACTGGTAACCAAAACCTATCTATCTGTAGCCAACCATAACAACTAGTGTTGACATCAATGACCAAACATCAATGCAACACATAATCAATTCATCCATAATGCCAACAATCTCCCCCTTTGGCATTGATGGCAACACTAGATGTGGAAAACATCGAAGTAGCAAGAAATGCCAAACAAATCTCCCCCTATGGAAGATGACCAACAATCTCTTGAATATCAATAAATCTCCCCCTGTGAATAGTATCTCTGTAAAGTTTTGAATTTATTTTTCACATCACTGTCTCTCCTCCTTTGACATCAATGCCAAAAATCTGACAAAAATATTGAAGCAAGAATATAAACCTCTGAATCTCAAAGCTAACTACTCCCCATGAGTAGTAGCACCACTCATCAGTGCCGGAATGAATAATATCTCTAATAATGCATGCCAAACTAATGAAAAACTTCATCATTCAAGTCTCTACTGGAGGGGCAAAAACCCGTAACCTGTCTCCCAAATACTCAAATGATTCCTTAGACATCGGTTTAGTGAATATATCTGCAATTTTCTCTTTAGTGTTCACATAAACCAATTTGACTTCCTTTTCTTCTACCCTATCCTTCAAAAAGTTATATTTATTGATATATGCTTAGTCTTAGAGTGAAATATTGGATTCTTAGACATGTCAATAGTTGCAGAGTTATCTTAGTAGCTAACTACTGGTTCACTATAATTTACTTTGATATCCTTCAACATTTTCTTCATCCATAAGACTTGAGTGCAATTAGTTGTTGCTGCAACATACTTAGCTTCTACAGTAGATAAATAAATGCATGATTGTTTTTTGTTGATCCATGAAACTAGTTTCTTTCCAAGAAAGAAAGCTCCACTAAAAGTTCTCTTCCTGTCATCAGTATCTTCTGCCCAATTTGAATCAGTATATGCACATAAAGTGAAATCATCATTTCTAGAATACCATAAGCCATATTCTGTTGTTACTTACAAATACTGGAATATCCTCTTTACTGCACATTCTTGATTTTCTTTAGGATTACTTTGATATCTTGAAACAATACTTATCGCATTCATAATATTTGGTCTAGTCTAAGTTAGATATAACAAACCACCAATCATAGACTTGTTTCTTACAACTTGACCATCCTCATTTAGTTTATTCCTAAAAACCCATTTAGTTCCAATAACATTCTTATTTTTAGGTCGGGGAACTAAAGTCCAAGTCTCATTCTTTTCTATCTGATCTAATTCATCTTCCATAGCCTTTAAACAATGTTTATCTTTACAAGATTCAATAATAGATGTCGGTTCAATTTGATAAATAAGACATACCTCTTCATTTTCTAGTCTTCTTCCTATCATAAATCCCTTGTTTCTATCTCCAATGATTTGATTTTCAGAATGATTTAATCCTACATACCTTGGTGTCTTCTGAACTTCAGGTTCACTATTTTGATCATCAGTCATAGTTGAATTTTCTGATTGTACTAGTGTAACTATCTTAGTTTCCTGTACCAGTTGAGGCATTTCCAGTTCAGTTATGATCATTTCCACTGTCAGTTCCCTATCATATTATATATGATGGTACGATGAAAGAATAAGTATCTGGTAGAATACTAAGAGGGGGGGGATGAATCAGTATATTGAAAAACTGATAATAAGTTCCCAAACTCAAACTTAATCAAACAAAGTAAATATATCTTAGTCAAGATCAATATTCATAAGAATGCTTGACATCAACCGATTTAACTGTCATGACAACTTTAACAGTAAACAACTTCAATCTTGTAAAAATCAACAATGCTTAATCATAACTCAACATATTAATCTCTCAATTCTTCTACATAACATGCCTTATCATAAATTAACCACATCAACAAATAAGATCACAGCCATAAAAGCATTCACCACTTGACACAAATGTTTATATGTGGAAAACCCAAATAGGTAAAAACCATGGTGAGATGAGACTCACAAGGATAACTATCTGAACTCTTCTGAAGTTCACCCTGTTAGGAGCCAAGCCTGTTAAATCTTTACAATAAGTCATGTTAAGAACTAATTCCGGTTAGGAATCACCCAGTTAAGGGAATTACAAATATGCCTTCAGTAAAAGCACAATACCTTTTTAGGAGTAACCTCGCTGGAGGATTTAAGAATTCAAGCTAATGGACCACCTTGTTAGAGGATTTAATGAGTAACCAAGCTTGTTAGAGCTTACCCGGTTAAGGGATTTCACTTCTATTGTAATTGTTAGAAAACAACAGGTTTTCTTGATCTATCTGAGTAGCACTACATTTTCTTGATCAGATCCTTCTATGCTTCAATCTACCTTCACTCAAAGTGTAGATCCATTCGCTGGTTGGGCAACTACACACTCAACAGGTTTTCTACCAATCTTGCGAACAACCTTTACAACAACTTCATCACCGTTAAATAGAAATCAATTAGGTCGGTAACATATAAAAAACCTGAATCTCATCATCAAGATTACAAACAAGTCAGTACAATCTTGATCATTAGAAATCATGAAAATCTCTTCACATTCTTCAAGAAAATTCCAATTGCTCCATGATCACCACTCCATTGGAATTTGTAACTCATCACACATTGTGTATTAGATGCAATCCACTTTTCTCCTTTCCTAGACAATAACAAACGTGCCAAAACAATTTTAACATATCCTCATTCAATGATCACACGTGTCTCCATCATTACCGCTAATCAGATAATAAACCAAAAAACTTGATCGGTTAGGGTTTAACAACTGATAGGGTTTACCAGTTACATTACATAGAAAGGTTTAACCCTTTACACCTTTACACCAGTTTATCTTACAAACTTTACATACAACGTTTGCAACATCTTCCACAAAGCTCTTCTTACCGTTTACTAGCCAATATCAAAAACAACAATATCAACAATAACATAAATACCATTACCGGTTCAATTGACATCAATGACAACATATCATTAATGCAATCTTTATGCAAAATACCAACAATATAGATTGATTTCTGTATTGCTCATCCACTTTCACATTAGCACTCTCCACAATTTTCTGTAATATTTTGTTATAACATCTATATGATTTTCTTTGAATTGAATAACAAAGACATATTCCTTCATCACATCTAGGATCAAACTTCCCAATGGAATCATCCCTTTTGATATAACATTTACTTGCAAAAATTCTAAAATATTTAATAGTAGGTCTATATCAAAAACATAATTCATAAGGGGTCTTACCGGTTTCACCTTTGATGTGAACTCTGTTGAATGTGTAGACTGTTGTACTCACTTCTTCTCTCCAGTAGATGTGAGGCAATTTGGCTTCCATCATCATAGATCTTGTTGCATCCAAAATGGTTATGTTCTTTCTTTCCACTACATTTTGTTGAGGATTCTGAGGTGCAGATAACTGTCTCCTAATTCCATTTGTCTCACAATAATTGTTAAATTCATGAGAAGTGAACTTGCCGCCTTGATCTAATCTTAGACATTTGATTTTCAATCCAGTTTCTATTTCAACCTTTTCTTTAAAGATCTTTAATTTCTCAAAGCCTTCAGACTTCTCCCTAAGAAAAGTCACCCACATCATTCTAGAATAATCATCAATTATTAGCATGAAATACCTATCACCTTGAAAGCTTCTAGTCCTTGCTAGACCACATAAGTCTGTGTGAATCAAATCAAGCACATCATTAGATTTATCATGTATGATCTTAAAAGAAGTTCTAACTTGCTTTCCCAATTGACATTCCTTAAATACCGAATTATGAGGCTTCATAATATTAGGTATATCTCTAACTACCTTTATTGAACTGATCTTAACAATGCAATCAAAATTAACATGACACAACCTTTTATGCCATAACCAAATCTCATCAATATGAGCAATCAAACATGTGTTATTATTAGTGCACAAGTGAAAGATATTACCTCCAGTCTGAGTACCGGTTGCAATCTCCAAACCAGTTTTGTTAATGATTTTGCATTTTCTATCTTTAAACTAAAGTTGGAACCCCTTGTCCACCAATTTACCAACACTCAAAAGATTATGCTTTAAACCTTCTATAGAATAGACATTATCAGTATTATGCTTGCCATCCAAAGAAATAATACCTCTACCTTTGATCATACATGCTTTGTCATCTCCAAATCTGACTTGACTACCGTTGTATTCTTGCAGGGATAAATTTTTTCTTTTATCTCCAGTCATATGATGTGAGCATCCACTATCAATTACCCATTCATCCTTATCTTCAAATTTTGTTGACAGGGCCTTTTCTTCATTTAAGATAGCCGGTTTTGGTTCATCTTCCTTTAAAGCATAGAACAGCCACTCATTTCCATTGTCGGATCCACTAGTAGATTTTGTTGTTGGTTCATCCTTAGAGTCATCACTCACTCCTTCCTCATCCACTATGCAGCAGTGTTTTCTTTTCTTGAATCTATATCTATTCTGATTAGGCTTAAATGTTGTTAGGAACCGGAAGGCAACTGAGAGGGGGGGGGGGTGGATCAGTTGTCTATGAATTTCAACCCAATTTAAAACTTAATCAAACTAGATACTTAATATCAGTAAACCAAACTTAATGTCGGTTAACAAATTAACAGTTAATATCAATACTGGTGAAACTTAATGCATGAAACAGAAAGAGAAACAACATCCACAACACATAACATAAAGATTTTGACGTGGAAACCCTGTAAGGGGAAAAACCACGGTGGGAAACCTTACCCACAATAAGATGATACTATTGCAGATAGTATGTGTATACAAATGGGGTCTGCACATGTAGAAAGGCCAACCACCTAGAGCACACTACTCAAATGGGAGTCGCAATGACTACAGTAGGATAGTTAAATCCTAGAATAATGTACTGCTCAAAATAGCATCTCCAATGCTGGATTTAGTACCGGTTAAGCTCTAATAATCACCTTCAAACCTTCCTTGAACCTTCTCTATGGTCTACTCATATGCTTTTCAATATTCGCACATACCATACCATAACCTTACATACCATATCCCACATCTTATCTCACAAATAAGATCTTACATATATACAAAACCTAAGACCAAATGTGTAGGTCGGCTCACTAAGAATATTACAATAAAAGCAATTACAAAAAAGTCTTGATGTGATACAACATGTCGGCTCAATACACTAACAACAATATCCAATCAATAAATCATCTCTATAACATTTCATGCTGATCTAGAATAGATAATGCATATTGGTCCATAACCTAGACCAATATGCCGGTAACAACAAATGTGTCTACCCGACTAGACCAATAACCAAAACACCAAAACCAAGTATCCAAACCATGTCTATGACATAATCAAGTGATCTCTAGATGATAACAAGTCATTATCAGTGTCGGTGAACCATATAACCTGTCGGTGAACAATATATTGGTGACTGTGCATAAGTTACTAAACTTGCCGATGAACACAATGTGTCAGTTCAACAGTAAACTAATATAACCATAGTGCCAAATCAACAATGTAGATCTCCAGAAGGATAAGTGTTGACATCAATGACAAAACTAATGCAACACATCCATAATACCAACAATCTCCCCCTTTGGTATTGATGACAAAACTAGATGGAAAAGCATCTAAGTGCCAAAACAGAATGCCAAAAACCAAAAACCAACAAGCTCCAGAATAGATCAATATCAGAAATCAAAATCAAAATACAAAGAGTATATATCTCTCCCTAATGAATAATGTCTCATAGATCTCTCTCCCAAGAATGTTTTTCAAGAATATTTTTCATAGATCTCTCTCCCCATTTGACATCAAATGCCAAAGCAAATACCAAAACATACAACCAACTACTCCCCCTGAGAAGTAGCTCTCCTCCATCAAAGCCGGAAAAAATATTTCTCTATTAGTTTCTATCAGTTTGATGCCAATCTTCAACTATTTAAGTCTCTACCAGTGAGGGTATTACCCCAAGCTTCTCTATGAGATATTCAAAAGTTTCCTTAGGCAAAGGCTTAGTAAAGATATCTGCAATATGCTCTTTAGTATTTACATAAACCAATCTTACTTCTTTTGCTTCAACATTCTCTTTCAGAAAGTTATATTTGATAGAAACATGCTTAGTCTTAGAGTGAAATATTGGATTCTTTGATATATCAATTGCTGCTGAATTATCATAATAAATTATTATAGGTTCTTTGCATTTTACCTTTATGTCCTTCAACATTTTCTTAATCCATAAGATCTGAGTACAATTAGTTGTTGTTGAAACATATTTTGATTTTGTTGTTGATAATAATGTACAACTCTGCTTCTTGCTTATCCATGAAATCAATCTGCTACCAAGAAAGAATTCTCCGCCAGTGGTATTCTTTCTGTCATCTACATCTCCTGCCCAATTTGCATCAGTGTATGCACATAAATCAAAATTTTCATCTTTAGGATACCATAAACCAAGATTTGTTGTGCCTTGTAGATACTAGAAAATCCTTTTTACTGTTGATTCATGATTTTCTTTAGGATTACTCTGAAATCTTGAAACAATACATACTACATTCATTATTGTTGTCACTCAAATTGCACTCGTAATGCACAAGCAGAAAGCTCAAGCAACTTGGTGACACATGGGATCATTTTCAGGCCTGTGGGTTGCCTATAGTGAGAATTAACCTCTAGATGAAGGGTTGGTTCCCTGTGAATAACTCTAAATCTTTACTAAGAAAAGGGATAGGGAAACTAAGAATGAAAATAGAATGACTTGCAAATGCTAAACCAAGGTGAAGCATCAATAAGATATCTCAAAATGACAGAGATACAATCCTAAAAACACCAATCTACACAAATAGACTTCTAGTTCATAACACATAAATATTTCATGCAAAGGATTTAAACTTCAAGAAATTGAAAGGAAAAAGAAACTTTCACAATCAACCAAATGAACCAATTTATCACAATGCACAGCCCATGACTTATAAATGAGACAGAAAATTTAAAGGTTATTTAAACAATAACACAATAAACTAGCTCTCAATTATGAATAAGAAAATGAACTGTAAGGACATAAGGCATAAGCTGATAATTTTTATTTAATATTCTGTCATAAAACTGCACAGGAGCTACAAGAATGTATTCTCTACTAAAACTAGCCAGAGAATCATCAAGAACTAGAGAAGAAAGATAAAACTTTTTCACTTTATACAAAAACCTTCCAAAAGGTAGAGGAAAGATAACTCCAGAATGACTAAAGATGAACTCCCATTGAAAATATCTCTACTAAAAACTAATCCTCTCGTAGAAATAAAAGCCACCAAAAAAGGCTTTAAAACATGCAAAAAGAATTCATGGAATTCAGTTCAAACTCTTAGTCAACTAAAAGTTGACCCATATGGCACTCAAAATTAATCCTTATCACCTCAAGATCATGAGAAAGACTCATGTAGACTTTCTCTAAGCTGGGTAACTAGACCTCAAACTACCTGATGGCTTTTCTTCTCATTTCACATGGATCCCTGGACGCTACTTTGCCTGCCAACACTTTCAGCTTCTGACTGTAACTAGCATTGCTTTCTTCATCGGGTCATTAGGTTAGCACTGAAATACTTATTCCGATGGCCAATCAACCTTAATCTACGTTCTTTATTTTTTCCTCTGAATTGCTTCCTTAGCGGGCCCCACTACTTGATCCCCCAGTCGCGACGAATAAACACCGCGCATCTTCCGATCGTGGTATAGCGACCACTGCTAGATCTTCTAGAACCTATTCGGTATTTATCTCTTATGAGTTTCTCTCTTCATCTGTGTCATGTGTCAACCTCTATTTTTCTCACGAGTCCACCTTATCTGCCATCTGGACTGCCATCTTAACTGCCACTGGACCTAGACCCACCTTGTCCCTAAGTCACAGCGATAACTGGGCATACAACTTTTCCTTGTGCCTTAGCGACAACCATCGGATATTGGTGATCACTATTGATCCTTCTAGATCTACATGTCGGTTAATCTCTCTGAGCGGGTCTCTCTTATGCCACGGTGTCACCATGCATCAACCATTGGTTCGCTCACAGGTCCACCTTATCCTGCCACTTGGACCCAATTTGCCTTGGTTCTTCATCTACTCTCTATCCTATGGCGCATCCTCATTCATTCTTAGCCCACCTAGATGACCACCTCAAGTGCCACATCATCAGTCACCATGTCACGTGAGATAACCAGTGAGCATCTTCATCATGCGGTATAGTGACAGCCGCTGATCTACCATCAAACTGGTCGATCTTTAACACCCAAGCCGATCTTCTCTCTTGTGCCACATGTCAACATGTGTCACCCCCTGATTGGCTCTGGAGATCTGCTTAGGCACCACCTGTCTATCGGGCCCGCCATGCATCTTGTTCTGTCGGATATCATTCTTTCGGCCAAACTACTCCCTTGGCGAGCCATTTACAAGTCTCATCGAACCTGCAGTTTCATCAATATTATTCTTTCAATGGGACTACTTCTGATTTCTTTGATATACCCTATGTTGATGGAACTAAGCCTTTGGCAAAAAATTTTAGAAATTCATTGTGGCCAAGGTCTACTCGATAAGTCACCCATCTGTGCCATGTCACCAGCCACTGGACCACCACTTGTTTACCACCTATCCTTGGTTTTATACTCTCTGCTCCACCATGTCATTAGTCACTGACCGATCACAAAATTAGGATGTCTTGAGATGTGCATGCATGCGGGGTCCACTGGGTGATGAGCCACTGCTTGTCAAAAGCCCGTAAGCTTTGACACTATAGTTATATGTGACTTTAATTTTAAATGCAAAAATTCTCCTCCCCTCGACCAATGTGGGATAAATGTTCTTCATGCCTGGCAACTAAAAATGCTTGGAAGGTCTCTAGCCTTTTAAAACCCTCTTTGGTGCCCAAGTAAAAACTTTACACTGCCCAATTGCATTTTCTCTGAGTTTCTTTTGGCCTTAAGGTTTTAATAGCCACACCATTTCATCTGTAATGGAGCATAATATCTTTGTGATCTACAACATGCTGAGCTCAACCCTCATGGGAGCCACATTTTAAGCCACATGTTGTCTCACTTTTCCTATATCTGCATATGAAGAAAACAAGTTAGACAAAACTAGTGCATTTATGATTTCTCGTTCATGATTTGACCTGTACAAAATGAATGAATGAAAGGCTTCATTAGGGCACTAAATTTGGCATGTGCAAAATTTGGTTACAATTATATCTATTCTTGTTTGTGTCAAATATAGTAAACCTCGAGTCATAGATTTGTATCTTGTCGGATTAACAGGAGTTGAATCATCCTTCAATGTCAATTTAACAGTTGTAGTCATAGGAGTACTTACCGGTTTAGAGTTTTCCATACCAAATTTCTTTAGTAGTTCCTTCAAGTATTTTGTTTGATAAATGAATATACCTTTATCATTTTGTGAAATCTGCAATCCTAAAAAGAATTTATCTCCCCAATCATAGACATTTCAAATTCTTCCTGCATTTTGTTAGCAAAGTCCTTACACAACCCATCTTCTCCTCCAAAAATGATATCATCAACAAAAACTTCAATAACTAGGATGTCATCAATAGTCACTTTGAAATATAAGTTGTTGTCAGCATTACCTTTAGTGTAACCAAGCTTCAAAAGATATTTGTCCAATCTAGCATACCAAGCTCTAGGAGCTTGATTCAATCCATACAAAGCTTTCCTTAATCTACAAACCATATCCTTAACATTTGTAAATGAAAATCCATCAGGATTTTCAATGTAAACTTCCTCTTCAAGATCACCATTAAAAAATGTACATTTTACATCCATCTGATATACTTTATAGTTCTTATGAGCTGCAAATTCAAGAAATAATTTTGGCTACCTCAATTCTAGCTATCGTGCAAAGGTTTCATTATAATCAATTCCCTCTTTCTGTGAATATCCTTTACACACTAATCTTGCTTTGTTCCTGATTACCTTACCATCTTCATTAAGTTTATTTCTGAATACCCATTTAGTTACAATTACATTTTTGTCTTTAGGCTGGAGAACTAATGTCCATGTATTGTTCTTTTCAATTTGTTCTAGTTCATCTTCCATTGCTTTAATCCAATGTTCTTCTTGACATGCTTCAATAATAGATGCTGGTTCAATTTGAGAAATTAAGCATACCTCTTCATTTGCCAGTCTTCCTCTTGTCATAACACCTTGATACTTATTCCCAATTATCTTATTTTCTGAGTGATTCAGTCTTACATACCTGGGTTTATTCACATGTTGTTGTTCTTCAGTCACTATGGAATTCTCTGATCATGCCAGTGTGACTGGATCCGCATTCTGTACATGTGCACTTTGTATAGGTTCGTTTATGATCATCTCAATTGCCAGTTCAGAATCTACAGACCTTGAATTGCCTCTAAAGTGTTCATCTATCTTCACATTAGCACTTTCAATGATCTTCTACAATCTTTTATTAAAACATCGATATGCCTTACTCTTAGATGAATAACCAAGAAATATTCCTTCATCACTTCTAGGATCAAATTTACCAACATACTCATCTCTCCTAATATAGCATTTTCTTCCAAAAATTCTGAAGTATTTAAGAGTAGGAGTATTACCAAACCATAGTTCAGAAGGGGTCTTACCAGTTTCACCTTTGATGTGAACTCTGTTGAAAGTGTAAACCGTTGTATTCACTACTTCCCTCTAGTACACATGAGGTAGATTTGCTTCTAATATCATGCTTCTAGCTTCTTCCAGAATAGTTTTGTTCTTCCTTTCCACAATTCCATTTTGCTAAGGTGTCCAGGGTGCTAATAGTTGTCTTCTGATTCCATTTACTTCACATAATGTATTAAATTCCTTAGATGTAAATTCTCCTCGTTGATCAGATCTCAAACATTTGAATTTCTTATGAGTTTCATTCTCTACCATTGCCTTGAATAGTTTGAATTTTTCAAAAGCTTCTGATTTCTCCCTGAGAAAAGTAACCCAGCACATTCTAGAATAATCATCAATAATTAGCATAAAGTATCTATCTCCCTGTAGACTTCTTGTTCTTGCTGGACCACACAAGTCAGTATGAATTAAATCAAGAACATTGTTAGATTTCTTAGAAATACTCTTAAAAATTGTTCTAACTTGCTTTCCCATTTGACATTCCTTACATATCGGATTATGAGGTTTCACAATCTTAGGTAAATCCCTTATTGCCTTAGTTGAACTGATCTTTACAATGCAATCAAAACTCACATGACAAAGTCTCTTATGCCATAACCAACTTTCATCAATATGTGCAATCAAACATGTCTTATCACTGTTATTCAAATGAAAGATATTACCTTTAGTCTGATTACCGGTTGCAATCTCTAATCTAGTTCTATTCATGATTTTACATTTACCATTCTTGAATTGTAAATGAAATCCTTTTTCAACTAATTGACCAACACTCAAAAGATTATGCTTCAAACCTTCAACATAATAAACATTGTCAGTATTGTTCTTATCATCCAAAGATATAGTGCCTTTTCCTTTGATTAAACAAGCTTTATCATCACCAAATCTTACTAGACCTCCACTATATTCTTGAAAAGATAAGAATTTACTTTTATCACCAATCATATGATGTGAACATCCACTATCAATGATACATTCATCCTTTTCTTTAATTTTAGCTACCAAGGTCTGCTCTATCGGTGGAATAGTAGGTGCCAGTTGATCTTCTTTTATTGCAACAAAAGCCCATCGATTGTCTGTCAGATCTTCATCAGAATCATCAGTAACTCCATCAACATAGTAACAAGATTTATCTCTGTTCTTCTTAAATCTATATCTTTGATATTCATAGTTAGGCTTATATGTTCTTTTAGCTTCCTCTCTCAATCTTGCATGTTTGTTAGGACATTTAGATGCTATATGACCAACTTTATTACAATTAAAACATTTAAATGGTGCTTTACCTTCACACTTGCTTCCAACTGGACCTTTAGGCATTTTCCTTGCAAATAGTACTTCAAGTTCTTCCAGATCTTCATTTTCCCTTCTGATATCTTCAAGTTCTTTTGCATATAGTGCTTTCCAATCAAATTTGTCAAATGATGATGATGATGATGCAGATGATGTTGTAGATGATTATGCTCTAAAGGCTAAATTTGTCTTAATTGTAGCAACAGGACCAAATTCCTCAAGCTCAAATGCTGAAAGTTTTCCAACCAAGGTATCTCTAGATATTGATGTATTAGGCATTGTTCTCAACTCTTTAATAGCAGTTACTTTCATTTTGTATGATGGTGGCAAAGCTCTTAAAACTTTAGAAAAAATTTCATCTTCACTTAAGGATCCTCCACAACATTGTATTCCTAAAACAATTTCATTAACTCTTTCCATAAAAGCATAAATTCTTTCATCTTCTTCCATTTTAAAATTTTCATGCCAGACCCGATAACATTCCAGTTTTGCAATTTTGACAGTGGTATCTCCTTCATTCAATGTCTCCAATTTATCCCAAATATTTTTAGTAGTAGATCAGTCTAATAATCCCATGATTTGCTGATCTGATAATGTGCTCAAAAGTGCTTCTCATTTTCTTGATCTTTACCCAATGTTGGTGAATTTCGGTGTAGGACCAACATAGCTATTCTTTGTAACTTCCCATATAGCTCTTCCAATGCAATTTAGATGTGTCTCCATTATGATCTTCCATATACCATAGTTAGATCCATCAAGTTTAGGCCTGCCCTTCCTGAAAAAGTTTGTTGCCATAGGATCTCCTCAAGCTGTTAGGATTATGCAAAAAGAGGACTTTTCTCTAATACCAATTGTTAGGAACCAAAAGGCAACAGAGAGGGGGGGGGGTGGATCAATTGTCCATGAATTTCAACCCAATTTAAAACTTAATCAAACTTGATACTTAATATCGGTAAACCAAACTTAATGTCGGTTAATAGATTAATAGTTAATATCAATACCAGCGAAACTTATTGCTTGAAACATAAAGAAAAACAACATCCACAACACATAACATAGATATTTTGACATGGAAACCCTTTAAGGGGAAAAACCACGGTGGAAAACCTTACCCACAATCAGATGATACTACTACAGATAGTATGTGTATACAAATGGGGTTTGCACATGCAGAAAGGCCAACCACCTAGAGCACACTACTCAAATGGGAGTTGCAATGACTATAGTAGGATGGTTAAATCCTAGAATAATGTACTGCTCAAAATAGCATCTCCAATGCTGGATTCAGTACCGGTTAAGCTCTGATAATCACCTTCAAACCTTCCTTGAACCTTCTCTATGGTCTACTCATATTATTTTAAATATTCACACATACCATACCATAACCTTACATACCATATCACACATCTTATCTCACAAATGAGATCTTACATATATACAAAACCTAAGACCAAATGTGTAGGTCGGCTCACTATGTATATTACAATAAAATCAATTACAAATAAGTCTTGATGTGATACAACATGTCAACTCAATACATTAACAATAATATCCAATCAATAAATCATCTCTATAACGTGCCAGTTGATCTGGAATAGATAATGCATATTGGTCCATAACCTAGACCAATCTGCCGGTAATAGCAAATATGTCAACCCGATTAGACCAATAACCAAAACACCAAAACCAAGTATCCAAACCATGTCTTTGACATATTCAAGTGATCTCTAGATGATAACAAGTCATCATCAGTGTCGGTGAACAATATACTGGTGACTGTGCATAAGTCACTAAACTTGTCAGTGAACACAATGTATCGATTCAATAGTAAACCAATATAACCATAGTGCCAAATCAAAAATGTAGATCTCTAGAAGGATAAGTGTTGACATCAATGACAAAACTAATGCAACACATCCATAATACCAACAAATGTTTTCTTAACTCTCTCTTCAAATCTTTCAATCCTTTAAGGACATCTAGATGCAAAATGACCAATCTTATTACATGCAAAACATTTAAAAGGTGTTTTTCCTTCATACTTACTTCCTACCAGTCCTTTAGGTACTCTTCTAGCAAATAAGGATTCAATTTTCTCAAATTCTTCATCTTCTTTCCTCATATCTTCCAATCCTTTTGCATATAAGGCTTTTCAATCACTTTTGTCGGTAGATGATGATGCATGAAAAGTAGATTCAGATTTTCCAGCTCCCAAAGATCCAAATTCTTCAAGCTCAAAAGCAGATAATTTCCCAATCAAAATGTCTCTGTTAACTGAAGTGTTTGCCATTGTTCTCAGCTCATTAATTGTAGTTGTCTTCATCTTGTAAGCCAGTGGAAGGGCTCTCAAGACTTTGGAAACTATTTCATCTCCACTCAAAGATCCTCCACACTATTGAATTCCCATAACAATCTCATTTACTCTTTCCATAAACACAACAATTATTTCATTATCTTCCATCTTCAAGTTTTCATATCTTACTCGGTACAAGTTTAGCAATTTTGATAGTAGGATCTCCTTCATTCAGAGTTTGCAATTTATCTTGCATAAACCTTTTCCGATGATTTATCAGTCAATCCCATGATTTGTTGATCAGTAAGTGCACACAAGAGGGCTTCTTTAGCTCTGCAATCATTTTCAATATTCTTGTCCAGGTCTGTAGGAGTAGGATTGCCAGATGCCAAATAATAAGGTGTATATCTTGTTGGTAAACAGATTTGTCTTTTGCACTTTAGTTAATTTGAATACCCTTAAGACCAAGAAATGAAAGACAAATTTCACCAAACAGTTGGAAAATCATTATATTGATTAACCTCTAAATTTAGGTACAGCTCCCTCTAGTAAATATTCAATCAACTTCAAACTACACACGACCAATATTATACTTTTCACCAGAAAGCATAGAAAAGGTTATTGCATTCACAAGTCAACACCAAATGAACGCAAGCATTGATTTGTATATAACTCTTTGTATAAAGCCCACAGACTTCACATGTACACTAAAACAAACTGAAAAGCTTATAAGGTGAATCCCGCTGGTAATTTTCTGTGCACATAGGAAGCTACAACAGATCTTCACTTGAAACATATTCTTATAGAAATAAAATTTTAGACATCAAACACACAGATTCAAAGTCAAAGATAACTATTATTCGATTTTCATTCATAGATGACTATCAACTTTCCATACACAAAGTCTTTCAGCAAAATTCAAGAGATAGTTTTTCAAAAACTTAGTGAACCCCAATAAAGTTATTACAAATCATATAAATAGGTCCCTAGACCAATAGTTTGAACCCAAGATAAAATTAACTCGAAAGAGTTAATGAGAAACTACCTTAACTGCATAATTGAAACTAAAAACAAACAACTAGACTCGCTAGCAGACAACTACTAGTAGTGCTAGTCATGTCGTCGATTTCATCTCCATTGGATTTCCTAGGTTATTAGTTTGAATGGACACCATAACTGCCTTTGCCACACTCCACTCTCAATGCACCTTTGAAAACTCCTAAATTACTATAACGTGCGACAGGCTGATGTGTATTACTCTTTGTTTCCAAAGTTCTTTCTTCCTCTTTACCATCTGTACTTTGTCCCTATGTGAATCCAAGTGATCCAGACAAACCATGAGCATCGATTCCACTTTGGATATCCTTGTAAAATCTTACACAGTCAAGGATTTCTCCACTTTAATTTGTTTAATGTGGCTGCTGAACTGATCGATCATCTCTGTAGTGCCTTCCAAAGTCTGGTTATCTTCCTTAAGAACTTGAACATCCACACAGCACAAATCCTTTGCATAGTTGTTCTTAAGGTTGTTAGTTCACCTCGCAGATTGGCAGATTCGCTATGACCTTGTTCAATGATTTGGTTGTGCCACTCTATGCTTTCCCTACATATAAACATTATGTCCTCATTCAATCCTGGCACTTGTCTTTCAGCAAGAAAGTTCATCAAGCCATAGCGCTAGATATCTCGCATTTTCTTTGAAATCACCGCCCATTTTATCTTTTATTTTTGCCATGAGATTAAATCAGCATGCAGATCCTTGGTAACCTTATTAGCATCCTTGAAAATCTGAACAAAATTTGATATGTAATTGGTTCCTTGATGCACGATTGAGGTGAGCCATTCAGAGAAAATCTCCGTGATCATTTTGTTTTGTTGAACCTCATCAAAGAACTTTTGATTCCCTAGGGATTTTGAACTAAAGCGGACCGAGTTTTAAGACAATGGCAATGGACTGTTCTGCAGGGCATTAATGTATTGGGCCATTTGCATTAAATTCTACTTCAACTCAGCTTTGTCCTTCTCATCCTTCTAGGTGCAGGAGATAATCCATTTAGTTGAAGTCTCCAAATTATTTACATCAAGTGCTCTAGTTTCAACCCCTAAATCAACCTGTTCAATGGTATAATCTGCCTCTGAAGTAGTGGCGACATCCTTATCAGGTATAGGTTTGGCAATGTCTATAGTCCAGTGCTTTGTGTCTTCATCAAAACCAATCATTGACTCCATTTTTATCTGCTTTGGCTTCGTGGATCTTCCCAAACATTTACTTACAACATCTTCCATCGACACCGAAATAGGAAACACATTTCTTTTCCTGGTAATTGAGTCATTTAACCATTTAGGAGCTAGTGTCAGTTCCTTAGATTGCATAGCTCCTGAAGGTGGTTGTGTAGTATTGTCTGCATTGGACCAAATATCAAGCATCTGTGAATCTTGAACAGTAGCATCTGAGTCAATTAAGACCTTATCTATATTCAAAATAGGGGCTACCATACCACACTACACCTCCTCGGTGTCAAAATCAAGAATGAGATGAGCAAGAGGTGGCTGAAAGTTCTTTTTGTGTCTTGACCTGGTAACCCGACCTCCAATAGAAAGTGCAGCTTCAGTGTCAAGTTTCCATTCTTTAATCTTAGCCTCCCTTTTTCATGCAATAGAAATAGGGATGTTAGTTAAAACAAAGGTTTTGCTTGCGACCTTCCTCTTTCCATTTTTGTTTCTTGAACTGGTTGCTCTCAATGGATGAAATCGGCAACTCGTGAGCCAATTTTATGTTATGCGGATTATGCTAAAAGTGCATGTTTGAATGCTATCTTCCATCTTTTTACTCCACTCAATTTCTGGGAGAGGTTCATTATGTACTCGTTTCATAAAATCTGAATCCAATATATCTTCATTATCAGTAGTGATACTTGAAGTATCCATTGTCAATTTCATGTCATGAATTTGTTTCAAAGTTAACCTCGACCAACTCCTCTTTCTCACTTCAAACTCATCTGGGCAATCTTCCCAATAATCCTCTGACTGGGGTACATGTTGATTAGGTACTATCTTCTTCACATATTGGGCGATAAAACCTTTACTATCAAAATTATCCCTTTTCACAAAGGTTTTCAAATGAAATCTTTTAAACTCCACTTCAAGATTTAGTGCATCAGAGATAGACCTACAACTACAATGGCCTAAATCAATGAGAAAAATTCCACTTGTGCCAGAATCTTAACCATAATTCTTCGCAACATAGGCTAGCTGCCTGGAAACTTCAATCAGGATACAGGAGTCTGAAACAAACCTGGGTAGCCTAAAGGGTTCACCTTTAAAACCTCCAACCCTTATGTAAGTGAAGTGATTGAACTATGTAAAGAAACTACCATAGATTTTAACTAGTTCAACCGCTTATGCAGACATCCTCCTATGCAAGTTATCTTGTAATTCAAAGGTCAGCCTCTCAGCAAATATGTCATTCTAGTGAAGATAATCATCAACATGTCCTTTTAAAGTCAAATGAGGATGATACTCATAAATTTTAATACCTTGAACCCATTTAGCATGGAACAATCTAGACCATTTCCTTACACAGGCTAGCATATATAATAGGTATGTAGACATATAGAAATTAGGCATTCCAAGATAATTGCTCAAACCCTCATGTAATCTTTATGCAATAACAGTTCCCCAGTCAATGAACTAATTTTTATCTAGAGTTGCCTGAATGAAGAAATACATCTTGTCTTCCCAATAGAAAGAGTGGGAGTTCCCTTTGACTCTGCTTGACAATATTACCAAATCTCTAATCGCAGGAATCAAATGTTCATGGGTTAAGGGTCTAGGTAGCCTTGAACCCCCCTTTTGAAACTTCAAAAGCCAATTTCACGCAATGACAGTTCTGTAATACCGCTTTTTCTCAGAATAAATTCCATAAGATTTTCCAATTGTCCAATCTTCATAGGGTTCCTGATGTGGGATACCCATGACAACCATTACTATTTGTCTATCAATGGACAACAAAACCTCACCATTATTTTTCCTTATGCATCTACTAGCTTTATCATAGTGATTCATACATTCCAAAACTAATTCAGGGCAAGGAGAAGTTGTGGGAAATACAGCTGCTTCTAATAAACTGCTCTGTACAATATCTCTCATCATAGGATCAGTGGCTGGATTCTGTACTCTTTCTAGTAAATCATCTAAATCTAGTTGAACTAAGGCTGTAGCACCCAAATCAGGTAAGGAACATACAAGGGAATGAGAATTTACTAATTTGGGTAGAGTGGGCCTCATATTTAGCTTGTGATTTTCTCCAATTAACCTAGACAAAGAAGAAAAGGGAAACGGAAACAAACAGCTAAGAAAATATCCAGATCTTTTCTAAAACAAACTGCAACAATTGGGAAAGTTGTTGAACATACCTTCCTCTATCATTTGTAAACCCCTGCCGTGGTCTATTTCTCCTCGCTACACAAACTCTTCTTAACACTTAACCAAAAAAATGATAATCTTGACATGATAGCTACTCAATTTAATAGGCAAGAAAATCTTTCCCATGATTACCACAAACTATCCTCATTACTCTTCACTTGTGCCAGCTTGCTCTGAAATGGTCACATTCAAGTATGCATTAAATGCTAAGTCACTTTGTAATTGACAATACATATCCCCACACCATACTTGCTATAAATGACATATTTCAAATCATTAAAGAAAGAATATTCCTCTTCTCTGCCACCATTTATTATATCTTAAAATCCATGTCGCCACCTCATGCCAAGTCACATGTTCTCCAAGAAGCCTAAACATCGAACTTTGAATCTTGAGGAACAAACATGACACAAAACATAAACGTGACAAATCTTGAAATTTGAACCTTGAACCAAAACGGTTCAAGTTCAAGGTTCAAACAATGCTAAATGCCGACACTACTAAAGAAGACTCAAAGCCGTGCGGGAGGAAAAACTTTAACATGACGCCCATTGAACTTTGAACCTTGAACCAAAAAGGTTCAAGTTCAAGGTTCAAGTTCAACATAGTGCAACTTAAGGAAAACAACAAAGACTGAACTATGTTGGGAATTCTAAGAAAATGACTCGGCCAACGGACCAGAAGGGGACATAAATCAAACAAGGAGACATATAGAATGGAAATTTTATATGTGCCGCCAACATATCCTTTCTCAATGATCTCCCAAATATCCTTGCCAAGACATCTAAGATGAGTCTCCATTCGAATTTTCCATATCCCATAATTTGTTCCATCAAGCTTAGGGATTTCTCTTCTAAAAAATAGTTGCTGGTGGGTTTGAAGTGTTAGCTGCCATAGGATCTACCTCAAGTGGTTAAGCTTCTGCAAAAGAGGACCAAAGCTCTAAAACCAATTGTTAGGATAACCGGTGAACAATCGAGAGGGGGGGTGAATCAGTTGTTGACAGATTATATCAATTAATCCACTTAACAACCTTTAACTAGATCACATAAACATTAAGTACCAAAATAGTAGAACCAGATACTAATAAGCAATAAAACTTAACAATAAAATAGATAATCAACACAATGCAACCATACCACATAACACCATGATTTGTACTAGGAAAACCCAGAAAGGGAAAAACCACGGTGGGAAGCCTACCCACAGTTAGATGATACTTATACAGAAAGTATGTGATATAATGAGGGGCCTGCACATGCAGGAAGGCACACTTCCTAGAGTGTAATGCTCATTACAAAAGAGTCTCACTGACTACAGAGATGTTATAACCACCTCAAGATAAATGGACAACAATCCAAAATAATGAACTGTCAGAGATAGCATCTACCATGCCTAATTACAGTTCCAGTTAAGCTCAATACCAGAGGCTTTTGACCTCTTCCTTAATCCTAATTCGATCACCTATGATCAACCAAATCTCCTTCGTATATGATATTACATTTCACGACTACAATGCATTATTTACAATGAGATCTTACATCAATTTATACCAACCCTAAGGCCTAAACCAATTAGGTCGACCACCTAAGAGATATTAAAATAAGATCATTACATATATTTATATTACAATTATATGCCATGTCGGCTTAAGACCAAAAAGCCAATAACCAATCCATAAATCATCCCAGTAACATGATATCGATCCATAATCTAGATAGGCACTAGACCTAATCTGGGTCCACCACGCCAAAGAAATGTCTTCAATCGGTGGAGGCACGATCAAAGAATATCTTTAGCATCCTGAAATCCATTTAGAAGTCGCACCAACACCACTTATGTTGGTATTTTGGTATGGTTTTGTCATTGATGTCAACACCTGCTAAATACACCTACTTTGGATATCCAGCAACATTCACCGGCAAACAGTAAACTGTGCAAATAGTCACTGGTATATGGTTAACCAGTAGGATATAATGTTCACCAGTACGTGCATTGACATGGAAGACACTTGGTAATGTTGAAGACATCATATGGACACTTTTCTTTGAAGTAATAATCATTGGTATATTCTCATCTGCATATTTTCTTTTACCGGCAAATAGGTCCAAGTTATCTAGGGCTACACCGGCAGATTTATCTTTTCCAGATCAGCATGGCATGCTATGGAGATGATTTATTATTGTTGTAAATGCATTAAGCCGACATGTTCAATCAGTTATTGCATCGGATATTGTATTATTTGTAAAATGTTTTATTGTAATATCTTGTAGAGCCGACCTACTAAAATTGGTCTTAGGGTATGGTATAAATGTAAGATCTTATTTGTAAGATCAAGTGTGGAATGTGAAAAAGATTTAAGGAAGGATATATGCAAGATCAAGCAGAGATATACACGAAGACATCATTTGAAGGTGAAACTAGGTTTTTATAGAAGCATATCAGCATTACACCGGTACTGAATCTAGCATATGAAGATGCTATTTTGTGCAGTACATTCTCATTGGATTTAACCATCCAACTGTAGTCAGTGTGACTCCCATTTGTGATTGAGCAGTGAGCACTAGGTTGTTGGCCTTTCTGCATGTGCAGACCCCTCTTTGTACACTTACTATCTGTAGTAGTATCATATGATTGTGGTTAAGGTTTCCCACCATGGTTTTTCTCCTTACAGGGTTTCCACGTACAAATATTTGTGTCATGTGTTGTGGATGACTTTGTACTTATGTTTCATACATTAATTCTTACCGGTATAGCATTTTCTGTTAACATTGTTTACCGACATACTTAACTATCTTACCCGTACTAAGCATTAAGTTGGTTAATAAGATTTTGGTTTGAATTTATTAGACAACTGATTCACCCCCCCCCTCTCAGTTGTCTCTGAGACCTACAATTGGTATCAGAGCCTAGTCCTCTTTTTATAGAAGTTTAACAACTTGAGGAGATCCAATGTCTACTAATTATTTCAGAAAGGATAGTCCTAAACTTGATGGAACCAACTATGGAATATGGAAAATCAGAATGGAGACACGTCTGAATTGCATTGGTAAAGACATCTGGGAAGTTACAAAGAATGGTTATACTGCTGTTGTAGCTAGTCAGACTGCTCCCATTACCTTAGCTAAAGATGAAGAAAATGATTACAAAGCAAGAGAAGCACTTTTGAGGGCATTATCAGATCAACAAATCATGGGATTATCATATAGATCCATTGCAAAAGCTATTTGGGATCATTTGGAAACACTTAATGAAGAGGATTCCACAGTCAAAATTGCAAAACTTGAAAGCTTCTGAGTCAGGTATGAACATCTGAAAATGGAAGAAGATGAAAGAATTTCTTCTTTTATGGAAAGAGTAAATGAAATTGTTTTAGGTATCAAATGTTGTGGAGGAACCTTGACTGAAGATGAGATTGTTTCAAAAATCTTAAGAGGTTTGCCACCGGCATATAAAATGAAGGTTACTTCTATTAATGAGTTGAGAACAATGCCTAATACATTAGTAACTAGGGATACATTGATTGGAAAACTTTCAAATTTTGAAATTGAGGAATTTGGTCCTATTGCTACTATAAAAACTGATTTGGCCTTCAAAGCATCAACATCATCTGCTCCATCTTTTGATAAATCAGACTGGAGAGCCTTTTATGCAAGAGAACTTGAAGAAACCAAGAAGGAAAATGAAGAGCTTGAAGAACTTGAAGCACTATTTGCAAGAAAAATGCCAAAAGGTCCCATTGGAAGTAAGTATGAAGGTAAAGCACCCTATAAATGTTTCAACTGCAATAAGATTGGTCATATGGCTTCAAGATGCCTTGATAGACATGCTAGACTAAGAGAAGAAGCTAGAAGGACATACAAACCAAATCCTGAATATCAGAGATACAAATTTAAGAAAAACAAAGATAAATCTTGTTACATTGCTGTTGAAGGTGTGACTGATGATTCTGATGAGGATCCAGCAGACAACGGATGGGTCTTTGTTGCTATAACAAAAGATCAACTAGTACCTATTGCTCAACCGGTAGAACAAGACCTAGCAGCTAAAGTGGAATCAAAGGATGAATGGATTATTGACTCAGGATGCTCACATCACATGACTCGAGACAAAGGTAAATTCTTGAACTTTGAAGAGTAGAATGGAGGTTTAGTAAGATTCGGAGATGACAAAGCCTGTTCAATCAAAATTTAAGGGTTCAATATCTCTTGATGGTAAACATAACACTGACAATGTTTACTATGTTGAAGGATTAAAACATAATCTTTTAAGTGTTGGTCAATTAGTTGAGAAAGGTTTTCAGTTACAATTTAAAAATGGAAAATGCAAAATCATGAATAGAATTGGTTTGGAAATTGCAACCGGTAATCAGACTAGAGGGAATATCTTTCATTTGAATAATAGTGAAAAGGCATGCTTAATTACACATATAGATGAAAGTTGGCTATGGCATAAAAGACTATGTCATGTAAATTTTGATTGCATGGTAAAAATCAGTACTTCTAAGGCAGTTAGAGATCTACCTAAAATTATGAAACCTCAGAATACAATTTGCAAGAAATGTCAATTTGGAAAACAAGTTAGAGCTAGTTTCAAAAGTATTCCAAAAAAATCCAATAATGCTCTTGATTTAATTCACATTGATTTATGTGGTCTGACTAGAACTAAAAGCTTACAAGGTGATAGATATTTCATGCTAATTATTGATGATTATTCTAGAATGTGTTGGGTTACTTTTCTTAGAGAAAAGTTAGAAGCACTTGGGAAGTTCAAACTATTCAAAGCAATGGTTGAAAATGAAACCGGTAAGAAAATTAAATGTTTAAGATCAGATCAAGGAGGAGAATTCACATCCAGAGATTTTAATACATTCTGTGAAGTAAATGGAATCAAAAGATAGTTATCAGCACCTCGGACACCACAACAGAATGAAGTTGTTGAAAGGAAAAAGAAAACTATTTTGGATGTAGCAAGAAGTATGTTATCAGAAGAAAATCTACCACATGTGTACTGGAGAGAGGTAGTAAGCACTGCTGTCTATACATTCAACAAGGTTCACATCAAAGGTGAAACCGGTAAGACCCCTCATGAACTATGGTTTGGTAATACTCCTACTCTTAAGTATTTCAGAATTTTTGGAAGTAAATGTTATATTAGAAGAGATGAGTATATTGGCAAGTTTGATCCTAGAAGTGATGAAGGAATATTTCTTGGTTATTCATCTAAGAGTAAAGCTTATAGATGTTTTAATAAAAGATTACAGAAAATTGTTGAAAGTACAAATGTAAAGATTGATGAACAATTTAGAGGAACTTCAAGGTATATAGATTCTGAACCGGTAATAGAAATTATGACAAATGAACCAACAGTAAATCCACTGGTACAAAATGATGATCCAGTTACTCTGGTATCATCAGAGGGTTCCACAGTGATTGAAGAACAACAACAAACTAAGACACCTGATATGTAAGATTAAATCATTCTGAAGATCAGATAATTGGAAGCAAATTTAAACGAGCCATGACGAGAGGAAGATTGGCAAATGGAGAGGTATGTCTTATTTCTCAAATTGAACCATTATCTATCAATGAGGCATGTGAAGATAAATTTTGGATTAAAGCTATAGAAGAAGAATTTGGACAAATTGAGAAAAATAATACTTGGACATTAGTTCCCCAGCCTGAAAATAAAAATGTAATTGGAACCAAATGGGTATTTAGAAACAAACTCAATGAAGATGGTAAGGTTGTTAGGAATAAAGCAAGACTAGTGTGTAAGGGATATTCTTAGAAAGAAGGAGTTGATTGCAATGAAACCTTTGCACCGGTAGCTAGAATTGAGGCAGTTAGATTATTCTTGGCCTTTGTAGCTCACAAGGATTACAAAGTTTATCAAATGGATATTAAATGTGCATTTTTGAATGGAGATCTTGAAGAGAAAGTCTATATTGAACAATCTGATGGATTTTCTTTGACAGATGACAATGATATGGTTTGCAGATTAGGAAAAGCTCTGTATGGATTAAAACAAGCTCCAAGAGCCTGGTATGCAAGATTGGATAAGTATCTTTTAAAAATTGGTTTTACTAAAGGAAATGCAAATATAAATTTATATTACAAAGTAACTAATGATGACATCTTGATTATGGAAGTATTTGTTGATGATATAATCTTTGGAGGAGAAGATGGATTATGCAAAGAATTTTCTCTTAAAATGCAGCATGAGTTTGAAATGTCTATGATTAGAGAAATAAAATTCTTTTTAGGATTGCAGATTTTACAGACTGATAAAGGCATATTTTTAAGTCAATCTAAGTACTTGAAAGAACTACTTAAGAAATTTGGGATGGAAAACTCTAAACCGGTAAGCACACTTATGACTACAAATGACAAATTATCTCAAAGGGATGAATCTACACCTGTCAATCCAACTAGATACAAATCTATGATAAGAGGTTTACTGTATTTAACACAAGCCAAACCTGATATTATGAATGCAGTATGTATAGTTTCTAGATTTTAGAGTAATCCTAGGGAAAATCATGAATCAACAGTAAAAAGTATTTTCCGGTACTTACAAGGCACATCAAATCTTGGATTATGGTATCCTAAAGATGAAAATTTTGATTTATATGCATACACAGATGCAAATTGGGTAGGAGATGTGGATTCAATAGAAAAAGCACCACTGGAGGAGCATTCTTTCTTGGAAAGAGATTAGTTTATTGGTTAAGTAAGAAACAGAGTTGTACATCTTGATCAATAGCAGAATCAGAATATGTTGCAGCAGCAACAAACTGTACACAGGTACTTTGGCTTAAGCAAATATTAAAAGACATAAAGGTAAAATGAAAGGAACCTATTACTATATATTGTGATAACACTGTAGCAATTGATATATCTAAGAATCCAGTATTACATTCTAAAACAAAACATGTTTCTATCAAACTGAATTTTCTAAGGGAAAAAGTTGAAGAAAAGGAGATAAAACTAGTTTATGTGAATACCAAAGAACAACTTGCAGATATTTTTACAAAACCTTTGCCTAAGGAAACTTTTGAGTATCTCAGAGATCAGCTCAGAGTCTTACCTCCACGGGTAGAGACTTAGACAGTTGATGATTGTCATCAATCGACAGAATTAAATGGACAAAACTTCTATTCTAGTATTTGATGAGGAAGCTACTTCTCAGGGGGAGTAGTTGGTATATTGAATTGGTTGGTATTTTGTAAGAACTTGACCTTTTGTGACTTTGGCATTTGATGTCAAAGGGGGAGAGATATATGGAAAAACATTAGGGAGAGATAAAACATTGAGGAGAGATTGGTATGAGAGTTTGGTATAAACACATATTACTCCCAGGGGGAGAATTGGTTTCTGTACTTGGCATTTCTATTTTGGCACTTTGATGGTTTTTCCATCTTGTGTTGCCATCAATGCCAAAGGGGGAGATTGTTGGTATTTTGGTATGGTTTTGTCATTGATGTCAACACCTGCTAAATACACCTACTTTGGAGATCCAACAACATTCAATAGCAAATAGTAAACTGTGCAAACAGTCACTGGTATATGGTTAACCGATAGGATATAATGTTCACCGGTACCTGCATTGACATGGAAGACACCTAGTAATGTCAAAGACATCATGTGGACACTTTTCTTTGAAGTAATAATCATTGGTATATTCTCATCTGCATATTTGCTTTTACCGGCAAATAGGTCCAGGTTATCTAAGGTTACATCGGTAGGTTTATCTTTTCCAGATCAGCATGGCACGCTATGGAGATGATTTATTATTGTTGTAAATGCATTAAGCCAACATGTTCAATCGGTTATTGCATTGAATATTGTATTATTTGTAAAATGTTTTATTGTAATATCTTGTAGAGCCAACCTACTAAAATTGGTCTTAGGGTATGGTATAAATGTATGATCTTATTTGTAAGATCAAGTGTGGAATGCGAAAAAGATTTAAGGAAGGATATATGGGAGATCAAGTAGAGATATACATGAAGACATCATTTGAAGGTGAAGCTAGGTTTTTGTAGAAGCATATCAGCATTACACTGGTATTGAATCCAGCATATGAAGATGCTATTTTTTGCAGTACATTCTCATTGGATTTAACCATCCAACTGTAGTCAGTGTGACTCCCATTTCTGATTGAGCAGTGAGCTCTAGGCTGTTGGCCTTTCTGCATGTGCAGACCCCTCTTTGTACACTTACTATCTACAGTAGTATCATCTGATTGTGGGTAAGGTTTCCCACCGTGGTTTTTCCCCTTACAGGGTTTCCACGTACAAATATTTGTGTCATGTGTTGTGGATGACTTTGTGCTTATGTTTCATACATTAATTCTTACCGGTATAGCATTTTCTGTTAACACTATTTACCGACATACTTAACTGTCTTACTGGTACTAAGCATTAAGTTGGTTAGTAAGATTTTGGTTTGAATTTATTAGACAACTGATTCACCCCCCCCCTCTCAGTTGTCTTCGGGACCTACAACTTATGCATCCTGTCAAGATTTCTTAGTGAAAGCTCTGCCGGTTAAACCTTAAACCCATGCCGGTAAGGGTTTACAAGAGTGTATGCTAGAATCCGATTACCAAGTCAATACCAACTGACCAAAACATGCTCTAGAAGGATGTAACACATAAAATAAAACATACTTCATTGATTCAAACATGTTGGAAGTATCCAACAAATAGTCTCTTATGCCGGTGACACTAGATCTTCTATTGGTAACCAAAACCTATCTGTTGGTAACCAACCATAACAGCTAGTGCTAACATCAATGACAAAACATCAATGCAACACATAATCAATTAATCCATAATGCCAACAGTGTTATGTAAGATTGTCTAGATACACTGCACCTAGGAAATTATGATGAGGTTCCTGAGTCGACATGAAATCTAATGTCTATATAATGACATTGCGATTAACTATTTTTATGATGTGAGATATAAGTGATGAGTTGATGCGTTTTATCAAAGTTGTTACAGAGTATGTTAGTGATGCAATATTGAGTGAGCAGAAGAGGATCTATACAAGCAAGATGTGTTATTTTTAGATCACACCACCTATTGTTTTCTAATCACTACAACAATTAAATCCCCTAACCGGGTACGCTCTAACAAGCTTCATTGTACAAATCCTCTAACCAAGTGATCCATTAGTTTGATTTTGAAATCCTCTACTGAGGTTACTCCTAAAAGGGTACTACCTTTAACCGAGTATAGCTCCTAACAGGGCTTTGGGATCTTTGACAGGATTCGCTCCTAGCAGAGCACTTTTGTAGACCTTAACCAGTCAGTTACCTATTTCTGCAGATAGTTAACTTGTGAGTCCCATCTCGCCATGGTTTTTCCTAGTTGGGTTTTCCACATATAAACACTTGTGTTATGGTGGATGTTTTACTTGTTGTGGATGCTTTAATATCACTTTGGATTGCATGCATAGTATTAAGTAAACTGGTTAACTATTTTTACCAGTCTATGTTTAAAGTGGTATTATTTTTTCTATCACTGATTCACCCCCCCTCTCAGTGCTTTGTAAGTCTATCAAGCCCAACTAAATTTTCCTTAGATCAACAAGCACTATTTCTTCCTTGGCAATTTATTTTTCACTCTGGCAATGTACATTGTAGGCATCACCTCACCTTATTGTCATCAACAACTTCATTTGTTGGTGATCATTTATTTCTTTCTTGTCACAAAAGCTACAATTCATCAGGTTTTTTATTCCATTGTGCATGATTTTCATCATCAAGATTCTCTTTCAAGTAGTCATGTTTATCATCAATTTTCTATAATTATAATAGGCATCTTATTCCTAATTGCCCTGGTTTTATTCCATTTGGATTATAAAGTGAGCCAATTTTTGCCTTGAGGCTCTTTAAGCCTTTGTTTGGGCATCCATATCTAATAACCAATGTATATATAATTCTCAAATCCATATTTACCAAGGCTTTTATTGTCCCATGATCTATTGCCTCAACTCATGCTTGCTATGATAGGTGTAGCTCATTGCATTGGTGTGAGAGTAGGTACAACTACCTATGGTAATACCCTAAAAATGGTCATCTAAACCATGGGCCCCTAATCTCGACAACATCACCAAGGTCCTAACCAAAGGCAATTAAATCAACCTTGAGCACATTATTAATTCTTTAATTATCAAAAATCACATGGCAAATCAAATAATCAATATTAATTAAATATTCATTTAATTAATTGAATCATTTCCAAGAATATCATTTTGATCAATTATCCTATTTTAATTTATTAAATATCCTTGCATATTTAATTAATTAATAAAATTGTCATTTAATCATGCAAAAGGAATTAATTTATTACAAAAGAGGAATTAATTACAAAACAAGAGTTGAATTGAAATTAAAATAAAAGAACTGAATTGAGAGAGAAATCAAACTTGAGATATTATTTCTTTTTCTAAATTTAGAACTTGAAATCAGAAAAGCAATTTAATTGAATTTATTGAATTATTCTCTAAAATTGGAACTCAAAGCTTTTTAGAAAAAGAAGTTTAGTTGCATTGAAAAGACTCTTTTCTTGAATAAATAAAAGAATTATCTATTTTTATCACAAATGCATGGAATTAATTTATTATTATTTCCAATGCAACTTGGACTTCTAATTTGAATGCATTTCAATTAAACTATAATTGGAATCTATCTCAAGGTTAACTAAACTTGATTTCTCAATTATTTTCAATTAATCCTAAATTGAGCTCTCCTGTGATTTTCTATAAATTCAGTCTTCAGCTCTCATTCCAATTGACCCCAGAGATATTTGAGAACACGCTTGGAGATTATTATCACGCTAATTTTGCTCGAGTCATTGAAGATTATTGTGCTTTTTAGATTATTTGCATCCATTTTTACATCCATCATTGCTTGAATCATTGTTTACTTGAATTTATTATTTGCTTGAATTATTCATCCACTTTGCATCCATATAGTTAATATCATATAGATTAAATCCTTCATCTTGGTGTAGTCTAGTCATTGGTATTGCTTATAAAAATCTAAGAGAAATCTTATACTCACATATTTTAGAAGGCAATTACTCGCTTTGTTATGGTTTATTATTGATTGATTATTATTTACTAACCATGCATATAATGACTTAATTGAAGTGTTGTGCTTGTAGCTACAGACCACTTTTTCACACACACATATCTGGTGCCCACCGTGGGGCAGAAGACTGCATTTTTCGGCCTCCAAGACTGGCTACTTTGTTTTTTTGTTATTTTCCAAATTTCAGATTTTTTGATTTTTTGTCCGTACATCTCGTACGACATTTCCCACAGGTTGAAACGACAAACTACAGGTGTCGTACGAACTGGAATCCTATCTCGTATGAGTTGGGATCCTGTATTGTACAAGTTTTCATACTGTCATACGACTCTGTATTTTATGGTAAAATAAATTTAAAAAAGAGGCAAATTTTCCTCATTTTTATTGATTATTCTTATGACTAACCCTGACTGTTTATTTGTCTATCTCAGAATTTTTCACAGCCTAATCAATTTTTCCAGAATGTTTGTCAAAGAATATGCTTGTCGCACAAAGACAATATGACTACTGATTCATTGTCTTTGCAGGTTGCCTAAGGAGAATCGACTAAACATTGTGTATTCTTTAAATTCATTTTTGGGAACCTAACTTGCTATCTGGTTAAAGAACAAATCTGTCTTTCATGTTTTTAGAAGATTCTGAGACGTAGGAGAGTATGCTCTTGTCTTTTTCTAGACAATCAAAAATCCAGACCCTTGAGGCTTTTTCTTTGTTTGAGATTTGTACATCTTTAGCAGGCCTGCCCTCCCGAGGGGTTGAAAAACTCTTAAATTCGTTACACTGGTGTGAGGGGAATGACCTAAGTGGGAATGGCTAAACGCCAAGTACTCCAACCCACTATAAAATAAATGTGATTTGATGAAAATCAAGTCAACGATAGTGCTCAGGAATAGCTCTCCTCCGTACCTTTGAGTATATTAAAACTTGGTTTTCAAGGTTGGGAGACCTCTTAATTGAGTTTATACCTCGATGCACCAAATGGATCCCTGACTAGTTCCAATTAAAATTAGAAGCTACCTGGTTTATCTCCAAAAGGGGGATAATCTTTGTGCAAGAGAGATAGTAACTCTCCCAAGATACTTGTCATTTCGTGCCCCCATTAGCGTTTGGAGTCGGATAATACGGCATTGAGAATCCATTGCATGAGACTCAGCGGTCATATTCTGATTAGCTATTGGGTGTGAACCTGAGTCTACAAGAAAAGGTTTTCTTTCCTCACCAAATTCCTTAGGGTTTGCATGCTATGATTGGAGTTACTATACATACTACTTGTTTTCTATGTTTTCATCCCTAAAACAAAAACTGAAATACTAAAATTGGAGAAGACAAGAAACCAACTCAATGATTTGAAACTCTGTCTATGTCAGAAACTAGTCCATCCTAAGTTGAAACTCTTTCCATGTCAGAAACTAGTCCATCCTAAGTCAAAACTCTGTCCGTGTCAGAACTTGTCCATCTTAAGTCAAAACTCTGTCTGTGTCAGAACTTGTCCATCTTAAGTTGAAACTCTATTCATGTCAGAACTTGTCCATCCTAAAGTCAAAATTATATTCAAAACTAGTCTATCCTAGTCCAAAATCAGTACATCTCATAATTGGTCATACTTAGTTATCATACTCAGCAATTAAAAAAAAAACTCAGAATTTCTAGGCTCTGTCTTGTGAATGATCGTATGAGTCTGATAACTTATTGTTCTGCACCTAATCCTATGTCATACGAGTCATTTTCATCTATCATCTAGCTCTGTGTCATGTGTCATATGAAATAGAAATGCTTTGAGTATTTTTTCATCCTGCACATACCCACCTATCGTACGGTACGAGGCAACAACTCGTATGAAACAAAACTTTTGTCGTCCTAAACCTGCTAAATTGTTGTACGAGTCTCTGGTTTTGTCAGAACAGAATGGTCAAACTTGCCTAAAAATAGTCTACAGTGAACATAATACTAGTTATCAATTTTCTTGAGCATAAACAGATCATGACAGTGTACCTTTGCCATTTGCGTTGCATGATTTGGTCGATCATCTTTCAGCTAGTTCAATCAACTACCTATCAAATTTTAGTCACTTAGATAATGTCTTATATAGGATAGATTGTTCCTGAAACCAGACTAAATCTTACACTACTCTTAGAATCAACTTAGATAAACATCTTATACAAGATAGATCATTCCTAAAACCAAACTAAATCTCAGTTGTTTCTCCCAAACAATACTCTAAACAGAACAACTAGCTCTGAAATTGATCTTGACCTCTGCATCACAAACAACTTTAGGTCACACTAATCCGTAAAAATGCCTACACAAACCAAGAGTTCTCATAAGATAGAAGCCAAAGGCAAAGGAATACCCTTTTCATACACTGACAATCCATTTTACGAAGGGGATCCACTCACTGACATACCATCATCACTAGGCGGACCAATTTTTGATGAGCCTAAATCTCCCACTATATATGAGATGCAACACAATGACAAAAACAAGGATGATAATAACATTCTTGAAAATGATAATGATTCCTCATCATCAAGTGAGGCTGACGAAGACACTGAACCTCCAAAAAAAGAAATTCATGACTATCGATAGGATAAAGACTTTAGAAATATGATGAAAGCTATCAGGACCCAAGAGAAGGAAGACTATTTCTTTGAACTAGCAAAACAAGGTGCTAAACTTCCTATTGGATATGATGTTCAGACACTCGTTACTAAAAAGAAAGATTCACCTATACTCATGGTACACAAACAATTACAAGCCTTACGAATGGAGGTCACAGAACTGAAAAACAAGGGCAAGTCCCCAAAACAATATTCTCTGGAAACAATATGTCCCTTTCAATTTGAGAAGAATCTATACATGCCTCCATTTCCTTCACGAGTGGAGATCCCAAAATTTGATAAGTATGATGGTACCTCGGATCCTCAAGATCATGTCAGAGAGTTCTGTGCCACCTGTATGGAGTTCATGCATGATCAAACTTACCTCATGCGCCTTTTCCCAAGGAGTTTAGGGGGTCAAGCAATGGAGTGGCTCTCAAGTCTACCCAAGGGAATAAAAATGTTCGAAGAACTAATCCAACTATTTTTACAACAGTACTCATACAACATTTGACATCCTGTGACTATGATCAATCTTTGCAATACTAAACAAAAAATAGGGGAGCCTCTTCTTACTTTCCTCCAATGCTGGAGAAAGATGTTTTCTACGTATTCTCGACCTATCCCAGACTCTAAGAAAATGGATATATTTGTCAATAACTTGGTCCCCGAACTGAAGTATAGTGTACAAATGCAAGTACACCCATCATTTAACAAAATGGTATATAATGCCATTCGAATGGAAGATGTGCTCACAAAGAAGGGGGATATCATTCGTTGGAAAGAAACACAACCAAGATCTAGCTCTAAAGATAAGAACAAGTATTGGAAATTTGGCAAAGACAACAACAAGAATGTTGTTAACAATGGAGTAGTAGACACTGTCAAAGCTAACTCAAAGCCCACAATATTCAACTTGGCTAGTGGTACACAGGCACTTAAAGCTACTGAGGCTGCAATAGAAAATCCACCAAAGAAAACAAAAGAATGGTTCAAAGAAAAGCCTTGGCTTTCCAAACCTAAGCGTGATTTTACTCCTCTCGAAGAATCGTATGAATTTGCTTTCAAAATTTTGTTGGCAAACAACTTGATAGCACTACCAGATAACTCTAGACCATATGATCCAGAAGTCAAACCAAGATGGTGGAGAGAAAATGAATACTATGACCTCCATCAGAATAAAGATCATAACATAAACAATTGCATGAAGCTGAAACATGAGATTCAAGATCTCATAGATGCTGGTAGAGTTGTTGTTTGGAATCATCTGACCAATGCAGATCATAAAGCATTTAAGGACCCTTTGCCTGTTTACGAACAAGGTGATTCTTCAAAGACCAAAGGAGGTGCCAAGGTAAATTATACTTATACCAGTCAGGACAACATTATCAACATGATTGAGCCTTCCCACTCGGAATATTGCAATGTGATTATAGTCCAAGATAAACCAAATGAATCACGATATGCAAGAGCTCTCACCTGTTCTCAGAAGAAAGTCACCCTTCAAGGAGCTAGTTCTTCCAACCCGACTCAAGCATCATCAAACCCACCAGCCTTGCCAAACAAACAAAAAGAATCAACCTTGGACAAATTTAAAAGGTTAACTTCATCATCATCTTCTGGATATAGTGTTGTTGAACAATTGAAAAGGACAAATGCTCGAATCTCAATCTTTGAATTGCTAAAACTCTCATCTGCTCACAAAGAAATTCTAGACAAAGCATTGCTCACCACCAACGTTCCAAAAGATTTAGACATTGATCGGTTTCAGTCTATGGTGGGTCATCTGACTTCACCTCACTATTTGACCTTCTCTAAAGAAAATGACAACTCGCTAAATAATCCACATAACCAGCCATTGCATATTGAAGCCATGATCCATAAACAAAGAGTCAAACGTGTTTTGATAGATGGAGGTGCAGGGTTGAATATATGTACTTACAGTCTACTTACACAACTAGGATTCTCTAAAAATGTCATTGATCCTAGCAAGAAAATAATAATAAAAGCCTATGATGAGGAAGAAAGGACTTCTAAAGGTCTGGTATCATTACCTATCAAAGTGGGGACAGTAGAAAGAGATGTCCTTTTCCAAGTACTTGATATTCCTTTGTCATACAATATATTACTGGGCAAGTCTTGGATTCATGAAATGAAGGTAGTACCGTCAACATACCATCAATGCTTAAAGTTTCCTTATAACGGAGCTGAAGTCAGTATTCTTGTTGATACAAATATCATCTATAATGCATTGACAAAATGTGTAGATACTTTTGTGCCTCATAATAGGACAGCCTCTACAAATGAAGATCCAGAAATACTGATGAAAGACTTAGAAAAGAGATTGAAGATTACAAATACTGACATGGATGGCTACAAGATAGAACCGGTACTGTAGCGTCCTAAAATTGCGACACTTGTAATTTTGACCGCATTTGGGTCTTCACGATGGCGACGCAACACTGAACCTGAATGGAGACCCCGAAACCTGTTTATGACACCAAAAACTGCATTTTTCAGCACCCTGGCCTAATCCTCCTTGCACCCTGTTGTCCTGGGAGGTGGGACTAGAGCGCCCAGCGCCTTGGTCCCCCACGACCATGGTGCCCAGCGCCCTGGTCCCTAGCCCTATTTTGGGCCCGGTCTCCTATGGGACTTCGGGTCTTTTTGTTTGCAAATTGGAAAATAACATTTCCTGGTCGGCCTAAGGTCGGGAAAATCAGTCTATCAACCCTAATTGGCAAGTATATAAACTACATTTTCCTCTCTCATTTGGATGGAGGTGAAAAAGGTGAAAACGATACTCAAACATTCAAGCATTCAAACATTCAAGCATTCAAACATTCCATCAAGCAATTGATCATTCTAAGTCTCCATTCAAGGCTAAGTGTTGCATTCAAGACAAGGATTCAACCATTGAAGAGGAGATCACATGCTACAACATACAACATACAACAAACAACAACATCTATACCTTCGCATATAAGGATACAAACATCCTTACAACAAGGTTGCAGGTACGCGGCTGAAATTGAAGATCTGGAATCCTTGTGCAGAGACGAACAGATCCCCCTTCATTTCGCGGATTTTTCGGAGGACCGTGTGCACGTCGGGCGCCATCGTCTCATCAACTTTTGCTCAAATTTGCAGGACAGCACCGTCTCGACATTTTACTGCTAATTCCAGGTCCGCAGCTTCATATCATATCCCTATCTCAGCTTATAAGCGAATCTTTCTCACTTTCTATGTATTCCTAGCTTAATCATTCTATCTACATTCTTTACAAAAGAGGGTAGCCTTGCTATCACAACCCTTGAAACTCATTTATAATCCAATCTTGCATTGCATGGGATTGGATCTTGTGGGTTTCAACCCCTCTTTTGAATGTAAAGTCCCTCCTAAGTGAAAACCATCAACCCTAGTGAATCTCCCTTCTCTCTCCTTGGAGTTGGGGAGGGGAGAACAACTGGGGTTCGATTTTTCCACTTTACATTTTGGTGAACCCGACGTGAACATCCTTTCTAATTATTCATGGTTAGATCTGAAAATTTTGCTTTCCTAATTATATTTCCATGTTTGATCTTTTGCAAAATTTTAGAGGTTAATTGCATAAAAACCCTAAATTTTCTTTTTAAGTAATTAAACTTGTGAAATGTTTAATTGTTAATGCTTGTTTCAGATCTGCCCTTCTATTACAAATTACCAATTCATATTTGTGCTTTAATTTTGAAAATTAAGTGGTTAAGTGTCAAAACCCTAATTTTTGAGACCCTCTTGATTCAACCTTTGTCCGACAATTTCACTAATCAAAACACCTCCAAATTGGCTGTAACTTTGGATTCCGCAATAAAATCACAATATCTTTCATCCCTGAAAATTTGGAAAAAAGTTGCGAGGACCGTGTGCACTCCGAGCACCATCATCCCCGACATTTTTTTCGAAATTTCGGGAGCTAGATCTTACTGTATTTTTCTGCTAAAATCCAGAATTTTGGCTGATTTCATCAATTCTAACACTTTCAAAATTACAGTCAAAGTTGGTCTAGCGATTGCTTGGATTGAGGCTTCTAATCATTCAAAAATTGTTGAAATTGAAATTTGTGTCAAAATTGTGTTTCTTACAGTCCTAAATCTGAAAAGTGTGTTATCATTCATTCGAAATTTCAGTGCTTTATTCAAATTTTTGCAATTTGTGACTTTTGAAATTAAGTGCTTAATTACAACAACTTTGATTTCTGCTTTCAAAATTGAATTTTGCATGATATTGAGTCAATTTTCAAATTTCAAAACTTGCATTGCTTTTGGTATTCCCTTTAAAATCATAAAATTCAAAATTTCAGTTTCCCTTTTTTTTTCAAAATTCAAATTTTGCATTTTTCGACAATCTTGGTAGGGTTCAATTTTGAGATTGCAACTTTAATTTGGCCTATCTACAGATCGTAAAATCACTCAATTTTTTCAGGTTAGCTGTAAAATCATCATAACTTTCATCCCTGCAAATTTTGAAAAAAGTTGCGAGGACCGTGTGCACCCCAAGCGCCACGGTCCCGGACATTTTTTCTGAAATTTCGGGAGATTGTCCTGGTTGTATTTAACAGCTTAAATCTAGAAGATTGGCTGATTTTACTGAAATTTTCTACCTCTAAAATTCAAAATCTTCTCTCTTTCTTTAGTGCATGAGTTTTACAACAATAAGTCCTACTTACACTATTCCCGTTAGACGAAGCCTTAGAATTAAGTCCTTCCAAGGTTTAATTACTGAGGAGATGGAACCTAATTTGAATGGCCTTTTTAACGAGGACATGGGTAATTCCTCTAATCCTCTTAATGATGAAGAAGCTCTCCATGAGGTTTCTGTAGAACAACTTTCAAAATTGGATAACCAATTTGACGATTTTCGACAATGGATGTCTCAAGAATACCCTGATAGTCAAGCTCTTCCTTTAATTGAGGGTCTAAAACGTATGCTTCAAAGTGATAAGAATGGAATTGATATTTTGCGTGGTATTGCACACATTGTGGATTCAAATGTGATGCCTATGAAAAGTTGTGCCGAAACCTTAGGTTATACACAACCTCCTACTCAAGACAATCATTCTATTCCTTTTATGACTTCTATTGCTAGTATACCTACTTTTACATCAAACATAATGACTACTTCAATACAAGACATTCCTCCTATGATCACTAGTCATGGGGGCAATCCCTCTTCTTCAATCAACCCTCTTCCTTCATTCAATCTGACTTCTTCATTCATTCCTTCAATAAGTGTTCCTATTATATCACCACAAATGAACATGACACAAGGGGGCAATTCATTTTCCATTCCTCCTTGTAGTGTTCCTCCTGTCCAATCATCTCCTACGACTAACTATCATAGTGTCCCACCACCTTACTCTCTACCTTCTTTCAATAACATAACACCTCCATCACAATCTAACACATCTAATATGAACTCTTTGACTGAAGCGACCATTAACAATCTTGCACAAACTGTCTCTTCTTTACAGCAACAAATTGCCTCTATGAATCAATCTAAGTTTAGTGTGCCCACATTTGATGTTGCAAGCCCACTTTCTCTTGACATTGTTCAAGCTATTCCACCTAAACATGTTGAAATTCCGCATTTGGAGCTTTATAATGGTAAGGGTGATCCTCTAACACATGTTAAGACCTTTCAAACAATATGTACTGATTTTGCTTATGACCAAAGGTTGCTTGCAAAACTGTTTACTAGAACATTAAGAGATAAAGCCCTACAATGGTATTGCTCGTTGCCTTCCTATTCTATTTCTTCTTTTGAACAACTTGCAAATGCTTTCATTCAACAATTTCAAAACAATATAAGTCCTAAAGTTACTTTGATTGATTTAATGCATTGTAAACAAGGTGTTAAAGAAAAAATGACTGATTTCATTGGTAGATATAAGAATTTGTATGCTCAAATTTCTTTTCTAGTGCCTGACAATGATATTCAAAGAATCTTTATTTCTAATTTACAAAAAGACATTAGAGAAAAACTCCTGTTTTCTGAGTTTACTTCTTTCCAACAGTTGTGCGCAACTCTTCACAATTATCAACTGACTGTGAGTCAAATGGAACAATCACATCCTATGGCTCCGACTGATATGGGTGATAGTAGTCAACAACCATTTGGGAAGTTTAAACCGAATAGAGAGTCCATTAAATTCAATGAAAACATCATCAACAACAATGTGAATGCAGCATCAGGTGTGCCTCCTATTTCTAAGTTTTTCAAGAAAGAAAGAAAGTTTACTCCTTTGAATGAATCATTGCATAGTATTATGAATAAGTTATTGGAACAAAATGTGCTTACTCTTCCTCCTATAAGGCAAATAGATCCTGCAAAGATTAATTCACCCTATTTTGATAACAAATCTTTTTGTCAATTTCATCGTCAACCTGGGCATGATACTGAAAAATGTTTTGCTTTAAAGGGTAAAATTCAAGATTTGATTGATAATAATACTATCTTTGTTTCTGGAGTGAATGATAAAGGCAACACATCTGTAGCTCCTCCTAACCAAAATCTTCAAATTTTTACTGATCCATTACCTTCTCATACCTCTAATGCGATTGATACTACTGATTCCTCTGTCTCACCTGATGATCTTGTGTCCATGACTCCAAATGTGATTAACTTTGTAGAGTAGCAGAAAATCCCTAAAGAACTTTCCATCACCTTTGATTCTAGTGAAACTATCAGGGCACCTGATGGTCCTTTATATATAGTTGCAAAAGTCAAGAATACACCTTGCCGTGGAGTGCTTATTGATCCTTCTTGTATGGTTAATGTCATTACTGAAGAATTTCTTTTTACTTTGCAATTGAATCAAGTGATCTATGATGAAACAAATGTGGTTGTGAAATTATTTGATGCATTTTCTTCTCCTGCAATTGGTTCTATTACATTACCTATTGAAGTCCATAACAAATCCCTTGATGTGGACTTTGCTATTATTCCATCATCCGAACAATTTCGTGTGAAGCTAGGCTATCCTTGGCTATCTTCCATGAAAGCTATTGCTTCTCCTATTCACAAGTGTTTGAAATTTCCCCATAATGGTGAAGTTGTTACTGTCAATCATAGTCTCTTTAAACCAGCTGAAAGAACTTCTAGCGTTCCTCTTGATTATTTTTGGCCTAAACAATTCCAACCCCTTCCTCTGCGAAGTGATCATCTTTTCAAATCTTATCAAAAGTGGAAAAAAGATATGATCCTATCTCTAAGTGAACCTAGAACACCCAAACTTGACATTCCTATCATTCTTGAGAAGGAAGTTCTTCCTTTGAAAGATAAAACTAATGTCTTTCCTCAAGAAGATTCCCAACCCATCCCTATGGATGTGACTATGCCTATATCTACTAAACTTCCCAAAAGTAGACCTATCCCTCCTCGTCATGATGGGCTTGGTCTCCTTCCTAAACCAAATATTCCTCCCTTATATGGAGCAGTTCCTCCTCCTTCCTCTTATGGAGAGAAGAGACCTTCCTCTTCTCTTATTGTTCAGCCTAAGAGACCACAACCTAAACACACAAGTGATAAGGATGAGAACATTCCTCCTCCTCAATCTTCTCAACTTCCTACTAAGACTAGACGAAATCGTTCTGCACGTGAACGCCGACGAAAGCATCATCTTAGAGCTCAAACTTTGCAATCTCCAAAAACACCTTCAACAAGCATTATTCCATTTTCTCCTCAGCCGGAAATTGAGACAAAATCTCCTAAACATAAGATGCATGATGGTCTTGATCCTATGCGAGTTAAAGACCCTATTTTTATAAATCTTGATGATGATATAGATGAAAATGTTACTTCTCTTGCTTCTGATAGTGAATATGAACTTGTTGATATTGATAACCATTTATCTAATGAATTTTGTAAAGCACTTATCCTAGCTCCTAGACAAGAACAATGTGGCTTGGAACATGAACATAGCCCTTGTTTGGATCTTGTGATAGCTCCATCTGCTGTGTTGAATGTTCCTCCTCTAGCATGTTCCCTGCCTTCCCGAAATGTTGATAAGCAAGATCGGGGGGTAGATGACGTGCTAGACTAGTTCATTAGCATAGCAGATTCTCTCCTCCTCTCTTTTGTTACTTCTTCTATATGTTATTCTCATTCTTCTATTTGTTGTCCTTAGTGTTGTCTACTTGAGGACGATGCAAAACATTGAGATCTCTTTTGGTCTCTCTCATGTTGACTCAAAAGACACATGTGTTCCCTTCTTCTAGGTGACCTTCCTTGATTGGGGAATGAAGAACAATTATGCATACATACATATGATATACATGAATTATCATATAGCATATTGACCCCGAGGAAAGCGAAGTCACCTTGTGCTTTGTGTTTTGTGTCTATTATCCTTGGGCTTATCTCACACTTGGGGGCTAAATCCTTGTGATAACGTGCTCCTTTCTCATTTCTTATATGTATTACTACCTTAAAGCAATCACCCCCGGTGAGGCATGTGCGATCGCTTTAACGTAGGGGGGCATACATCCCGTTCATATCTTTTTCAAGATACTTAAAAATTTCTTGACAAATTTAGCTTTGCCTTGAAAATTTTTGATATCTTTCTTGCATGACTCATAGTGAGGGAACCTTACTACTGACAGTCATGGTTCTCCCTCATGATCTTCCCTTTTACTTTGTCAATCGAAGTCGTAAGATCCTTAGTCCACTGGGGGCTTGGTGTATCTTGCCTCCTTGACGTGGTGAAAGTTTTTCAATGTTGTTTCCTTGTACTTTACCGGAAGTATGAGCGTATGCTTATACTCCCGCTAAAGTGGGGGCTAAATGTAGTGTCCTAAAATTGCGACACTTGCAATTTTGACCGCATTTGGGTCTTCACGATGGTGACGCAACACTGAACCTGAATGGAGACCCCGAAACCTGTTTATGACACCAAAAACTGCATTTTTCAGCACCCTGGCCTGATCCTCCTTGCACCCTGTTGTCCCGGGAGGTGGGACCAGAGCGCCCAGCACCCTGGTCCTTCAGGACCAGGGTGCCTAGTGCCCTAGTCCCCTAGGACCATGGCGCCCAGTGCCCTGGTCCCTGGCCCTATTTTGGGCCCGGTCTCCTATGGGACTTCGGGTCTTTTTGTTTGCAAATTGGAAAATAACATTTCCTGGTCGGCCTAAGGTCGGGAAAATCAGTCTATCAACCCTAATTGGCAAGTATATAAACTACATTTTCCTCTCTCATTTGGATGGAGGCGAAAAAGGTGAAAACGATACGCAAACATTCAAGCATTCAAACATTCAAGCATTCAAACATTCCTTCAAGCAATTGATCATTCTAAGTCTCCATTCAAGGCTAAGTGTTGCATTCAAGACAAGGATTCAACCATTGAAGAGGAGATCACATGCTACAACATACAACATACAACAAACAACAACATCTATACCTTCACATATAAGGATACAAACATCCTTACAACAAGGTTGCAGGTACGCGGCTGAAATTGAAGATCTGGAATCCTTGTGCAGAGACGAACAGATCCCCCTTCGTTTCGCGGATTTTTCGGAGGACCGTGTGCACGCCGGGTGCCATCGTCCTGTCAACTTTTGTTCAAATTTGCAGGACAGCACCGTCTCGACATTTTACTGCTAATTCTAGGTCCGCAGCTTCATATCATATCCCTATCTCAGCTTATAAGCGAATCTTTCTCACTTTCTATGTATTCCTAGCTTAATCAGTCTATCTACATTCTTTACAAAAGAGGGTAGCCTTGCTATCACAACCCTTGAAACTCATTTAGAATCCAATTTTGCATTGCGTGGGATTGGATCTTGTGGGTTTCAACCCCTCTTTTGAATGTAAAGTCCCTCCTAAGTGAAAACCATCAACCCTAGTGAATCTCCCTTTTCTCTCCTTGGAGTTGGGGAGGGGAGAACAACTAGGGTTCAATTTTTCCGCTTTACAGGTACTTTCATTAGTTTCTCTCCCTCCATCACCAAAATAGTTGGGCAAGCCATCAGAGGCTATGAGAACACAAAATTCAACTACAAATACCATATATGATGGTCTCTTTTTACATTCTTCTACCTCCTTGGTGGATGAAATAGAAGAGGATGTTGTTCTTAACTGGCTCTTTAAGGAAGATAGTCAAAATGAGGAGGTACAACATTGTGAGATTTCCTCAAACCAATATGGTCCTAGCTACAAAATGATTCAACGCATGGGGTACTCAGGTACTGGTCCTCTAGGAAAACAAAAGGAAGGTATTACTAAACCAATTCAGCTACAAACCAAATCCACAAATGATAAGGCTGGACTGGGATACAATCCAAAAAAGACATCAGACCAAAAACACGTTTCTAAGTCTAAGTGGCAGAAAACAATATTGCCTTTAACATTACAGATTGTAGACACTCAACAAACAAAAGTAGAGTGTAGAAAAGAGAAAGAGGAATCAGCAGTCAAGAAAGAAGAAATAGTCAGTGCTCAAGCTTCGATGGTATCAACTACAATAATAGAGGAAGTTGAAGTCCCTGAGGATATAAGAGATGAAGTAGTAAGAAATAGAGAATTGTTTGCACCACTAAAAGTTCCAGTCACATATGTTGGCAGGCAGCAAGTAGACAATTCAGAGACTGATTCAAATGAGTATGAATGGGGTCATGACCACCTCTCAGACACATCCACTATAGAAACTCCAGAAGAGTCTAGCAGTGTCATAGATGATGCTCAAGAGCTAATGTGCATAAAACTAGAGAAAGAAATACAGGAAATTGTACAAAAGAGACAAGCAAATTATGAACAAGGACTAAAAGAAGGAAGAATACCAGAAAGCTTCTCATCTATGTACCCCTATCCTAAAATAGAACAAATCAAGTATAGAACTACATAAGAAGAGATGGAAGCTATAGAACAAGAACTAGTTATCAGTCCAGAAGAAGCTGAATGGAGTAGATGACAACAAATCATAGAAACATCAAGATCATGTCAACAGGTGTGTCAAATACAAATGAAAAATGAACCACAACATGAAGGAACTTGTAGCATTAAAGATGTTGGTGTTGATACCATACATACACTTATTAAATCACTTGAAGAAGACTCAAAAAATTCACGTGATGACTATGAGTCAATCTTATTCAAGACAATATCTACTCAGCCTCAAATTCTAAATCATCTGATACAAATAACGAAAATATGTCTACTAATCTTATCACTATTAAACCATGATATGACGTCCAGTCTGGTGTAGTGAATGAAGTTACAAGTATGTCTATCGGATTAGATCAACTAAATATTAACGTGAACTTTAATAATCATGATCTGACTCTTCCTGATCTCGAGACACTTATGCAAGGTATTCTTCTAGAACTTGACTTTTCGATCCACTGCTATGATAACAATACCGTGAACGCTCTTGAACCTATCTAAGATTTATCCTTAGTACATCCCGAATTGATTGACTATACTTTACAAAACCAGCCCATGAATATACCTACTTTTGCCAATGATTATACAGTAGCCTATTATCTCAATGCAGTCGAACCCATGTACTCTTCCACTAGCGAACATAGTGAAAACATGACTGAAGCAGATATCAAGCATCTTAGTCACAAATACAAGAAAAAATAAAATAAAAGATCTGATGGTGAAAACCACATTGTGGCGGTGTTAGAATCTAAAAAGGACAAAATAAAGGATGCACCTAAAGGTGAAAACCTCTCTGAGGTTCCTGAAGGTGAGATACTTGATATACTGCCAAGTCATTTCCTGCAAAGGTCCTCCATATTGATCGAGCCAACTTAGCCAGTGAACATTGGGAGTCAAGAGAGACCACACATCATTCATGTAGCTCAATCACTATCAGCAAAAGAATTGAAGGAGTTCACTCAGCTATTCTTAGAAAATAAAATAAACTTTGCATGGACATACTCTGATATGCCAGGCTTGGATCCTGATCTCATTATGTACCATCTTTAAATTACACCAGGAGTAAAACCAATTAAGAAAAAACTTCGTAAGATGCACCCGCATGTAGCACTATTTGTCAAGGTTGAACTAGAAAAATTGCTCAAAGTTGGATTCATTAGAGCTATAGATTATGTCGAATGGATTTCAAACATAGTACCTATGTTGAAGGCAGACAAATCTATTAGAGTTTGCACAGACTTCAGAGATCTTAACAAAGCATGTTCAAAGGACAACTTTCCATTACCAAATATTGATATGATAGTCGACATGACTATTGGATATGAGATGTACTCACTAATGGATGGATTCTCTAGATACAATCAAATCAAAATAGCTCCTGGAGATCAAGAAAAGACATCTTTTACCTGTGCATGGGGAACCTTTTGTTGGAACATCATGCCATTTGGGCTAAAGAATACAGGACCAACCTATCAAAGAGTAGTTACAACTATTTTTCATGACATGATGCATAAGAGTATGGAAGATTATGTTGATGAAACCTTAGTGAATACTATGAAGAGATCAAAGCATATTCAAGAGTTAGGTCCTATACTAGACAAAATGGAAAAGTTCAAACTCTGATTGAATCCAAAGAAGTGTGCATTCGGAGTGACATCTGGTAAACTACTTGGCTATATCATTTCAAAGAAGGGAATCGAGGTTGATCCTGAGAAGGTACAAGCCATAATGGAAATTCCACCTCTAAAGAACATCAGTCAAATGAGAAGTCTACAGGGACATCTCCAATCCATCAGATGATTCATTTCTCAGCTAGCAGAAAAAGCTCAACCTTTCACAAAGGTATTGAGAAAAGGAGTAATATACAAATGGGATCAGCAGTGTGAACAACATCTTCAGGAGCTAAAATAGTACCTATCAAATCCACTGATATTAATGCCACCGATTCAGGGTAAACCACTAATATTATATATATCAGCCATTGATTCATCACTGGGGGCACTTCTGGCACAACAGGATGACAACAAAAAGGAACGAGCTATTTATTACATCAGCAGGACATTGGTGTCTTATGAAATGAACTACACTATAATAGAAAAAGCATGCTTGTCATTGTTGGCATCTTCGATGTTTATGTTGTGATTGTCATTGATGGACACACACTTGTATTGAGATCCCCTTTATATGTATGAGCTAGAGCTCAACTGGTATTTGTTTGAATCAGTATGTTATATTCTAGTCTTTAGACTATTGGTGATTTTGCATAATGTGTTTCCTGATCTGAAGCGGCATGTCGACCCCAAGCGGTTTGTAGATCTGAAGAGGTACGAGGGAGAAAAGTGGCACAAAAAATTCTTACCAGTCTTCATTTTTGTCAAACCAGCAACCAATATTTTGTATGAACCGGTAATACTCTGTGATGAGTTACCAACCGGCATTTTGTGATGAGTTACCAATCCACTGATTGTTTGACGATGCCAACACATTGACGGTGCTTTTTGTGTCATGTTACTGAGTATGTCTAGATTCATTGAACCTAGAAAATTGTAATGTAATCCTATTGGAGCGACATGAAAATAGATTCCTTTAAGAGGACATCATGTTTAGGGTTTTAGGTTGTTGCTGAAAGGGTTAATGTTGTGCTAGGGTTTAAGGTGGTTGTTGAGTTGTTGTAAGAACGATCTTATTTGAGAAGATCAAGTTGTAACTGAGATAGAGATAGAGAAGACTGAAGTAATGCTGGAATGCATTAACTATGAGCAATACTGGATCTAACCAAGCAGTTTGTGCTACCAGATAGATCAAACACTTGTTGATTACTCACATCTTTGACAAGTCTATAGCCCTTAACTGGGTAGGCCTCAAAGCCTTTTTAAAATACTCTAACAAGGTAGTCTTTAATCGGACTTATCTCCTAACAGAGATTGAGATTCCTAACAAGATTTGTTCTGGTGAAGAACATTGTAAGACCTTAACCAGTCTGGTTTCTATTCTGCAGATAGTGACTTGTGAGTTCCATCTCACCGTGGTTTTTCCCATTTGGGTTTCCACGTCAAATATCATGTGTTATGGTTGTATTGCTTTTGTGGGTGAATGCTTTATTTGCATTTTGGTTTGCATGTGTGGTAATTGGTCTGTCTGTTAAAATCTTTTACCAGTTTATCTTCAGATTGTTTAAGTGTTTTTGTGCAGAGATTTTTGGCATACTGATTCACCCCCCCTCTTAGTATTCATCAATTGGTATCAGAGCCTACCTTTCTATAAGTTTAACCACTTGGAAAGAAATATGGGGGAATACACCTTGAGTGAACTTACACAATGGCTCACTCAGTCTGAGCAAGCCTATGATGATCTTATGGTCAAATACAAGGCATCTCAAGCAAAAAGGAGAGAACATGCAAAAAAGCTGATGGAGCTATCTGAAAATAGTTCTGCAGATGAAGTAGATATGGAAGCCATGAAAGAAGAAGTAAATAAGTTGAATGAATCAAACTCCAACCTGAGAAAGGAGTTGTAAGGACTGACAATCTAGTTTAGTCAAGAGCTTGAGAACAGGAGGAAAGTTGAAGATCTGGTGAAGGATAGAGATCATGAGATCTCCAAGTTGAAACAAGATATTAGTGCACTGACTGCTCGCCTTCATGAGAGCAGAATGGAAAAAGAAGGAGTACAAGATAAATTGAACATAGCCATCTCTAAAAATGCAAGCTTAATGGAGACTAATACTGCTATTTCCAAAGAACTCTTTGAGTCAAAGGAAATACTTGCTAAGTTCAACAAAAGTACTGTTAAGCTAGAGCAATAGCTTGAGTCATCTAGGCTAGTAAAGAATACCAATGGACTTGGTTTCTCTGGACATGAGCAAGGATAATCCTCAGGTACACATGTAGAAGCATCAAAGAAGCAACCAACACTCAAAGGAAAAGGTAAGTAAAGATTCAAACCTATTTGCTTTAACTATCTTAAAGAAGGGCACACAGCCAATGTATGTAGGAGCAAAGCCTACAATAATTTTCCTTACTTTATTAACAATGTACCTAGATCCAATAAGTTCAATGGTCATTGTTATGCATGCAACAAGTTTGGGCATAGAGAATTTGAATGTAGGTCTGTGATGGATAACACTAGAAGATATCCTCAAAGGACCCAACGAATTGGTCCTGAACCTTTTATGAACCGGATCCACAACTGATTTAATGTCTTCAATCATCAGTCAAGAAGTGGTGGCCATCAAGCGGCAACCAGATGGAGAGAAAATTGTATGATCTGTCATGGTCATGGTCACACTGCTACAACATGTAGAAGGAAGAATGGAAACATGAACAATGGATGTTGGAGAGCACCTGGATTGGTTTGCTATCACTGCAACAAATCAGGTCACATTGCAAGATTCTACAGAAGCAAAAAAAGTATATATGATGATATACCAGTCACTCAGAAAGGAGAAATTGATGTTGAAATAGTTCAAATGGACATGAACAAAACCTAGAGGAAGAAACCAACAATGTTGGAAGAGGAACCGGTTTCTGCACCTAGTGTGGAAATATCAGAACCGGCAAACTAAGCCTCAAAAGGCTTAGCGGGAGCAAATGATGAAATGCTTTCAAACCCCTGGTTTACACCGGTAAAAGAACTTAACTGGTATGTGATACCTGTCGCTTGGCAGAAGACCGAAAATAGTAAAAAGGCAAATTAGGGTTTATGCCATAATAGAGGAGCATTAATGGTGGTAGGTGAGAGACATGTATAAAAGCATTTTTCAAATCATTTCTCACTATCTATTTTCGAGCGAAGAAAAGTTTTTTTCAAAGTGTAGAGCGAAGAAAAGGCGATTTGAGCTAAGATTTCAAGAAATTGAATAATCTTGAAGGTGATTCAAATTCAGTTTGCAAATGGTCATGGAGAACACAAAGCGGTGATTTGGCAACCGACGGAGAGTGGAGTGAAGCAGAATCAGGAAGCCCTAAATTTGCGTTTTAAAGGAATTTTTCGTGCTCTTGAAATACTTTAGAATGGCTTCCGCATCTCATACTAGTTCTAGTACATCCATTGAGTCGGAAAGTTTCATTCAAAGGAAGTCCAAATATAATGCCTTATCACAAATTCTGGCAAGAGTCATAGGTGAAGAGGGAATTTCAGACTATATTGATTGCAAAATAGAAGACCTAGGGTCTTTAGCAATTCACACCCAGTTAGGTTTATTTTGTGGCAAGGACAAGAAAATCAAACCGGAGTTTAGTATCCTAGAGAAGAAGAAACTCCATAATGCAGTATACTTTCTGGAAGATTCTACAGAGGATCATATCAGGATCATTTTGAGCAGAGTCCATGGTGACAAGATGTACCTAGAGAGGACGCATGATATCATGCCTCAGGCAATTCATGCAGTCACCAGTTTTTGCAACACAGGGGAAGTGCCAGCCTTAAGAATGGTAAACAAAACAGAAATGACCAAGCTCACCGGTTCAAAAAGTGATTCATGAGGTATGACAGTTAATCCTATCAAGGATGATTTGGTGAAATATGCCTACATGGTGATAGGCTACAGAACATTCTCAGCTAGCAGGATTAATTATGTATCTGTCGCAGTGGTAAATGCCACTTACCAGATGATTAAAGAGGACGCATCATTTGACCTATGCACCGGTATGCAAAGGCAACTCTTATCTAATTTGAAGTCGATTAAACAGGATAATGCACTAAGATTCAAGTTGGGACAACTACTGGTTGGGTTGTTTTTATATTTTCAAGGCTACTTTCCTGGAGTAGGAGATGTCCAGTGGTCTCCTGACCAACCGGTAACCAAGCAGATCAAGGAAAGCATACAAGCCATTGGAACCGGTTACCCTGATGTGATGAACAAATATTTTGATGAGTTTAGAAGGAAGATGAGTCAAAGAATGAGGATCTCAGGTGACATCGTTAAGAAATACGAAGATGATATCTATTTCACCATCCAAGTGGACAAATGCCTAATCGAGGCTGTTGAGCCTAGAATGGAAGAAGTGGAGCCAATAGGCTATGAGGTGATGTATGATATGCTGGAAGGGTATGCCTCAATCCTTATTTCCTCGCCTCTTGATCCTAAGGCTAAGAGGACCGGAACCTATTTGGAGATGATTGCACTGGTCGAGGAACCCTCTGCTAAGAAAGGAAAAGACCTAGCTGCAAAGAAAGCAAAGGCAGTGCCTGCAGCATCCGCATTGACTACTACTACAACTCCAAGAGTGACCAAGAGGTCACTTGCAAAGAAGAAAGCAGAAGTGGCATCGGCAAAAGTCTTCGAAAGAAAAAGAAAGACTAAGACAAATGAACCGGACTCTGAAGAGACTGAGTCTGATGAAAAGCCAAAGAAGGCTAGAAAGGCAAAGAAGATGAAGAAGAATGAACCGGCAGCATCCGCACCGGTAAATATTGATATCTCCTCATACAAACCATTGATACATTTCAAAGTACAATAAAGAATATTAGGAGAAAACTACTTCATGATTTAATAGAATATTATGATGATTTTAGTGATGAGGAGAAAGAAGAAGTATTATAGGAAATCATTATTTATTTTTGTAAAAATAATCGGTCGCCATCAGAGATTAAATCTCAAACACCAGATTCTCTATATAAAGCATTAGATAATAAATGGCGCATTGCCATTGAAAAGAATAGGTGATCAGGAGAAAGTCCTTGCACAGTACTTTCTCGACCTCTCAAACTCAGAATTATTTGATGTCTTGGACCAAAATAAAGGACTCTTCTTCACAAGAAGAAGAAGACACTAGCTATTAGAGGGAAGAATTGATGATGTTGGAAAAGACACTCATCAGCATATGAATCATGCTATTCTAGCTCACAAAGCACGAATGGCCAACCTTCAAGCGGAAAAAGAACCAGTTATTTTCAAACCGAATGAAGTTTTTGATGAAGAAGGAAACCAGGTTGAAGAACCAATCGACCCTATTGATGTTGATGCACTGGACACAGAAGATATCACTCAGGACATACCTTCTTGGGAAACAGAACAGGGGCAACAAGAAGAACAGGGCAGTGAGCAAGCCAAGGACACACAAGAAGCGGCTAAGCAACAGATAGAGTAGAAGAAGAGGGATGAAGATGAGAAAAAGAAGAAAGAGGAAGAGAAGAGAAAAGAGGAAGAGGAAAAATGAAAAGATGAAGAGAAGAAGAAGCAAGAAGAAGATAGGAAGAAGAAAGAAGAAGAGGATAAGGAAGAGGAAGAGAAGAAGAAGAAGGAAGAGGAAGAGAAGAAGAAGAAGGAAGAGGAAGAGAAAGAAGAGGAGAAGAGAAAGGAAACAAAGAGGAAAAAGAAAGAAGAGGAAGACAAAGCACAAGAATAGAAGAAGGAAGCAGAGAAAAGGAAGAAGGAAGAAGCAGACAAGGCAGCGGAAGCAATGAAGAGCACATAGATGGAGACTCCGAAGGCAACAGCGAGCCAAGCCAAACCAGCTGATATCTCGAGTCTTATCGATCTCCAGTCTGCAAGTGAGTCAGAGCTTATGTAGAGCATAAAGGTTTCCCAAGAGCGCCTTGAAATCATATGAAGGAAAAAGGAGCAAGATATCATTCAAGCAGCTGTAGACACCCTTACCGGTTTGATCCCCGGTACCAATGTTCCCAACACTGAATCATCACTAGCACAACTCAAACTACTATGTACTGTAGTGGATGATCAGGTGCATAGCCTAGAAGAAGCAGCTAAGGCAAATGTCAAGAAAGAGCATCAAAAGGCTCTTAACATTGCTCTAGTGAAAAAGTTGAATGAGCTTTGGTCTGAACTTCTGAAAGACCAAAAGGATATAAGGGACGCTTTCGATGAGGGAAACTTGCTACTAAGCAAAATCTGTCAACCCCATCTATTCTACAATGATGTGCTAACTAAGAAGCAAAAGCTTCAAATGGACTTACAGTCCTACTTGAGCACAATCAAGCCTCCTTATGATTCATTTGCAACTTATGGGAAAACTGTTCACCGGTTTCAGATCTAGTCAGCCAAGATGGAGCAAGAGATCAGTACACGGTCTAGGGATTTGTAGGAGCTTCAACTGGTTTTACTTCCATGACTACAAATTCTTTAGAAGTGTTATCTGAACCTGGATGCCTTGACAGTTACGTAGGAGATAAGCACAGTTGATGCCATGGAAGAACAGGTATCCTAGATGCAAACAGAGAAATAAGTGGCCACCTCCTTACTTGAGTCCTGGTCTCTATCCATGAAACAATTTTTGCAGGACTATAAATCAGTTTTTGACAAGTATTATTCCTTGTTGTCATAAACTTTTATTATTTCAAATATCAAATGGAAACAGAGTTATTCAGTGGTACTTTGTCATTGTTGGCAAAGGGGGAGAAGTACTCTATCTATTTTGGATAAGAATAGGGAGAAGTATCTAGCTTTAAAATTTTGATATATGTTTTGATATATGCTACATGCTCTGATATCTCAATGTTTATGCTCTGTATGCAAAATTGCTATACATTGTATTGATTAAGGGATAGTGTATATGCTTAGGGGGAGCAATTTTGTTAAAGGCATGTTTTTGTTGTTAAACACTTAGGTGTCAATATTTTATTTTCCTAAGTGTTGCCATCAATTCCAAAGGGGGAGATTGTTGGCATCTTCGATGTTTATGTTGTGATTGTCATTGATCGACACACACTTGTATTGAGATCCCCTTTATTTGTATGAGCTAGAGCTCAACCGATATTTGTTCTAACCGGTATGTTATATTCTAGTCTTTAGACTATTGGTGATTTTGCAGAATATGTTTCCCGGTCTGAAGTGGCATGTCGACCCCAAGTAGTTCATAGATCTCAAGCGGTATGAGGGAGCAAAGCGGCACAACACATTCTTACCAGTCTTCATTTTTGTCAAACCGGCAACCGGTGTTTGTATGAAATGGTAATACTCTATGATGAGTTACCAACAAACATTTTGTGATGAGTTACCAATCCACCGATTGTTTGACGATGCCGACACATTGACGGTGCTTTTTGTGTCATGTTACTGAGTATGTCTAGATTCATTAAACATAGGAAATTGTAATGTAATCCTATTGGAGTGACTTGAAATTAGATTCCTTTAAGAGGACATCATGTCTAGGGTTTTAGGTTGTTGCTGAAAGGGTTAATGTCATGCTAGGCTTTAAGGTGGTTGTTGAGTTGTTGTAAGAATGATCTTATCTAAGAAAATCAAGTTGTAACTTAGAGAGAGATAGAGAAGATTGAAGTAATGCTAGAATGCATTAACTGTGAGCAATATTGGATCTAACCAAGAAGTTTGTTCTATCAGATAGATCAAACACTTGTTGATTACTCACATCTTTGAAAAGTCTATAGCCCTTAACCAGGTAGGCCTCAAAGCCTTTGTAAAATCCTCTAACAAGGTGGTTCACTTCTGTGAATCTAAAATCCTCTAACAAGGTAGTCTTTAATCGGACTTATCTCCTAACAGAGATTGAGATTCCTAATAGGATCTATTCTGGTGAAGAACATTGTAAGACCTTAACCGGTCTGGTTTCTATTCTGTAGATAGTGACTTGTGAGTTTTATCTCATCGTGGTTTTTTCCATTTGGGTTTCCACATCAAATATCATGTGTTATGGTTGTATTGCTTTTGTGGGTGAATGCTTTATTTGCATTTTGGTTTGCATGTGTGGTAACTGGTCTGTCTGTTAAACTCTTTTACCGGTTTATCTTCAGACTATTTAAGTGTTTTAGTGTAGAAATTTTTGGCATAGTAATTCACCCCTCCCCCCTCTTAGTATTCATCAATTGGTATCAGAACCTACCTTTCTATAAGTTTAACCACTTGGAAAAAAATATGGGGGAATACACCTTGAGGGAACTTACTCAAGAAATCACTCAGTCTGAGCAAGCCTATGATGATCTTATGGTCAGATACAAGGCATCTGAAACAAAAAGGAGAGAACATGTAGAAAAGTTGATGGAGCTATCTGAAAATAGTTCTGCAGATGAAGCAGATATGGAAGCCATGATATCAGAAGTAATTAAGTTGAATGAATCAAAATCCAATTTGAGAAAGGAGTTGGAAGGACTGACTATCTAGTTTAGTCAAGAGCTTGAGAATAGGAGGAAAGCTAAAGATCTAGTGAAGGACAGAGATCATGAGATCTCCAAGTTGAAAAAAGAGATTAGTACACTGCCTGCTCGCCTTCATGAGAGCAGAATGGAAAAAGGAGTACAAGATGAATTGAACATAGCCATCTCTGAAAATGCAAGCCTAATGGAGACAAATACTGCTATTTCCAAAGAACTCTTTGAGTCAAAGGAAATACTTGCTAAGTTCAGCAAAAGTACTGTTAAGCTAGAGAAAAAGCTTGACTCGTCTAGGCTAGTAAAGAATACCAATGGACTTGGTTTCTCTGGACATGAGAAAGGAGAATCCTCACGTACAAATGCAGAAGCATCAAAGAAGCAACTGACACTCAAAGGAAAAGGTAAAAAAATATTCAAACCTGTTTGCTTTAACTGTCTTAAAGAAGGACACACTGCCAATGTATGTAGGAGCAAAGCCTACAATAATTTTCCTTACTTTATTAACAATGTACCTAGATCCAATGAGTTCAATGGTCATTGTTATGCATGCAACAAGTTTGGGCATAGAGCATTTGAATGTAGGTCTGTGATGGATAACACTAGAAGATATCCTCAAAGGACCCAAGGAATTAGTCCTAAACCTTTTATGAACCAGAACCACAACTGGTTTAATGTCTTCAATCATCAGTCAAGAAGCGGTGGCCATCAAGTGGCAACCAGATGGAGAGCAAATTGTATGATCTATCATGGTCATGGTCACACTGCTCCAACATGCAGAAGGAAGAATGGAAACATGAACAATGGACCTTGGAGAGCACCTGGATTGGTTTGCTAACACTGCAACAAATTGGGTCACATTGCAAGATTCTACAGAAGCAGAAAAAGTATATCTGATGATATACTGATCACTCAAGTAGGAGAAATTGATGTTGAAATAGTTCAAATGGACATGAACAAAACCTGGAGGAAGAAACCAACAATGTTGGAAAAGGAACCGGCAAATGAAGCCTCAAAAAGCTTAGGGGGAGCAAACGGCGAAATGCTTTCAAACCCTCGGTTTACACCGGTAAAAGAACTTAACTGGTATGTGATACCTGTTGCTTGGTAGAAGACCGAAAATGGTAAAAAGGCAAATTAGGGTTTACGCCCTAATAGAGGAGAATTAATGGCGGTAGGTGAGAGACATGTATAAAAGCATTTTTCAAATTATTTCTCACTATTTATTTTCGAGCGAAGAAAAGTTTTTCTCAAAGTGCAGAGCAAAGAAAAAGTGATTTGAGCTAAGATTTCAAGAAATTGAATGATCTTGAAGGGGATTCAAATTCAGTTTGCAAACAGTCATGGAGAACACAAAGTGGTGATTTGGCAACCAATAGAGAGTGGAGTGAAGTAGAATCAGGAAGCCCTAAATTTGTGTTTTAAAGGTATTTTTTCGTGTTCTTGAAATACATTAGAATGCCTTTCGCATCTCATACCAGTTCTAGTACATCCATTGAGTCGGAAAGTTTCATTCAAAGGAAGTCCAAATATAATGCCTTATCACAAGTTCTGGTTGGAGTCATAGTTGAAGAGGGAATTTCAGACTATATTGATTGCAAAATAGAAGACCTAAGGTCTTTAGCAATTCACACCCAGTTAGGTTTATTTTGTGGCAAGGACAAGAAAATCAAACCGGAGTTTAGTATCCTAGAGAAGAAGAAACTCCATAATGCAGTATACTTTCTGGAAGATTTTATGGAGGATCATATTAGGATCATTTTGAGCAGAGTCCATGGTGACAAGATGTACCTAGAGAGGACACATGATATCATGCCTCAGGCAATTCATGCAGTCACCAGTTTATTTAACACAGGGGAAGTGCCAGCCTTAAGAATGGTAAGCAAAATGGAAATGGCCAAGCTCACCGGTTCAACAAGTGATTCACGAGGTATGATAGTTAATCCTATCAAGGATAATCTGGTGAAATATGTCTACATAGTGATAGGCTACAGATCATTCTCAGCCAGCAGGATTAATTTTGTATCTACCACAGTGGTAAATGCTGCTTACTAGATGATTAAAGACGACGCATCATTTGACCTATGCACCAGTATGCAAAGGCAACTCCTGTCTAATCTGAAGTCGATTAAACAGGATAATGCACTAAGATTCAAGTTGGGACAACTACTGGTTGGGTTGGTTTTATATTTTCAAGGCTACTTTCCTAGAGTAGGAGATGTCCAGTGGTCTCTTGACCAACCGATAACCAAGCAGATCAAGGAAAGCATACAAGCCATTGGAACCGGTTACCTTGATGCACTGAATAAATATTTTGATGACTTCAGAAGGAAGATGAGTCAAAGAATGAGGATCTCAGGTGACATCGTTAAGAAATATGAAGATGACATCTATTTCACCATCCAGGTGGACAAATGCCTAATGGAGGCTGTTGAGCCTAGAATGGAAGAAGTGGAGCCAATGGTCTATGAGGTGATGTATGATATGCTGGAAGGGTATGCCTCAACCCTTATTGCCTTGCCTCTTGATCCTAAGGCTAAGAGTACTGGAACCTATTTGGAGAGGATTGCACCGGCTGAGGAACCCTCTGTTAAGAAAGGAAAAGAACTGGTTACAAAGAAAGCAAAGGCAGTGCCAGCAGCATCGGCACTGGCTACTACTACAACTCCAAGAGTGACCAAACAGTCACCTACAAAGAAGAAATTGGAAGTGGCACCGACAAAAGTCCTTGAAAGAAAAAGAAAGACTAAGACAAATGAATAGGACTCTGAAGAGACTGAGTCTGATGAAATGCCAAAGAAGGCCAGACAGGCAAAGAAGATGAAGAAGAATGAACCGACAGCATCCGCACCAGTAATTATTGATATCTCCTCATACAAACCTTTGACACATATTCAAAGGATAGTAAAGAATATTAGGAGAAAACTACTTCATGATTTAATAGAATATTATGATGATTTTAGTGATGACCAGAAAGAAGAAGTATTACAGGAAATCATTATTTATTTGTGTAAAAATGACCGGTCACCATTAGAGATTAAATCTCAGACACCGAATTCTTTATATAAAGCATTAGATAATAAATGGTGCATTGCCATTGAAAACTAACAGGAGATTAGGGAGAAAGTCTTTGCAGAATACGTTCTCGACCTCTCAAACTCAGAATTATTTGATGTCTTGGACCAATATAAAGGACTCTTCTTCACAAGAAGAAGAAGACACTGGCTGTTAGAGGGAAGAATTGATGATGTTGAAAAAGACACTCATCAGCATATGAATCATGCTATTCTAGCTCACAAAGATCGAAAGGCCAACCTCCAAGCGAAAAAAGAACTAGTTATTTCCAAACTGGATGAAGTTTTTGATGAAGGAAACCTAGTCGAAGAACCAATCGACACTATTCATGTCGATGCACTGGACACAGAAGATGTCACTCAGGACATACCTTCTGGGGAAACAGAACAGGGGCAACAAGCAAAATAGGGTAGTGAGCAAGCCAAGGACACATAGGAAGTGGCTAAGGAATAGACAGAGCAGAAGAAGAGGGATGAAGATGAGAAAAAGAAGAAAGAGGAAGAGAAGAGAAAAGAGGAAGAGGAAAAATGAAAAGATGAAGAGAAGAAGAAGCAAGAAGATGATAGGAAGAAGAAAGAAAAAGAGGATAAGGAAGAAAAGAAGAAGAGGGAAGAGGAAGAGAAGAAGAAGAAGGAAGAGGAAGAAAAGAAGAAAAAGGAAGAGGAAAAAAGAAGAAGAAGGAAGAGAAAGAGAAAGAAGAGGAGAAGAGAAAGAAAACAGAGAGGAAAAAGAAAGAAGAGGAAGACAAAGCATAAGAATAGAGGAAGGAAGTAGAGAAAAGGAAGAAGCAAGAAGCAGACAAGGTAGCGGAAGCAATGAAGAGCACATAGATGGAGACTCCAAAGGCAACTAGGAGCCAAGCCAAACCAGTTGATATCTCGAGTCTTATCGATCTCCAGTCTGCAAGTGAGTTACAGCTTATGCAGAGCATCAAGGTTGCCCAAGAGTGCCTTGAAATCATACGAAGGAAAAAGGAGCAAGATATCATTCAAGCAGCTGTAGACACCCTTACTGGTTTGATCCCCGGTACCAATCTTCCCAACACAAAATCATCACTAGCACAGCTCAAACTACTATGTACTATAGTGGATGATCAGGTGCAGAGCCTGGAAGAATCAGCTGAGGCAAATGTCAAGAAAAAGCATCAAAAGCCTCTTAACATTACTTTGGTGAAAAAGTTGAATGAGCTCCAGTCTGAACTTCTGAAAGACCAAAAGGATATAAGGGACACTTTGGATGAGGGAAACTTGCTACTAAGCAAAATCTGTCAACCCCATCTATTCTATGATGATATGCTAACTAAGAAGCAGAAGCTTCAAATAGACTTACAGTCCTACTTGAGCACATTCAAGCCTCCTTATGATTCCTTTGCAACTTATGGGCAAACTGTTCACCAGTTTCAGATCTAGTCAGCCAAGATGGAGCAAGAGATCAATACATGGTCTAGGGATTTGCAGGAGCTTCAACTTGAATGCCTTGATAGTTATGCAGGAGATGAGCACAGTTGATGCCATGGAAGAATAGGTATCCCAGATGCAAACAGAGAAATAAGTGGCCAGCTCCCTACTTGAGTCCTGGTCTCTATCCATGAAACAATTTTTGCAGGACTATAAATCGGTTTTTGACAAGTATTATTCCTTCTTGTCATAAACTTTTATTATTTTAAATATCAAATGAAACAGGGTTATTCAGCGGTACTTTGTCACTGTTGGCAAAGGGGGAGAAGTACTCTATCTATTTTGGATATGAATAGGGAGAAGTATCTGGCTTTAAAATTTTGATATATGTTTTGATATATGCTATATGCTCTGATATCTCAATGTTTATGCTCTGTATGCAAAATTTCTATACATTGTATTGATTAAGGGATAGTGTATATGCTTAGGGGGAGCAATTTTGTTAAAGGCATATTTTTGTTGTAAAACACTTAGATGTCAAAATTTTATTTTCCTAAGTGTTGCCATCAATGACAAAGGGGGAGATTGTTGGCATCTTTGATGTTTATTATGTGATTTTCATTGATGGACACACACTTGTATTGAGATCCCCTTTATATGTATGAGCTAGAGCTCAACCGATATTTGTTCCAATCGGTATGTCATATTCTAGTCTTTAGACTATTGGTGATTTTGCAGAATATGTTTCCCGATCTGAAGTAGCATGTTGACCCCAAATGGTTCGTAGATCTCAAGCGGTACGAGGGAGCAAGGTGGCACAACACATTCTTACTAGTCTTCATTTTTGTCAAACCGGCAATTGGTATTTTGTATGAACCGGTAATACTCTATGATGAGTTACCAATAGGCATTTTGTGATGAGTTACCAATCCACTGATTGTTTGACGGTACCAACACATTGATGGTGCTTTTTCTGTCGTGTTACTGAGTATGTCTAGGTTCATTGAACCTAGGAAATTGTAATGTAATCCTATTGGAGCGACATGAAATCAAATTCCTTTAAGAGGACATCATGTCTAGGGTTTTAGGTTGTTGCTGAAAAGGTTAATGTCATGCTAGGTTTTAAGGTGGTTGTTGAGTTGTTGTAAGAATGATCTTATTTGAGAAGATCAAGTTGTAACTGAGAGAGAGATAGAGAAGACTGAAGTAATGCTAGAATGTATTAACTGTGAGCAATACTAGATCTAACCAAGCAGTTTGTGCTATCAGATAGATCAAACACTTATTGATTACTCACATCTTTGACAAGTCTGTAGCCCTTAACCGGGTAGGCCTCAAAGCCTTTGTAAAATCCTCTAACAAGGTGGTTCACTTCTGTATATCTAAAATCCTCTAACAAGGTAGTCTTTAATCGGACTTATCTCCTAACAGAGATTGAGATTCCTAACAAGATCTGTTCTGGTGAAGAACATTGTAAGACCTTAACCGATTTGACCTTAACTGGTCTGGTTTCTATTATGCAGATAGTGACTTGTGAGTTCCATCTCACTATGGTTTTTCCCATTTGGGTTTCCATGTCAAATATCATGTGTTATGGTTGTATTGCTTTTGTGGGTGAATGCTTTATTTGCATTTTGGTTTACATGTGTGGTAACTAGTCTGTCTATTAAGCTCTTTTACCAGTTTATCTTCAGACTGTTTAAGTGTTTTAGTGTAGAGATTTTTGGGATACTAATTCACCCCCCCCTCTTAGTATTCATTAGGCATTAGTCTTTGCATCACAAAATCTGAGGCACTACATGCTAACACATTCAGTCAATCTACTGGCCAAAATTGATCCACTCAAGTATCTTCTCAATTAAGCAACACTTATAGGAAGATTGGCAAAATGGGTCATGATCCTTACAGAGTTTGACATTGAATATGTGGAATGCAAAGCCATAAAGGACAAGTAATTGTTGATCAACTTGCTGAAGCTTTGCTTGAAGACACTCAACCACTACACATAGAGTTTCTAGATGAATCAAAAACGCACCTTACTTAACAACCTTGGAAAATGTTCTTTGATGGGTCCTTTACTCAAAATGGTTTAGGTGCTGGCATATTATTCATTACTCCTCAGAAGTATTCAATCCCAAAGTCTTATAATATTCTATTCCCTTACATGAACAACATTGTAGAATATGAAGCTTTGGTGAACGGGATAAAACTAGCTATTGAATGGAAGGTTGTCGAATTGTATATCTATGGAGATTCTCAGTTGGTGGTTAATCAAATCAACGATACATATCAGACTTGAGATGAGAAATTGATGCCTTACAAGAGGATGGTTGATGATCTTAAGAAGTATTTTGCTTTTGTATCATTCCACCAGATTCCTAGATCCGCAAACAGAGCAGCAGATGCTATGGCCACCTTGGCATCTATACCTGAATTACAAGAGTCCAATTTTCGCTTTAAATTCTTGGTGGAAGAGTTACATTACCCTGCCTATGATTCTCCTGAGACCCAAATAGTCTATTCTATTATTGGACATGACTCATCTCAATACACCCACATCTACTCCTATCTATGCGACAAAATTATCCCTGGAAATCTTACCCAAAATGAGAAAAGAAACCTAACTCAAAATGCTTCACGGTATGTTATCATAGCTAACAATTTATTTAGATGAGGTTTGGATGGTACATTGCTTAGATGTCTAGAATCTAAACGTGCGTTATCAGAAGTTCATGGAGGTATTTGTGGATCTTATTTGAATGGCCTTACTTTAGCTCAGAAACTACTATGGGCTGACTACTACTGGGCAGACATGGAAAAAGATGCCATCAAATTTGCTAAGACTTGTGAGAAATGTCAACTTCTTGGAAATCTCATACATGCCCCAGCAAGGGACCTCATACCATTTATTACACACTGGCCTTTTCAGCAATGGGCCTTTGATCTCATTGGTCAGATATATCCTATTTCATCTAACGAACATAAATTCATCATAACTGCCACTGAGTATTTCACGAAGTGGGTAGAAGTGGTTCCACTCATCAAAGCAACTGATAAACAAGTTGCCTTGTTCATCCTAAACTATATCATCTGCAGGTATGGGATACCTTCATCCATCGTGATTGATAATGGAGGCCAGTTTAAGAATAAAGATCTAGATGATCTTTGTAAGAAATTCAAAATAAAGAAACACTGGTCATCAGTATATTACCCTCAAGGTAATGGACAAGTTGAGGCATCTAACAAAAACCTACTGACTATCTTGCATAGAACAATGAACAAGTCTGGGAAGGATTGGCATCTGCAGCTCAATCCTGCACTATGGGCTTACAGAACAAGTATCAGAACACCTACTAGGGCTACACCTTTCTCTTTGGTGTATGGGTCTGAAGTAGTACTACCTATTGAAGCAGAAATACCATCTCTAAGAGTTTCTTTGCAAGGTCTTGTTACTGATGAAGATCATAGAATATCTAGATTGCAATAACTCGAATTACTGGATGAGCGTCGGCAAGTGGTGTTTGATCATCTTAGAATGTATCAGACAAGAATGTCTAGAGGATATAACAAGAAAGTTTGACAAAGATAATTTCAGGTTGGTGACCTAGTTTTGAGAGAAAATCCAAAAAATCAATAGTTTCGCGACAATAAAGGAAAGTTTGAACCCAGCTAGCTGGGTCCCTACATTGTTACTGCAGTATTCGGCTCTCGTGCCTATCAACTCTCAAACTTAGGAAAGAGAATAGATCCGTGAACTGATTAACACCATCCACTTGAAGAAATTCTTCACTTAGAATTTTCTGTGCTATCAACATGTATAGCTGGAAAAAGTCCTGAAAAAAAAATTGAAAAATTGAAAAATCACAAAATACAAAAAAAATCAGAAAAAGAAAAGAGAAAAAAAAGAGAGAAACTACCCTGGTGAAAACCTCGTAAACAGGCACCTTGTTAAAAAAAAAAATGAATCTCTGCCAAGTAGGTGAAAATCTGGCAAACAAGCGCCTCTTGTACTCAAGCGCTCCATCTATCAATGCAACATTGGCATTTCCCGCTTTCATGCATCTTTTCTTTCACTTGTACATTTTTTTAGTCACTTTCGTGACATCCTGGTTCGTTGGAACCCTCATGACTTGAAATGATCAACGTCCTAGTCTTAGGTTACTTGACAGAGCAACTACATATCCTAAGCAGTGTCAACCATGTCATCTTTCTGTCAGTGAATCATGGTCGTCCACTCCGAGTCAGTCACCTATTTCCTAACTACCAAAGAGTTTTTATCACTAAGTAAACAAGCAAAACAGCATAACGAAAAACAATCACTAAATAGTTTGAGCTATGAATGACAATTTTCTTTGTGTGTTGTCTTTTATATTGGTTTTCGATTATTATCCCTCTGAGTAACTCGAGGAAGTCTATTGTGACTAAGAGGAGCAAGGATTGGGGGCATAATATTTTCTTTGTTTTCTGCTTGTAAGAATGATCCCAATGATCTGGAAACATCTAAATTAGCTGGGTGTCTGTGATAAGAGCCTTCACAACAAGGTGAAATCACCTCACATACCTTGACTCCACTTATTTGTATGCTACAAGGAGGTCCATATCATTTCTTTGTTTGTTTTGAAAGAATTTCTTTATGATGCAATTCGGGTCCCTGCAAAATTTGTCCAAGGATATGAACAAAAAAAGGGTCATTGTAGACAAGATAATACATATTGCACATTGAAAAAGAAAGGAACTCTAACATGCCTATTGTCTTTGTTATGCTCAATGATGAATCTTAAGTATTTTAAATCCAGTGACTAGGTTTAGGTTGTATTTCGCATAGCATTTTGCATATTATTCTGCATTTTTGTGAATTTAGAGTGATTTCGGTATGGTAATAATCTCTTTATCTTCTGAATGAGAGCTGAAAGCATCATCATTTCTTATGCTAAGTGATCTATTTATAATCATTTCTTCGATCGAGTACTTGTGTTTTGAGATGTTTTAGCTGCATATATAACATTTAATATAGCTTCATACATTTCATTATTCACTCATCTGCATTCATCTTATTGCATAGAAAAATGAAAGAAAAAAAATTGGCATTATTCATTACTTAGTTGCACATTCATTTATTTGCATATGAAAAGAAACAAAAATAGACATCCATAATCATTTGCATTACATATACTCATATTGAAAAGAAATGCGTACATATAGAATAAACCATATAAAAGACATCTCATAAATGAATCAACACAAGTATGATGAAGTCAAATCAGATCTCGTATATATATATATATATATATATATATATCATGTCAAGTCTAAAGGTACAAAATGATGTTGAATGACATATACAAACTCCCATCGGAGCAAGAATCATATAGGCTAAAAAAAAATGGGTGTGTCTACAAAAAATATATCCACACTACAAGAAGAATATCTAGCTCTGAGCCTCTCCCTCATCACCTAGTGGAGGAGGAGGAGCCTAATGACCAGGATCCTGTCGAGGTGCCCGAGCTCCCTCAAAACATGCCATATACTGAGAATAAGGAATCACCTGCTGCGCTACTAGAACTTCCACGCTATATGTTGTGACATAGTAGGTTGCCCTACTATTCTGATGCAAAACCTCCTATTGGAGGGTGTCTCGCTCTGCTCTCATCACCACGAGCTGCTGATCACGCTCTGCTCTTAGCTCAGCTAGCTACCGATCATGCTCTGCTCTCAACTCTATAAGCTGATGATCTCTCTCAGCCCTCACCTTTGTAAGCTGTCGGTCTTGCTTCGCTAGCTGAGTCTGAGCCACTGTCAACTGTGACTGCAACTCTGCAAGACATGCTCTCATCGATCATCCTGTGTCTATCCCCTACTCTCTCACCGGCTCTCCACCCCCATCTCCACCTCCAGTACCACCCTGCTCTTCTTGTCGATGCCGGACCTATCTTGGAGCTGCTCGCTCCTCCTCAGCTCCACCCAATCTCACTCCTACTCTCCCAAGGGATCCGCCCTCACCCCTTTGTTGTCCACCCTCAGCTGGAACCCTGCTACTACTAGCACCAGGATCACCACCTATCCGCCTCGAAGCCTCACCTCTCTGTCCCTATCCTTGTCTTTGTCACTGTCTCGGACCCTATCCCTATACCTATGCAGGAGCATCATCCTCAATATCCTCTATGCGAGGCGCCTGCTCACCCAGATCAGTAAACCTAGGAAAAGGATGTTGCTGGAACCACTATCTATACTGGGGAAATACCCCTGCATCCACAACATTGTCCATATAATCCTGTCTGAGGCGCTATAGACCAATCAGCTCCTACATGGCCAAGGCATAAGATAATCATGGATACCATCCCTGTCTCTCCTCATCTGCATAACATGCATATGCTATATACTCCTATGAGATCCCCTGAGGCCGGCCATACTGCCTCATCACTCGAGAGACAACGAACCGCTCCACAATAGTCTGCGATCTACCAATAAGAGGGCGCGTAACAAAAAGGTCCCTATGGACTAGCCGCCAGTCATCCCATGGCTCCAAACCTCTATAAGGTCTCCACACTATGGCTATCAATTCATCCAGCTATCACTGCCAAAAATCTGTCTTGCCCAGATGGGGATGTGTAATATAACTAGCATACCTGTATATAATCGGCTTCCCGAGCTCTCTACTATCATCTACCACTGGCCAACAAATGGGAAGATGCTCCCAAGCCCAAACCTATAAAATATATACACTTGCGGCCATGCTCCAACCATCTATATATATGATCTCATGCATCTCGCGATACATGTGAGTGAGCAAGCAAGAACCCCAGCCAAGCCTCTGAGGGGTCTCCATCAATATCATCAACATCCTACCCCAACCACACTGAAAACCCTGCTGCTCTCTATCTAGCATTAGAAAACAACCTATGAATCTTGCTAGAACACATGCCAGAGGAAACTCCTTGCTCTATCTGCTCATCAATATGTCCCAACTAATGGAACGAGTCAAAATGTCAAGATCCTTGAAGACATGCCTCATTGCCTATAATCCTGGAAGGTGTCTTGAATCGTAATCCACCTTATCCCCAACAAAAGGGATATGGAGGATCTTATATACATCCTCGGGAGTGATAGTCAACTCCCCCACTGACAGATGAAATGTGTTATGCTCTGAATGGAAACGCTCTACCAATGCCATGAGCATACCGTGATTCACACGAATATCTGGCAAACTAAGAAGATGAGTCAAACCACATACATCAATATGAGCCTGCTCAACCTCAGATAAATGTCGAACTAATGCCATAGTAGGAGGATAAAGGCATCTAAAGAGCACAGGAGGTAATCGAACCTGCAAAAACCCAACAAGGAAGCATCAGAAAACATTCCATATGAGCCTACACGAGAAGTAAAACATCAAGCAAATCCAACTAAGTCAATTGCAAAATCAAAATTTCACGTTTAGACCATCAAAAATGCTCACTATCTCCTGAACGACAAAACATAGAGGGACAGAATCTCGTACGAGTCATGAATAGCTCTTGTACTACAAAACAACCCCAAATGACAAAGTATTGGGTCTCGCACGACAAAATGGTCTTTTTACATACCCATCGTATGATACAAGGGTGTGTCCCAAATGACAATTCTAATGACTTCAAACGACACAAGATAATTTACCAGTTACTCAAATGAGACAGAATCCTATCTCGCATGATAAAATGTGAAACCCGACCCTAAACATGCGAAAAACTTGAAAAATGAGCAAAAAAATTCAAAATTGACAACATTAAGAGGCTTAAGATCAATCACTTACCACTGGCTCATATTTTTGGGTCTGATTATGACATCTCTGGTGCTCGAATCGATGCTGACAAGTAGGGACCACCATTTTCTTCACAGAAGGCTTTTTGAATTTTCAAACTTGGAGGGTTAAAATGATTTGAAAATGACACTTTTGTCCCATATATAGCCAAAAACCTAATTTTTCAACTTGCTCTGATGGATATGAAAATTGTACCCTTAGCTAAGTTGACCGTTTTGATTCCATTTTCGAGATCGAAATCAAAATTCAAGATCATTTTGCAAGTCAATTTCACAATTTGGACCACTTAGTGCTCTTTTCATCAAATGCTCATTCTTTCTTCAAATTGCCCTCAATTTCAACACTTAATTCAATTTCATTTCTACACATCTACACATCAATTCTACACAATCAACTCTACGCTTATCTCATCAATCAACGCCGAATTTTCTTCAAATATTCCTCAGAATCAATTTGTGCTCAAATAACTTATTATCACCAACAATTGCCTATGATCAAGTACCCTTGTTATTTTTTTGATTTCGCTCCCGAGGGGGCATACTCATGACCTTATGACTTCACATCTCACAAGTCAAGAAATTTTTCAAATCTTCATCAAAAGTCAAGCAAAATATTTTCAACTAAAGAAAATCAATTCTTATTGCTAAGGGGAATCTTAGCTTTATCACTTCACATCAAGTTGAGATCTCTCGATTATCTGAATCGAATCAATTGCTAGGGGAATATCAGTTTCATCACTTCAAATCAAGCAAATATTTGTCTTTCATCTGAATCGGTCTCTTAATGTTAATTAGTTTCATCACTTCAAATCAAGCTGATTATTCGTTTAAACTCAATCAAAAGTTTAAAGAGTATCTTTGATCACACTCAATCTAACCAGGTATTCAGTATTCATTTCTTGATCAACCTGGATATTTTATCTTCATCGTACCTTGATCAATCAAGTTCAAGATTGATTTTTATCATCACTCATTGTATCTAAGTTCAATCAAGTTCTAGATCAGTAAGATTCGTTTCTTGATCAATCAAGTTCAAGTTCGGTATCTTTTGTTTCTATCGTTCCAAAGTTCAATCAAGTTCGGGAATGGTATTGCTTTAATTATACTTCATTTAGCTTTGTCATTTTGATTCAAGCTAAACACCTTGCTCTTCATCTAGTTCATGATCATTCAAGTTCAAAACTAGCATCTTCTAGCCATCACACATTCTTTGAACCAACGCACTGCTCGCACATTAATTCAAAGAGAGGCAAATGTAATACCCTAAAAATGGTCATCTAAACCATGGGTCCCTAATCTCGACAACATCACCAAGGTCCTAACCAAAGGCAATTAAATCAACCTTGAGCACATTATTAATTCTTTAATTATCAAAAATCACATGGCAAATCAATTACTCAATATTAATTAAATATTCATTTAATTAATTGAATCATTTCCAAGAATATCATTTTGATCAATTATCCTATTTTAATTTATTAAATATCCTTGCATATTTAATTAATTAATAAAATTGCCATTTAATCATGCAAAAGGAATTAATTTATTACAAAAGAGGAATTAATTACAAAACAAGAGTTGAATTGAAATTAAAATAAAAGAATTGAATTGAGAGAGAAATCAAACTTGAGATATTATTTCTTTTTCTAAATTTAGAACTTGAAATCAAAAAAGCAATTTAATTGAATTTATTGAATTATTCTCTAAAATTGGAACTCAAAGCTTTTCAGAAAAAGAAGTTCAGTTGCATTGAAAAGACTCTTTTCTTGAATAAATAAAAGAATTATCTATTTTTATCACAAATGCATGGAATTAATTTATTATTATTTCCAATGCAACTTGGACTTCTAATTTGAATGCATTTCAATTAAACTATAATTGGAATCTATCTCAAGGTTAACTAAACCTGATTTCTCAATTATTTTCAATTAATCCTAAATTGAGCTCTCTTGTGATTCTCTATAAATTCAATCTTCAGCTCTCATTCTAATTGACCCCAAAGATTTTTGAGAACACGTTTGGAGATTATTATCACGCTAATTTTGCTCTGGAGTCATTGAAGATTATTGTGCTTTTTAGATTATTTGCATCTATTTTTACATCCATCATTGCTTGAATCATTGTTTGCTTGAATTGATTATTTGCTTGAATTATTCATCCACTTTGCATCCATATAGTTAATATCATATAGATTAAATTCGTCATCTTGGTGTAGTCTAGTCATTGGTATTGCTTATAAAAATCTGAGAGCAATCTTATACTCACATCTTTTAGAAGGCAATTAGTCACTTTGTTATGGTTTATTATTGATTGATTATTATTTACTAACCATGCATATAATGACTTAATTGAAGTGTTGTGCTTGCAGCTACAGACTACTTTTTCACACACACGCCTACCAACTATTGGCACAAATACTAAATGTTGATTAATTTTCCTATTAAAATTAAGCATGTGAGTAAACTATATTTACTCCAGCACCCCCTTAAGTGTAACTCGGGGATAATATTATTATGCATTATGAAAGAAAGATGTAATATGGATCCCAACAACTAGACAATGTTAGGTACCCATGTACAAATGCAAATGCAATGAACTCTCTCACAAAGTGAAGAAAAAGAGAAAACTCCTCTCCAAAAAAGATAAAAGAAACAAGATGCATGGATTGAGGACTCAATCACTAACCCATGTTTATGAGCATTTGGTGGTTTTTGAGACTTCATATGAGGTTCCAGATGCTTTAGAGGTTCCAACTCTTCATCAAATATAGTTGATCAGCCTTCACTAGTGACTTCCATCATTCCTTATCAGCAAGATTATCATTGTCTTCCTGATTGGTATTCCTATTTGCCATACATTAGTTTGGTGTTTGTGGAGTCTTGAATTTCAAATTCATGAGACATATTTGAGGTTTTATCTCTCCCATTTGATGATAGTTGTGGTACAAATTTTGTCCCTTTAGCTTTGTCATTGGAGCATACTCAAGATTATTTTTGAGTGGTTCCTCGTTAATCACCTTTTATTGTGATTGGGTGTCTACATGATTGGTGTGTAGCATATTCTTCCAAGGTCTTGGTATCAAATGAATAGATCATAGAGACATCATCATCCTATATTTGTGTTCTAGTTCTTGATTCTTATCCAGAATGAGAAGCATTCCTACATTTGTACATGGTTCATCTTCTTCGCAAGGGGAGGAATATTGTTTGTATACATTGGACTATGTTTTGTCTCCAAGAACTCACCATTTATGTAGGACATTATCCATTATGGGGGGGCTATCTAGTCTCATTTGTTCCTTCCTATGAGGGGATATTTGATTTTATATACATGATGTATATAGTCCTTGGGGGGTGTGATTGAGTCCTCCATCCATGCATATTGTTTCTTTTCATTCATTTGGAGAGGAGTTTTCTCTCATGTGGTTCTATCCTTGTCTCTAATTTGTGAGATAATTCATTGCATTTGCATTTGTACATGGGTACCTAACATGGCCTAGTTGTCAGACCCATATTGCATCTTTCTTTCATATTGCATAATAATCTTCTCCTTAAGTTGCACTTTTTAGCCCCAAATTGGGTTTCATTGAGGAATATCAGAGCTCAAAATAAAATTTTGAACCAAATATAGCGGGTATGTTCTTTATGTTTGTTGACTTGTTATCCCAATCATCGACATGATAAATTATAATTTGAGGGGACTAGCATCATTCAAAAACTGGCCTCGAACCCCTTGCTAATATGGTCCAACTGATAATATATCGAAAGATCAACATCTTTTAAAAAGGATGAATAAGTTTTGAAATATGATGACATGGAAACACATTGAGAAGAAACTTGGTGCTCGGCCAAGGATTCTCCTCACCTTGGCCAAGTCCCGATTTGTCCCACATAGACCAGGAGATCGATCCTTGATGAGTTTGTCTTTTAATCCGAGCGAGTGCCGAGAGGGGTAATTTGTTGAAGCTTTGAGATGAGACCACTCGAGACTCGATGAGGGTGTTTTTCTGACTTCAGCGAGCCTTGAGAAAGAAGAAGATGTGCGTTGTGTGGCAGTTACCTGGATGTCCGAATTGTCATCTCAACACTCAGCAAGGCAGATGAAAGAGTTTCAGCGAGTCCTGAGTAGAGGGACAATTCCTTGAAATTTGAATAGCTGTCATGAAGAGAAGAAAAACATAAAATCTAGTGTCCAATCAAATTTAGACTTGATAATCAAAAAGGAAGGTTGGCACAAGTGAATCAGAAGATAGGAAGCTTTGAGGCTTGAGCCTTGTGATGTAAGGATAATTAAATTATAAAAAAAAGTGCCTATTTAGAGTAAACTTGAGATGAGTGATTGAAATGTTTGTGTTATCCTCAGGCATAGAGATTTCAAAGCGGTAGCAAATCAGATTACATGAGTACAGGTGGTTAAAACTTTTTGAATTATCAGTTGGGAAGTATGAGGGGATTTTTAAAGCATAAAGACGAAAAGACAATTTACGATTAACTCAAGATAGACTATTTTTAGAACTCCGGAGTGTTCTTAGAAATTCAACAGTCTTCATTTCAACCAGTGGATATTATGGAGATTATTCGACAGGGTTGTTTGAGAATAATTTTAGAGATGAGGAAAGCATCCATTGAACAAGACTGCGCATTCATTACGTACAAATAATGTGATACAAGGTGGAGAACATTCTATTGAGTTCTTTTATAACTAGGGGGGTTTTGAGAATTTGTTGGCTAACCAGGGGGTCTTGAAAGGCCTTTTCAGTTGCAAGGAACCTTTCAAGGGTTATCCAATTCTTCCCATTCACCATCAAATGACAATGAGATAGTGGAAGAGGGGACAAGATTGATAAGAGCACAAGGTGGATGGTTTAGATGCAACATTTTGTTGATTCTGAGAGATTATGGAAGCTACGAGCCCCTGTTTGATTAGAATCACTAATACATTTGGACTAGATTTCCGACTGAGGTTTCTGACGGAGAAGGTATATTGTGGCCAAATTTTATTTTTTTTGAAAAAATGCCCATGTTCATCATAATTCCGATAGAAATTTCCCATTTGGTTTCGACAAAGAAGGCATTAGCAATGAGAATTTTCTTTTTTTTCAAAAAAGTGCTCAAGTTCATCGTAATACTGACGACAAGGGCCATTACTTAAAAAAATAAGAAGAGGGAAATTCATTTGTGAACATTGCAATCCCACATAGGCATCCGTGGCGACTTCAACTCCAAAGAACATCAAACCCGCATCAAAGGCATTTGTGGCATTGCTTGCAATCCCACGCAGGAGGTAGATTCAAATTGCCCTAGTTTTTAATTTCATGTTGCAAAAAATATACATCTCTTTGTGGCATCGTATAAAACAATTCACGATCCTTGTCCTTGTTTCCACATTTTGCATTCATGTCAAGTAGGGCATTTGCAAGTACAACACTTAACAAAATTCCTCTACCCGTTATGCTTTGATGGATGTCCATACCCTATTCCAAAGCTCCCATTTTTACATAGGCAGGGAGGATGCTGCCAAAGGTTGTGGAATTTGGCTTTATGCCTTCCAATTTCATTTTCTTGAAAGTGTCTAAAGCCTTTTTGACAAATCCATTTTGTGCATATCCAGCAATCGTTGCAGTCCACGAGACAACATTTCTTTCAGGCATTCTATCAAACAGTTCATGTGCCTTGTCTATGCTTACACATTTTGCATACATGTCTACAAGGGTAGTTGCAACTACAACATCTAACAAAATTCCTCTATCCTTTATGCTTTGATGAATGTCCATACCCTATTCCAAATCTCCCATTTTGGCACAGGCAGGGAGGATAGTAGCAATGGTCGTGGAATTTGGCTTTACACCTGCCGATTGTATTTGCTTGAAAGTTTCTAAAGCCTTCTCAACAAATCCAATTTGTGCATATCCGATAATCATTGTAGTCCAGGAAACCACATTTATTTGAGGCAATCCATCAAACAGTTCTCATGCCTTGTCTGTGCTTCCACATTTTTCATACATGCTAACATAGCAGTTGCAACTACATCTGACAAAATTCCTCTATCTTTTATTCTTTGATGGAGGTCCATACCCTGTTCCAAAGCTCCCATTTGGCACAGGCTGGGAGTACACTGGCAAACGTAACTAAAGAAATGCAATGATCAGCTCCAAAGACATCAAACCACTACTAACAAAACTGAGAGTCTAAAATATGATAGGGAATAGTGTGAGTTGTCCTGAAATAAAATATTTTATTTTCAATTTCAACTAAAACATTATTACTTAGCCATTTAATGTTATTAATAAGTGTTTAATTTATGAAAGAGATAAATGGTTGGCCACAAGTAAATGAGTTGCTAAATGCACACAAATAAGTGAATTTGATATTCAAAACTATCTACATTGAATTCAATTCTTGTCCATTAGTCATTTATGTTTGCAATAAGCATCTTTCTTTATTTTTCTTAATCTTTATTCATAGTTATGTGCATATTTCACATTGTATAATTAGGATATCAATTGCTATGGATGAACACTAGCATGATGTTTGTGTTGTGGTATAGATGCGTGGAAACATAATTATGGGATTGTTATATTAAAGAGATCATAAATCTAGATATCGCATATTAATTCTAGCTCTTCTTGGATTGAGTCTAAAGTTGACATACAGTCATAAAGCCATTATTAGTAGATCTATCCATTTCTAGTAAATACAATTGAGAAAGTCATTTTGATATTGAGAGTTTCTTATCTATTTACCTATTGATCATTATTAAGCCATAATATTTAGGTCTATTTATCTCTCTTGCAAAACCTCTGTAAGTGTCCTAGATTGTCCCTACTACTCACTCTTCAATGAAATAGTGGAGTTCTAAATATTTGTTGCACAAGATGGTGTTGAACGTATCAACAAGGCTAGCATGGAAGGCATGTTCAAGCTTCCACTTGCACAACTTACAACAAATGATTTGTTGATAGAAGAAATTCTTGAAATAGGGATACAATCGAAAGACAAGTAAGTACATACAAACCTCCTCAGTTGAAAGTAAAATCTGTGTATAAAAAGAGTACATTGAATCCCAATCCATAAACACAATAGACATACCGATGGAGACTTAATTGGATGTAGCATGTCGCACCAAAGTTGTTAGAGTATGCTAAGCTAGTACATAATGTTTCCTAAAGCCACATTAGTATTTTACCTAGATCATTATCTACCAAAACTAACTATAGTAATCCTTTTGAGGATTCATTTCATGGTGCTAGATCTTCATTTAGTTCCACTTCTTGTTGGAGAAAAGAACAGTTATTTCTTGAGGTAGATGAATATCCCATCAACAAAGGACAAGACCCTTTCTAGAATATAACAAATTCTACTCCAACAAAAGATCATGGGGGTTTCACTAGAGATATTGAATAAGAGATAGACTTCTACTGCTGCATAAAAAGCATTAGCATGTTCTTCATTTATTGATGTAAACTCTCTGTGATGCCACCACAACCAACAAAGGTGTAACAAGTTGTTTGCAATGCATGGATTTTTAGGATTGTCCTTTGAGAAAATAGACTTAAAGTATGGAAGCAGGATCTGCTAGCTCCTAAGGGAATCTTGGTGAAAAATAACTGTAAAATATTTAGGTGAGCTTATATGCAAAAACTCATGCTTCTTGATGGTTTTATGTACAAAAATAAGCATGAATTAAGTGGTAAATGGGCTTCTGGAAACAAGAGGGACAGAGAGGTAGTGGAAGTGAAAACTTCTGGTGTTGTGTCTGCTCCATCTCAGAATGGGAATGGCGAAGGTGTTGTAAGAGGAGCTGAGAAGGGTGTTGGAAGAAGCAGGGGTGTTTACATTCCCTCATTTAAGCTAGCTCAAATGATGAAAGATGTGGAAGACAAGAGTAGTGTGGAATACCAACGCATGACATGGGATGCCCTTCGAAAGAGTATCAATGGGTTAGTAAACAAGGTAAATGCATCTAACATCAAGAACATCATTCTAGAGTTGTTTACAGAGAATCTCATCCATGGGAGGGGTCTATTTTGTAGGTCTTGTATGAAATCCCAAATGGCATCCCCTGGATTTATAGATGTTTTTGTTGTGTTGGTTGCTATGGTAAATACAAAATTTCCTGAAGTTGGCAATCTGCTTTTGCAAAGAATTATTTTGTAGCTTAAGAGGGCATACAAATGCAATGACAAGCACTATTGGTATTTTGGTATGGTTTTGTCATTGATGTCAACACCTACTGAATATAAGCACTTTGGAGATCCAACAACATTCATCGGCAAGCAAGTAAATTGTGCAACAGTTACTGGTATATGGTTCACTAGTACCTGGAATGATATGGAAGACACTTGGTAATGTCAAAGACATCATGTGAACACTTTGTTTTGAAGAATTAATCATTGGTATATTCATATTTGCATTTTTGCTTTTACCGGCAAATAGGTCCAGGTTATCTAGGGTTACACCGGCAGGTTTACCTTTTCCAGATCAGCATGGCATGCTATGGAGATGATTTATTATTGATGTAAATGCATTAAGCTGACATGTTTAATCGGTTATTACATCAAATATTATATTGTATAAAAATGTTTTATTGAAATATCTTGTAGAGTCAACCTACTAAAATTGGTCTTAGGATATGGTATAAATGTAAGATCTTATTTGTAAGATCAAGTGTGGAATGCGAAAAAAAGAATTGAGTAAAGGTATATGCGAGATCAAGTAGAGGTATACACGAAGACATCATTTGGAGGTGAAGTTAGGTTTTTGTAGAAGCATATCAGCATTACACCAGTACTGAATCCAACATATGAAGATTCTATTTTGTGCAGTACATTCTTATTGGATTTAACCATCCAATTGTAGTCAGTGTGACTCCCATTTTGTGATTGAGCAGTGAGCTCTAGGCTGTTGGCCTTTCTACATGTGCAGACCCCATTTATGTATACTTGCTATCTACAGTAGTATCATCTGATTGTGGGTAAGGTTTCCCACCATGGTTTTTCCCCTTACAGGGTTTCCATGTACAAATATTGGTGTTATGTGTTGTGGATGACTTTATGTTTATATTTCATGCATTAATCCTTACCGGTATAGCAATTTACTGTTAACACTGTCTACCGGCATACTTAACTAGTTTACCAGTATTAAGCATTAAGTTGGTTAATTAGTTTTTGGTTTGAATTTATTAGACAATTGATTCACCCCCCCCCCCTTCTCAGTTGTCTCTAGGACCTAACAATTGGTATCAGAGCCTAGTCCTCTTTTGCAGAAGTTTAACAACTTGAGGAGATTCAATGTCTACTAATTATTTCAAGAAGGACAGTCCTAAACTTGATGGAACCAACTATGGGATATGGAAGATCAGAATGGAGATGCATCTAAATTGTATTGGTAAAGACATCTAGGAAGTTACTAAGAATGGTTATACTGCTGTTGTAGCTGGTCAGACTACTCCAACTACCTTAGCTAAAGACGAAGAGAATGATTGTAAAGCAAGAGAATCACTTTTGAGAGCATTGTCAGATCAAAAAATCATGGGATTATCAGATAGGTCTACTGCTAAAGCTATTTGGGATCACTTGGAAACACTGAATGAAGGAGATTCCATAGTCAAAATTGCAAAACTTGAAAGCTTTCGAGTCAAGTATGAACATTTGAAAATGGAAGAAGATGAAAGGATTTCTGCTTTTATGGAAAGAGTAAATGAAATTGTTTTGGGTATTAAATGTTGTGGAGGAACCTTGAGTGAGGATGAAATTGTTTCAAAAATCTTAAGAGGTTTGCCATCGGCATATAAAATGAAGGTTACTACTATAAATGAGTTAAGAACAATGCCTAATACATCAATAACTAGGGATACATACTGACTTGGCCTTTAAAGCATCAACATCATCTGCTCCATCATTTGACAAATCAGACTGGAGAGCCTTTTATGCAAAAGAACTTGAAGAATCCAGAAAGGAGAATGAACAGCTTGAAGAACTTGAAGCACTATTTGCAAGGAAAATGCCAAAAGGTCCAATTGGAAGTAAGTATGAAGGTAAAGCACCCTTTAAATGTTTTAACTGCAATAAGATTGGTCATATGGCTTCAAGATGCCTTGATAAACATGCTAGACTAAAAGAAGAAGCTAGAAGAACATACAAGCCTAATCCTGAATATCAGAGATACAGATTTAAAAAGAACAAAGATAAATCTTGTTACATTGTTGATGAAGGTGTGACTGATGATTCTGATGAGGATCCAGTAGACAACGGATGGGTTTTTGTTGCTATAACAGAAGATCAACCGACACCTACTGCTCAATCGGTAGAACAAGCCCTAGCAGCTAAAGTTGAAGCAAAGGATGAATGGATCATTGACTCAGGATGCTCACATCATATGACTGGAGACAAAGGTAAATTCTTGAACTTTCAAGAATACAATGGAGGTTTAGTAAGATTTGGAGATGAAAAAGCCTGTTCAATCAAAGGTAAGGGTTCAATATCTCTTGATGGTAAGCATAACACTGACAATGTCTACTATGTTGAAGGATTAAATGATAATGTTTAAGGTGTTGGTCAATTAGTTGAGAAGGGATTTCAGTTACAATTTAAAAATGGAAAATGTAAAATCATGAATAGAACTGGTTTGGAAATTGCAACCGGTAATTAGACTAGAGGAAATATATTTCATTTGAATAATAGTGAAAAGGCATGCTTAATTGCACATATAGATGAAAGTTGGTTATGGCATAAGAGATTATGTCATGTAAACTTTGATTGCATGGTAAAAATCAGTACTTCTAAGGTAGTTAGAGATCTACCAAAAATTGTGAAACCTCAGAATACAATTTGTAAGGAATGTCAATTTGGAAAACAAGTTAGAGCTAGTTTCAAAAGTATCCCAGAAAAATCCAATAATGCTCTTGATTTAATTCACACTGATTTATGTGGTCCAGCTAGAACCAGAAGCTTACAAGGTGATAGATATTTCATGCTAATTATTGATGATTATTCTAGAATGTGTTGGGTTACTTTTCTCAGAGAGAAATCAAAAGCACTTGGAAAGTTCAAACTATTCAAAGCAATGGTTGAAAATGAAACCGATAAGAAAATCAAATGTTTAAGATCATATCAAGAAGGAGAATTCACATCTAAGGACTTTAATACATTCTATGAAGTGAATGGAATTAGAAGACAGTTATCAGCACCTCAGACACCACAACAGAATGGAGTTGTTGAAAGGAAAAATAGAACTATCTTGGATGCAGCTAGAAGTATGTTATCAGAAGCAAATCTACCACATGTGTATTGGAGAGAGGCAGTTAGCACTGCTGTCTATACATTCAACAAAGTTCACATCAAAGATGAAACTGGTAAGACCCCTCATGAACTATGGTTTGGTAATACTCCTACTCTTAAGTGTTTCAGAATTTTTGGAAGTAAATGTTATATTAGAAGAGATGAGTATATTGGCAAATTTGATCCTAGAAGTGATGAAGGAATATTTCTTGGGTATTCATCTAAGAGCAAGGCATATAGATTTTTTAATAAAAGATTGCAAAAAATTGTTGAGAGTACAAATGTAAAGATTGATGAACAATTCAGAGGAACTTCAAGATATATAGACTCTGAACCGGCAACAGAAATTGTGACAAATGAACCTATACTGAATCCACCAGTATAGAATGAAGATCTTGTTACCCCGGTATCATTAGAAGATTCCACAGTAATTGAAGAACAACAACAAACTAAGACACCCTGGTATGTAAGATTGAATCATTCTAAAGATCAGATAATTGGAAATAAATTTAAAGGAGTTATGACAAGAGGAAGATTGGCAAATGAAGAGGTATGTCTTATTTCTCAAATTGAACCATCATCTATCAATGAGGCATGTGAAGATAAATTTTGGATTAAAGCTATGGAAGAAGAATTAGGACAAATTGAGAAAAACAATACTTGGACATTAGTTCCCCAGCCTAAAAATAAAAATGTAATTGGAACTAAATGGGTATTTAGAAATAAACTTAATGAAGATGGTAAGGTTGTCAGAAATAAAGCAAGACTAGTGTGTAAAGGATATTCTCAGAAAGAAGGAGTTGATTACAATGAAACCTTTGCACCGGTAGCCAGAATTGAGGTAGTTGGATTATTCTTGGCTTTTGCAGCTCACAAGGACTACAAAGTTTATCAAATGGATATTAAATGTGCATTTTTTAATGGAGATCTTGAAGAAGAAGTATATATTGAACAACCTGATGGATTTTCTTTGACAGATGACAATGATATGGTTTGCAGGTTAAGAAAAGCTTTGTATGGATTGAAACAAGCCCCAAGAGCTTGGTATGTAAGGTTGGATAAGTATCTTTTGAAGATTGGTTTTACTAAAGGAAATGCAGATTGGTTTTACAAAATATTGGTGTTATGTGTTGTGGATGACTTTATGTTTATATTTCATGCATTAATCCTTACCGATATAGCAATTTACTATTAACACTGTCTACTGGCATACTTAACTGGTTTACCGGTATTAAGCATTAAGTTGGTTAATTAGTTTTTGGTTTGATTTTATTAGACAACTGATTCACCCCCCCCCCCCCTCTCAGTTGTCTCCAGGATCTAACAAGCACATGTTGATAGTAGCAACCAAATTCATAGCTCATTATTGAATCAACAAGTTGCACATGAGATCATTGCATTGGAACTTCTCACCCTTTTACTAGGGAACCCCACAGATGACAGTGTAGAGGTTGTTGTTGGGTTCGTGAAAGAATGTGGTTCTTTGTTGCAAGACCTTTCACCCAAAGGTCTCTATGGGATTTTTGAAAGATTTAGAGCTATTCTCCATGAGGGGGAAATTGACAAACGAGTACAGTTTTTAATTTAAGGCCTTTTTGCATTTCACAAAGCTAAGTTTGAGGGTCATCTAGTTGTGCGTCCAGATCAGTTAACACATGAAGTTTTCCTAGAAGATGAACTTGATCAAGAAGCTGGTTTGGATGTTTTCAAGCCAGGTCCTGATTTTTAAGAGCATGAGGCAACCTATGAAAAATTGAAGAAAGATATCCTTGGAGATGCTTCTTCAGATGAAGCAGAAGGGGAGAATGATTTAGGTGATGATGATGATGATGATGATGATGATGATGATGATGATGATGATGATGATGAGGAAGGTGAGGAAGCACTGAGAATACAGGATGAGACAGAGACAAACTTGGTCAATTTAAGACGTACAATTTATTTGACAATCATGTCAAGTGTTGATTTTGAGGAAGCTGGTCATAAGCTACTAAAGATCAAGCTTGAACTTGGTCAAGAGAGAACATACCTTTGTTATTATGGTCTTCTTGGGAAAAGATTCTGTATGATCAATAAAATTTATGAGGAATTTTTTGATAAGTATTTTGTACAACAGTATTCTATGATACATAGACTGGAAACAAATAAACTGCGTAATGTTGCAAAGTTTTCTGCCCACTTAGCACATATGCTCTTCCATGGCATTGTCTTTCTTATACATGAGATAGAGGAAGATACTACTTCCTCTTCCCATATTTTTATAAAGATTCTCTTGTAGGAGCTGGTAGAGTAGCTTGGTATATTGTTGCTTAATGAAAGGTTGAACGATCCAACAATGCAGGAGTCTTTTGATTCAATTTCTCCAAAGGATAATCCCAAAAATTCATGGTTTGCTAACAATTTCTTTACTTCTATTGGTCTTGGTGCTATCACTAAGAGTTTACGTGAGTATTTGAAGAATATGCCAAGGCTTGTAATGTAGTAGCAAAAGTCTATTCCTGAGTCAGATGAATCTACCTCTAATGATGATTCTTCTAGTTCATCAGGTTCATCAAATTCTGATACATCAGACTCAGATTCTGAGAGTGAAACTGATAGTGAGAGTAGTAAGGAGTCACCAAGAAAGAAAAATAATTCAAAGCATGACAATGAGTATGAAAAAACAAGAAGAAAGAAAAGGGCGAGGGCATCTGACTCGGAGGATGGAAGTGACAATGAAAAAATCAGAAGGAAAAAGAAAAGAAATTAAAAATCTTTCTAGTCAGTTATTCAAGGCTCCAATAGACACCGTTTTCTTGGACTGTGACAAACAAAAGAATCACTCCCAAGTGCTTTGGTTTTATAACAAATGATTATAAGATGCTACAATGTTGTCTTATGTATTTTAATAGGCACAGGTTTTAGAGTTCTATACTTGATAGGTAATGGATAAACAATGTTAGGAGGAGAAAATATTGAAGGCCAAGTGCAGATTGTGATAATACTAGATCAATGAATCATGTTATTTATTGAGAATTTCTTGTTTTCCATGTTGTGTGATGTACCATAAGAAAACTAGAAATCTAAATTCAATAAGATGCTTTGTTCAATGATGATAATTTCTATTTTCTTGCTTGTGAAGAAAGACCATGTCAGACAATATCAACGAACAACAAAATAAGGAGACAATTTCTAGATTGTGGTCTAACTTGAAAAGAAAAGGTGATGGAAAATGTTATTGTCCATGCAAAATTTGTAAGGGGTTAAAGACTAGAAGACTTCTAATCAAAATAACGAAGAAACATTGTAGGCTGCATGGTCACATTGAAGGTGGACATGATTATCATCCATTGGTAAGTTTTTCATTATATCATTTTGACAATTTATATACATAATAAATCACGTGATGATGAGATCATGATCATGGTTTATTTATGTTTATCAATTTTATATAGCTCGAGCACCCCGGAGCACATGGTATGGATCAACACAACCCTGAGAATATGGTTTTTGAAGTGGACAAACATGGAGGTGTGAATATCGAAGTTGAAAATAATGATCCCATGGAAGATGACGATCATGAGCCAGAAAACACAATTGAAGATGATGGTACAAATACATTGATCCATGACTCATTTAGTACTCACGCATCTGATCATGATGATGAAGATGACCTTGATGTTGTTCATGATGTCCCTCTACTTGAGAAGGCATCTGAGGCCCTTTATGAAGGCTCATGGGCAACTCTTCTCTCCGATGTATTGTTGTTGGTCAACTTGAAGGTTATGAATGGTTTATCCAACATAACAATGTCATGTATGTTAAGGTATGTCATATATGTCATAATAAACTATGAATCATGTTGTACCATTAATATTCTTTATTATAACAATTTATATTTTTTCATTGTAGATTGATAGGTGAGTTTTTGTTACCACCATAAAATATTCTACCTCGCTCATACCGAGAATTATCTGTCGTTATGAAAGATATTGGAATGGAGTATCAAGCAATAGATTCTTGCCCCAATGATCATATTATATATCACAAATAACAATAATTTCAAACTAAATGCCCTGAATGTCATATCAGTAGATATCGAACAGATTAAATAACAAAAAGGGTTCATCGCAAGGTTCTTCGCTATATTCCCATTATTCCACGTATGCAATGATTATTCAAGTGCACTATCTTGGCACAATTTATGGATTACCATGCATGCAATAGAAGTCAAGATGACATTATTTGAATGCTTGTAGATGGTTCAGCATTTATGGAAATAGAGGAAAAGTGGCCACACTTTAAAGAAGAACCTCGTAATCTCAGGCTTTCATTGGCAGCGAACGGTGTCAATCCATTTGGAGATATGAGATCTGTTTACTCAGTGTGGCATGTTTTTGTTATCAACAATAACATTCCTCCATGGATGTCAATAAAGAGGGAGCGCATAATGTTGGCAATGATTGTTCCATGTATTTTATCATTTAAATATAGTCGTCTAAATTTAATTATAAATATTGTAGTAAAATGGTCATAATAATTATGTAATGTTTTTGTTCATTCGATTAGGTAAGTACCAAGTGAAAGATATGAATGTATATATCGAGCCTCTTATCGATGAGTTGCTGGAGTTATGGAATGGTGTCACTATGTATGACATCTCTAGACCAATAGGACAAAGACAAATTCAATTCCATGTGATGCTTCTATGGACAATACACGATGCCTCAGGGCTAACACATTTTTGTGGTATGTTATAGTGTTTAAGTTGTGCATGAACATTATAATTCAAAAAATTATCATATTTAATCCAATTATACATTATCTTGTAGGTCTTCAAACAAAGGGAAAATTTGCATGTCCTGTTTGTGGTCCAAAGATGAAATCTCGTCATTCAAAAGGTTTAGGAAAGCAGGTGTTTGATGAGTATAGGCACTTTATCCACAAAAATCATAAGTATCAAAATACTGAAAAACATCTTTTCAATGGGAAAGAAGAGAATACATCAAAGCCACGAAGAATGACACCTCACCTGTGGAACTTGGAATATAATAGAATTAATCGTCAAGGTAATGCCATTCCATCTATTGGTTTGTCATAAAACATCTTTTCTATTTTGTTTTGTTTACTAATGATGTGACTGATGATCATGAAGGTCGTGAAGGCATAAATGACCACCTTCCTAAGGGAATAAAAAGTTATCCCTGACAATTTAGTAGGTTGCTCTACTACTAGCAGTTACAAATTGTTCATTTGTTTGATAGTATGCATATTGGAAAGAATATAATAGAGACAGTATGGAAAATATTGGATGGAAGGCGTGACAAAGAAAAAATTGTCAAAATATGTAGTGACATTCAGGATTCCAATCATGCAATGATAAATGTCATTCAATCAAATAGCCATGGAGACCAGATTAATATAAGTGAGCTTCCTTGGTTATTAACGGACCATCAAAGCAATGCTATAAAAGACGTCATACGAAAAATTTGATTTCCCACAGGATTTGTTGTGAACATAAACAATCTCATATCAAAGAAAAGTGAATTTGGGCCAGGGATGAAAACGCATGATTGGCATACCTTCATTTAGGTAATTCATGTTCTTGTGTTTTTAGTATGTATTTTAGTATTGCGCGTACGTGTACTTTTCATTATGTTACAAAAAAATGAAAAGATAATTTTATAATTGTTCTAGTACATTCTACCTCTATCTCTCCCAAACGACTTTGACAATAATGTCAAGCAAGTCATATATGATCTTGGAAAATACATAAGGTAAGTAGTGATATTTGTTTAGTTTGTTGTATAGATATTATATTTGTGATTTGTTTTACTTCTTATGTAATATATTTTTTTGTATCTTGAATACCTTGTAGGTGGTTGTCATGTAAAGAAATCCATAAAGACGATATAAAATATTGGAAGAGAAAAATTCCTCATTTAATGTGTGAAATGCAAAAGTGTCTACCTCCAGTTTTTTTCAATGCACAAGAACACTACCTCATACACCAAGTTGAGGAGATTGAATTGTGTGGACCTGGACACACTAGGTCAATGTGGATGGTTGAGAGGCACTTGAAATTTTTGAAGGCTTTGTTTTGACAAAGAGAACATCCTGAGGGTTCTATGGTGGAGGGATATATGGTATACCAGACTATGGTGTACATTTCTAAATATCTTCCTAAGTCTGTAGCAAAGATCCACGTGGATCGCATTTGGGATCCCAACACCATTAACAAATTCGAAGGGGAGTACTTGATGGGGAAAGGTAGATTGAGGAAAGTGAGAGGTAATTATAAGATGTTATTGTAGTTAATTAATTCTTAATCTTCAGAATAATTTGATGTAAGAGGTCTATTTATTTTTTGTATAGTTGGTTGAGAGTGGGATGCACTACATTTGTATATTCCAAACAATCTTGATTGGATGATAGTATGGATTGAATTTTGTCAACATTATGGACGCACATTAACATGGGAAGGTGTGGCTTCATTGGTTAAAGAAGCACATCATAATGGAGATTTCAATGTTACGCAAAGGGAAATTGATTTAGCATATGGTTTAAGAGATAAATAGGTACGTATAAACTTATTAATCAACCATATGTTTATCAACTCACAATGCAATAAATTTTACATGTTTGACATATCGTAGGTCAAACACCACAATGCTATGTGCTGCAATGGTCATAAATTTCACATAAAAAAGTTGGATGACACGAAGAAAACTTGTGATTCTGGCATCACTGCAATCTTTGAGGTGACAAATATTTCATCGAGAAATGACATTCATCCTCAATAGTCTCAAAATTGATACTATGGCATTTTGGATGATATAATTGAGTGTGACTTTAATTCCTTCAAATTAGTTTTGTTCATCGTCAAATGGTACAGGCTACGATTGAATAAAAATGATCCTGATAGAACTATTATTGAACATGATAATGGTTTTATAATGCTAAATACAAGGTCATTTGAACTAGTTGGGATGAGCCCTATGTTCTTCCAAGCCAGTGTGAGCAAGTATTTTACTCAGAGGTTCCACATAAACCGAGTTGGTCATTTGTTGTTAGACATGATCCAAGAGGAAGGCCGATAAAGTATAATGTGATGGAAGAAGAAGATACCGAAGAAGTAGAAGATGAAGTGGATGATGATCATGATCAATAGTTTCTCAATGATGATGAAGAAGAACAAGAAGAAGAAGAAGATGATGATGAAGATGATGATGATGGTGATGGTGATGGTGATGGTGATGGTGATGGTGATGGTGATGGTGATGGTGATGATGGTGAAGACGTTGATGATGATGAAGACGTTGATGATGATGAAGACGTTGATGATGATGATGATGATGATGATGATGATGATGATGATGATGATGATGATGATGATGATGATGATGATGATGATGATGGTGATGATGACCTTGATGTTCATGATGATGAAGAATGAAATGTATGAGGTATGCGATTAGTATATTATCTATTTAATATTGACTTCTTGATAGAATTTTTTTTACATAATTAATTCATTATGTTTTGAATTCTAATGCCATTACATAATTAATTCATGATGCACCTTTTAATATGGAGATGGAGATAGGGAGAGTGACTATTTATGTGACAATTTTTAAACTGTGTTTATTTATGGAAATTGGATTGTTTATTAGCTATGTGATGGATGTTGATTTAAAATACATATGTGATGGATCGCATGTTTATGATGATGCATGTGACATTTTTTGAGCTTTGTGTTTATTTATAGAATGCGGATTGTTTATTACCTATGTGATGGATGGTGATTTATGATACATATGTGATGGATTATATGTTTATGATGACACATGATATGTGATGCTAATTGTGATGCTCAATTACATATATGATGACACATCATGTGATGCTTTTGATGCTTATGATACGTATGTATTTATTGTTTATCAACTTACAAATGTAGTAATGCTTATGATACTCAATTGATGGTGTTGATTTCAGGTATAGTCCCTATGTGATGTTGTCACCCTTGGTGGGAACAGATCGTTGACTATAGACATTGTCAACCATTTAGTTGAGGATCCTGCATAGTCTACATAAAGTAAAAGTAAGGAATTAAAAAAATTACAATGATTTTGATGACAACATCTTTTTATTATTTAATACTCTTTTGTCTACAAAGTTCATGTTGTTCATGTTGTGTACTATGTAATTTCGCTAACATTTTTTATATTTTTTCTTTGTCACAGGTTGACATGGATCCATCACATATCGCAAACAGAGATGTAGCTTGCGACACTTCTACCGAGTAGGTAAACCTCATTGTAATTACACAAATTAGATAGAAGAAAATTGTTACATTATTATGTTCTTTTTTTAGTGATTTATACTAATTTTGTAATTGTTAATGATATTCTTGACACAAACGGATGTTCAGGGAAAGGGAAAGGGAGTTGCAGTGCCTGAGCACTTTTCTAGGGATGTGGAATAATTAGGGTTAAGCAATGATGACCCTGAAGATCTCATAGACCTTGTGAAATTCTTTAAAATGCCTCTTATAAAAATTAGAAAAGAGATTGTTGCTTTGGCAGCCGTGCATCCTACCACTAATGAGATACGACAAAAGGTGGAATTATTGTTTAAGACAGTAGAAAACTTGCAAGTAAGTAGTAATAAAAGCTTTAATTATAACAAAATTTCAATAATGGTTTATATTTTATTCTCTTTTATGTCATTAACTAAAATATGTACGTATTATTTTTACAACAATTTATCTACCCTCATGAAAGTTGTTCCCACGATCAAGGTGTTGCAAGATCTTCAGGTGATGATGATTTTCTTGTATTATCACTTGCTTGGCTTATCACTCAGAGTACCCAAAACACATCATACTTGATACTATCAATTTTCAAAATAAAGGTTCATCCTTGTTTACAATTCTTTCACTTCTCATATATTTAATGTTTGATATATTTAATGTATTATTCTTTAGGTGTTGTCAATGTTACTGTGCAAATGCCACCGCCGCCTCATCAGAGGTCACCCTCACCTGTATTGCTGACTGCAATGCCAGCAACACGTAGCATGCAAACATCCTCTAGTGCACGTCATATTGGCCTGCCCACTATTGGTAGATCCCTCTTTTTCTCTATCTTCTGTCATGTGTTTATTTCCCTTCAAGCGTTCTTTCTTGAATTCTAATGCCATTTCATAGTGGATTCGTTTTTTGCAAGAGGAGATGCACATGAGGATGTGCCAGAGGTGACTACTGCTGATAACATACCATCATTTCCTGGATCTTCTCGTATTGCTAGTACGAGAACGTTGCAGGCCACATTGGTGGTGAGCGATGAAGAAATACTTCCCTTAAAGATACAAAAGGTTCCAAGTACTTTATAATTATTATTATATATACTCTAATTGTAATTTACTTTATGATCACTCGTTTTGGACTAATGATCCCATGAATTTTTTGCAAGCAATGATATTTTCTATAAACATCTTAGTGACATTGCATTGCAGATATTTGGGCCCACCATACGTAAAAGGTGGTACATCATATGTGAACTAACCCTAATCCACTTTTGATTTCATATCATTGCTAGAATAGTTTTCTTTTGATCCATTTCTTGAAGTGTAATAAATGTAGCTTCAGTTCATTTCTGAATCTAACGGGTTTGTTTTTGCTTTAAAAGGTGGAATGACCAAGAAAAAAGGTTAAAAGATGAATTGACAAACCAAATGGTTGAGTGGTTTGGAAATGACACCTTTGACAAAACCAAGCTCCTTGAAAAAGCTGGCACATATCTAAAGTATGTGAGGGACCAATACAAGACCCATTTGGAGAGGAACCTAAAGTACGAGCATCCCCCCATGATTCCAAAGAGGGAGTGGAAGGACCTGATTTTGGATGCCAAGGAGAGAATTGAAAGGAAAAAAGGAAATATACCACTAGACGCCAGAAGAAGGTATGGGATACTATTAAGAATGTAATTATGTACTAATTAATTACTCTTTATATTTATATAATCTAACATATTTCAAACTTTTTATAGACTAAGTGACATGTCAAAGGCAACCAAGAAAAGGCAAGAAAAGCATGGGCAACACAAACTTGGCTCTGGTGGTTACATGAAACTTGCTACACGAATTGTAAGTATCTCATGTAAATGAAATATTGCATCAAAATATTAATAAATTGCAAACATTTTTTTTATCAAACAATGCAAGCAAAATTCACGGTACTAAGAAAAAATGCAAGGCTCTGAATTCAATAGAGCCCCCACAGAAGATGACAAGAGAATTGCCTACTAGCAAGGCTATTCAGTCCTGGCTGATCGGCTATGAGAATTGAGTGGGCATACACAACATTCGAGTGCATCCGTCACACAGGTAAATATGCTAAATGGAAGTTGTTTCAAATTGAATACTTTACCAATAATCTAATTGATGTTGAGTTCCAACATAAAGTGACTATATTTGCTTTAAATAAGCAAGCAATGATAACAATGTGCATGTCATTGGAATGCAGCCTGCTAATTGTGAAACACCACCTGCACATGAAGGTCTAGATGTGCATCCCAGTAGTGGAGGTATTCATTTTCTATTCAAATTTATTTATTTATCTATTAATACAATTAAACATCTTAATTTTTAATTAGAGAAGTAATTAATGTAACTTTTTTTGTTAATATTTTAGAGCATGTAGTCAGTGGTGAGCAAGTGGAGCATGATCTAGGTACACAACCTCAAGAACATGATGTCCCCCACTCAGGTAAAGAGGACCATTGTTATTGCTTTAAACAAATATAATTGCAATTGGTGTTCAACATTAATGTAACCTTTAGTACTTCAACTCTAGATGATCTAGAGGGTGTTCAGCATGTTGAGGTTGAGGCTACACAAAATGATGTGGCCCCATTAGGTAAAGAGAACAACAATTATGTTCTCTAAATTAATGAAATACTTGTAACAACAATAATATTTTTTTTTGAATTTATCCCATTTCTTTGTTATTGCAGAGGACCCCCCTTCACTTCAGTGTCCTCGTCCTCAGTATAGGACTAGGCATACATTGAGATCACGAGCAATTGGCAGAACATCTACAGAGGGGGGAAATGATGAAGAAACTGATGTTCCACTTAGTCTTTTCATAGCTTCAAAGAAAAAACAAAGAAAGAAATGATCGTAATCTAACTTATTTGATAATGACTGATTTTTATGTGTTAGTGAATGCAATTATGTGCTAATTAATGGTTATGGATGATATGTGTTAATTAATATTGATGAATGTTGCATGTTAATTAATGTTAATCAATGTTATGTGTTAATGAACGTTATGTGATATTAATGAATGAATGTTATATTTTATTAATGGTAGAAAGAATGAATGAATGAATGTTATAAGATGTTAACGGGGAATTTAGAGTGATGTTAGGGGGGGGGGGGAGGGGCCAAATGAGCTTCCACCTTCACATGGTTGGCCCTGTTAAGTAGAGAATATTAAACTATTCTCGAAACCAAGAGAAGGTCAACAAGGTAACACACATTTCAATATTTCATTATGTTGCACAGTTAATCTTATTGAATAATGTATATTGAATCTTAATTGCAGTGTCCAACAGAGCCAACATGAACAACAACACCACAAGTTGCTGTGTATAATGAACTCCCATATTGTCTTGTCTGTGCACAAACAATATGATTTGCTTCTAGTGTTGATATCCAAGGTAGAACTGCAAAAGTTATGAATATGCCTCATCCTTGTAATTTTTTTTATTACTTCTAAGTAATGAATATGCCTCATCCTTGTAAGTTTTTTAATTACTTGTAAGTCATGAATATTGCTCTTTAGTTGATTAAAATTAAATGAAAATCTTTAATGAATACACAAAACTATATACATATGCAGGTGCACCATGGTTGGGATGGTCCAACTCCCTAGTCTCACTCTATGACTAAGCTCATGCCATATCTAAATCAAAGACATCTCAAATACATCATCGGTGGAAAGCTACAAAATACCATTTTCATACATAAGCAAGACATACACAATTGGGCACAATCACCAAGAGAATGGTAAAAAGTGTGTTTGAGATTGTATCATGGATGCAAAAAATCTCTTCATTAATCCTTGACTCATGATTTCTATAATACTTCTTTAGACTTCTCATGTCATTTGTTACACTTCTTCACTATTTTGGACTGAGTTTCAACTATGTATTTGCCTTGACTTATGACTATACCTAGCTTTGTCCTATCTTTGTAAGCTTCCTCTTTGAATTATGGTTGTAGCTTTGATAATACCTTTTTAATGTATTTGTAAGGAGGACAACTCCTAATGCATGTTGCAAATTGTGTTCTAGTGACTGAGACTAACCTTTTTGTACTTGATGTTTTTGACTAGTTGTCATAACCTCTGACTTTGATGCTTGTGCCTTAATAGAACTAGATGTTTCTTGTATGCATACTTGGTCAAGGATTGCATTATGATGCTATAGGGCTACAAACTAAGATTATTTATTGTATTGAGTTACACATTTGACATGAGTTGCCCTATGACTGCTATGCCTCTTGAGGTTATAAGGTGTTGTTCTTGTCAAGTTTTGACAATGCTGCAACAATAACGTGTTATTTGTTGTTAAGGTTTGAAAAGACCTTTTAGAAACTTACACCCTGCTCTTTTTCACTTAGTAGACTTGATTACTGTCATTTTATTTGGTATGACTGCCTACTGGCTTTATTGTAGACTGCAATCTCTCTAGACTGTATTTTCTGAGTGTTGTTGTTCTATACTTGACCATCTATTAGGAAAACATAGCTTGAAATGTCCAAAACAATTAATGAATGACTGCATTATCACCAATCTATCTTAAAAATTTGACTACTCTTTAGATTATGATTATGACTACCATGATATTTCATGAGACTGCTCTATCCCCATATGAAACCCTTTGTTCCCACAAATCAATGCTTTGAACTTGACTGCAACTTTATAGTGATCACTGTCTTTGTACAGTAAGCTTGCTACTTTCTCAACTTTTGATATATTAGAGGCTCCTAGGATGGTTTCTATCTTATAGGATGGCTATAATCATGGTTGCAAGACCTGAAGAAGGATTCTTATCATCAATTAGATGCATACTTTTGGGAATATAGAAAGACAAAAAAATATATTAGAACCGTATTTTTTGTTGAGTCATAATATGATGTGTTAATTTAGCTAAATAAGGGAACCAATGTTGTATTAGGTTTAATTCCATGATGACATTTGAATCTTGTTAGAGATAGGGGATTTGTAGCAGTTGGCTTGTTAGGTTATGTCACAATCCCATGAAGGTCCTTGTAAACCGTTAATGTCAATAGACATGAGACTGTTATGTAATGAATTGGATCAACTAAACCTATAAGCTCTGTAACCAATGAATCAACTAACTCAAGTGTGTGTTAATTATCTTATGATGGTCATTTATGATTGTTATTCTTAGTAGACATTAAGCAGCTCACTAGATAGTTGGTTAGTAAACCAGTGAGTTAGTTGGCTCAAATGTATGCTATTTATCATATGATGGTCATTAATAACCATTATTGTTAGTACACATTAAGCAGATGGCTTGTTTAGATGGTTGGTAACTAGTGAGTTTGTTGAGCTCAAGAATTGGATGTACAAGTCAAGCAAGGGAGGTGAACACTAACAATGCATTGGTGCTTGCAATGTTAAAACCTTGGCCAAGATGGTGATGCTTTATCTAAGTGATGAAACTGGCCATTTGAATTCCTTTCTCATATTGATTAGCTTAATAATATTTGTTCAATGTTTTTTATCGTTAAAAGATTACCTTCCTTTTAGATAAATTAGTTAGATTCTTATTATGTTGAAGAACATTTAGTTAGTTTTCTCCTTCAGCTGAAGTAGTTATGTTTTATTTTGAAATGCTCAATTTTTTATCTTAATATAGATCACAATTTATTTTCTTTAAGTATAGAATTAATGGAATATTACATATGGTATCAAAGCAACCAAGTTTGACATTGAACCTCGGGCTTTCCACCTATAAACAAAACTATATACATATGCAGGCGCACCATGGTTGAGACAATATGCATGCACACTATATACAAAACTATATTCGCAAGTCAATCTTTTATTCAAATCCACAATATGAAACACAGAGTTTTATTGGAAGAACACAAGTAACCTTATCTCTTTTAGATAATATCAGAAGCAACTGCCTACAGAAAGATGTTGTAATCCACAACATATACACAAAGGAAAGATGACTGATTATATTATGTATGTTCACAAAATGGTACAATAGTAAGCTTGAGGCTATAGTCTACTTCTTCTCTAATGATCCTTATTGTTACAAAAGTTCCCTCATTTATATGAGGGTATACATTGTCACCAAGCATCGTGGCTTTTCAGCACATAGCTATTAATTAGCACTTTTGTTAACAAAGTGGAAGATAAACAAGTTCAGCATTCCTATGTGTTGAATGTACTTATCATCTTTATACATTACAACGTCATGTTTAGTGTTCTCATGTTGCTTTCTATCTGGAAATGATTGGATAGAATATGGTTAGCACAAAGTGACAATTCTTTGTCCCGATCCAACTCTGCTACTACTCGATTCTTCTCATCACTGAACTCTTGTTTCCACTATTCTAATGATACTAACTCACCATTACTATAAAAAGAGGGCACCCTAGGGGTATTCCCATCGTCCAGCCTCTGAAGCTCTTTCCTTAATTGATTTGCCAATTCATCATGGGACTTCAAGTAAGCCTCGACTTCAATTTTCTCACCTGGATTCATCAGACTATTGTCATTCATCATGCCTTCCAATTGATTCCTGAGCCTTTCATGCTCTTTCAAAGCTTTGACTGTTCCAATGTATGTCTTCCAATAGATTTCTATAACCTGCACCATACTTTTGAATCTATGCTCAATGACCTCGAGAACTAGCTTATCCATCTTTTTTTGTTCCTTTTTTACTTGCAGAGATGTCTTTTTGGCCCTGTTCCTCCAATACACAACGTTTGTCAAGGCATCCATGGCATCTCTGTCAACACCGTATGTCATCCCTGTTTGACTGGTACCTGTATCAATCTGAAGCAATCTTGCTTGCAGCCTCTGTTTTTCTTCATCGGTTTTCTCATATAGGCTTTTGTATGTAGAATTTTCTCAGACCAGAAACTCTATCTGATCTTGGTTCAGTTTAGCAACATCCAAATTTAGTTTGGCAGTTGTTCTAGGGTCATTCTTTCCAACCTGCTGCACCATCAAATGTCCAAAAGCTTCTTCTGTATCAACCAATATAGGTCTTTTATCTTTAGGATAGATAGCCCACTGTAGAAGAGCCTTCTGATCTGGATCATATCCTGATCCTCTAAAGGGTTTATCAATCTCTTTTGGCATTATTTGCTTACTTGGGTCCTGTTTCTTGAGGAATCCGTCAAACAACAAGGTAGAGTTCATGTCCAATCCAGAGTATAATAGCACACCAGCTTCCTTAAGCAACTGTCTTCCCTTCTTAGGTGTCATTTCTCTCATCACAAGATCCATCTCCTCTTGCAACTTTTGAAGTTGTTGCTCTTCTTCACTATTTCTCATGTTATTCCTAATTTGAGATCCTTTATGTTGATAGAGGAATGTGGTGAACTCCTCAGAAGCAATGAAGTCACTATCAGTAATGAAATCCTCATGCTCTAGGAATCTGATGTCAGCCACTTCTCAGACATTCAGTTGTCCTATTGCCAAGTCTATTGGTGTATCCTCTGCATAATCAAGGGGGTAATCCTTTCGAGGATTGAATGGAATGATGCCAGATGTGGAAGCAAGAGACATATGAGCCAAAGGCTCTGTATTCCTAATAGTATCAATGTAATCCCTAAAAACATGAGGCAGGACTCCCTCAAGTATTTCCAATTCATGCTCCATAAGTTTGTTGGCCAACTCCAAGGGGTCTTCAATCTTTTGTAGCATGTTCTCATCCATTTTTCTTCTAAAAAGCTTCCATTTATAAGCCTGCATTGCTTTCTCAAACTTTATTCACTTCACTTTGGCCTCTTCTCTGCCAATGTTCTTAATGAGGTCATCCAGTAGGTAAGATTTATGCTCTCCAGCCTTCAGCTTTTTTGATGACCGGGCTATCCTTATGTATCCTTCATGATCGAAATTGGGCCTTGGATCCCCCATACCCATGCCATAATAATCCAATTTTTTCTGCAGCAGGCCATAACTCTTTGAACTTTTCACAATAAAATCTAAAAATACTAACAACCCAGGTACAATTGATTGTTTCCCATGGATTGTCAGATGTTCTATACTCACTATTGATAGTTGCCTCATAATTTCTAAACAATCCACTCTGTTAGGGACTGTAAGTGGTACTAAGTATGGTCTCCCTTTGAGCCTGTATAACCTGACTTGTGTGCAGTCTGAAAAACAATACCAATCTCCCCAATTGTGTTCAATTGAGGGATCTTCAGCGAAATCTTTTGGTCTTAGGAATCTTTGAACCTCTAGTGCAAGGGCATGATCGCACGGGCATCCCAATAGTCTATATAATGGCTTGACAAAGAACCCCTCAAAATTCCAATATTGATTATTCACATACCTCTAGTCCCATGAAGAAACCCATAGTTGCACTGGTTTTCTCATCCCAACATTGTCATATGTCCTGACACATAACTCTTCTGGCCATAACCCTTCATCTTGGCCCACATACAATAGCATATGCATAAGTAAGGAATAATGCTTTAAATAAACATTGATGACATCCCCCTTTAACTTTTCTAACCCATGATTCAAAACCTCAACCAAATAAGCAGAAAAATCAAAGAAGCAGGGGTCCTTAGACTGAAAATCGACACAAATGACCATGGTTGCAATATCCATCAAAGGATGGGATTTTATCCCTAGCACTTGGGCAACACAATAATAGGTATACTTGAAATATGGATGGAAAGAGTTGACATCATAGGGAGCTTTGTCATCCTGACCTAGTGGCACTAAGGACCCTGCATTCCTAGGTCTATGTATAGGGAGTCTCCACATTTTGTAAATGTGCTCTAGGTAAAAATATTCACTTGTTAACTTCTTGAGGTCAATCAATTCTTCAAATACCCAATCCAACTCGAACACTGTGTCAATAACCTCCTTTCTGATTGCAAGAATTGGCTCACCCATGTAGTTATATATGGTGCTGGTTTTAGGGTCATAATTGTTTGCTAATGCCTTTATGAGCTCCACATTCATGAATACATTAGCCACAGCTAACCTACCTAATTTCAATCGCCATAAATTGTTGATAGGTTGAGGGGAAACTCTTCTGTTGTACCCATATATGAATAATCCATACCCTCTCAATTTTGTCCATATGTCTCCAAGATCCTCAAACTAGTCCTCCAGTCCTTCCTTATCAACTCTAATCTTCTTGGACCTCAAAATGGATGATGGCCACTGGTCAATCAGGTCCTGGACCAAAGAACGCCCTTCCCTTTTCTGTCTTTTAGGTTTTTCTTCTGCAACAATAGGTTCTTTTCCCTTTCTGGTCTTATTAGTTTTAGATGATGATTACATTTGAATTTTAAAAAAGAGGTCTGTGTGCAAACAAGTTACTTGGAATTACTGAGCTTTATCTATGAATTCGCCCAATTCCTGCTTTCAGTTCGTCGCTTATGAATTCCTTAATGTTGTGTCCTTTGATGTTGATCCACTACTTATGGCGTATTTAATCAGTTAGTAATGGCAGTTTGGACAATGGTCATTCGGGCACACGTTCGAATTTAATGGCGATGTGACCCTTTGTGGGATTTGTTTATGATTTTCACGGCAATCAATAATCATTTCGATGAGGATATGTCTTTCGATCATTTGTTTCTTTAGTTCATCGATCTCTTTGTTTCTATCGACAATACTTTTGTTTCGAATATTACTTTGATCAAGTATTTTTTCCCTTCATCGAAATATTGTATTCGGTCAGTATGGTTGTCTCCTCATTGAAACATATCTGATATCCATTGGGTCCTATATCAAAGAAACCTTGGGCTTCGATGTCCTCCTTTATTTTTCCATTGAAATACTTCTTTCATTGATATCACTATGCCCCGTCGATGAATGAGTCTATTATCTCACCGAAGCTTTTCTTTATTTTCCCTTATCGTTCTTCACCAATAAAGTTACATCGGCAAAACCACGCATATCGAGAACATGCCTTTTAACCTCCTCGAAACCTATATCCTCATCGATATATTTTATCGATGTAGCTTCCTTTTGTCTGATCGATATTATTCTTTCAATGAAAATGCTCCTTTTGGTGGGTCCTTTTTATGTTGCACCGATAGTATTATTTCCTTAAGAACTTTTCCCGTCAATGAAGACCCTCTCTGCTTTCTTCGGAATCTTTTGTTGATAAAGTTATTATCTTCGGTGAGTCCTTTTAGGAATTCATCAGCGTTTCCTTCCTTCGATGGTTCTTATGTCGAAGAAACCTTGGGCTTCAATGTCCTCCTTTATTTTTCCATCGAAATACTTCTTTCATCGATATCACTATGCCTCGTCGATGAATGAGTCTATTATCTCACCAAAGCTTTTCTTTATTTTCCCTTATTGTTCTTCACTGATAAAGTTACATTGGCAAAACCATGCATATCGAGAACATGCCTTTTAACCTCCTCGAAACCTATATCCTCATCGATATCTTTTATCGATGTAGCTTCCTTTTGTCTGATCAATATTCTTCTTTCGATGAAAACGCTCCTTTCATTGGGTCCTCTTTATGTTGCACCAATAGTATTATTTCCTTGAGAATTTTTCTCGTCGATGAAGACCCTCTCTGCTTTCTTTGATATCTTTTGTCGATGAAGTTTAACCTCCTCAAAACCTATATCCTCATCGATATCTTTTATTGATGTAGCTTCCTTTTGCCTGATCGATATTATTCTTTCGATGAAAACGCTCCTTTCGGTGGGTCCTTTTTACGTTGCACTGATAGTATTATTTCCTCAAAAACTTTTCCCGTTGATGAAGACCCTCTCTACTTTCTTCGATATCTTTTGTTGATGAAGTTTAACCTCCTCGAAACCTATATCCTCATCGATATCTTTTATTGATGTATCTTCCTTTTGTCTGATCGATATTATTCTTTCGATGAAAACACATAATCGGTGGGTCCTTTTTATGTTGCATCGATAGTATTCTTTCCTCGATAACATTTCCCGTCGATGAAGACCCTCTCTGCTTCCTTCGATATCTTTTGTCAATGAAGTTATTATCTTTGGTGAGTCCTTTCTGGAATTCATCGATGTTTCCTTCCTTCAATGGCTCTTTTATATTGATGATAATAATTATCTTCGGTGATAATATTTTTTTTTTTTGATAAAAATTATCATCGTCGGAATTATGACGAATACCAAGCTTTCGACCGACGACTTCTTTGACAGTCAGCAGAGTCCATTGGTTGTCGAATTTCCGACGGGCATGGAATCATCGACCAATCTGACGCTGAGTTTTCGATGGTGGATTTTGTCGACACTCCGACGAAAATTCGTCACAAATCTGACAAACTGTCGTCGAAAATCAGCTCTAAATGTAATAGTGAATACTGCTCTTTCCACTTAAATGGCTTCTAGTCTAGAAGTATGAGCTCCTCCTTTAGTTTTGGGGATTCTCCACTTCTTTTTGTGTGGAACTCCTCTTCACGAGTGTAGAGTTCCTCTTCTAGCCAGAATGATGTGAATCACGCCTCCACTGAGACATTTGCAATGTGATGGTTGCACGACTCAAAATGGTTTATTCACAGCAACAAATATTCTCCACCAAAATAATTTTGGACATGTATGATCTTTTTGTCTTGTTTGTACTAGTAAAAATTTCCTTTCTCCATGTATGGTTGAATGAGGTGTCAAAAGGGAGGATAGCCAAATGTAAACAACCTGTAGCTTGTGCATTCCTTGTTTTCTATACAAGGAATACTAGGGTTGTAATTAAGGGTTCTAATATTTTGCATCTTTGGGGTGGGTAATCATAATCCTTTATTAATTTAGGGTTCTAGAGTAGGACTATAGAGAAAAGAGACAATACTCATATATTATAAACATCAATTAGTAAGAGCATAATATTTTTCCAGTTATTACATATGTTGTCTCCTGTGTGTTTTTTTGAATTCATGTAGGCTAATATATTAAGGATGTATTGGTTTACCATGATATTTTCTACCATCGTGTAATTTTGCTTATGGGTATCCTTCAAGGAAGAAATTAAATTCTGTGTGTAAGTTGCAGTGAATTTATGGAAGGTTTACAGGATTAACAAGAATGGTCCAATGTAATAGATTAATATAATCATGTTAATGTTAGGCATTAACATAATACAGGTTCCCTAATTTGAATTATTTTACAAGCATGGGTGTGTTTTTATTTCTATTCAGTGTGACTCTATCCTTGAATGTAGGCACTAGACTGCGGTTTATCCTAGAGATATCTCAAAGTCTTTTCAATTAATCAAAGTCCTTTCTCTCCCTCCTTTCTCTCTCTATAAGCAAGGGGCTATGTTTTAGATGCGTGCTTAATGTTCCCTTGCATCCTTGAGCACTACATGTGTCAATTTCTCAATTGAATTTAATGGCAACGGGATGAGGGATTTATGTAAATTATATACATAAAGGATCCCCTACATTACTGAGAAATATCTACCATACTGTTGAATTATGAAGCCATGAAGCATTGGATATAATCAAAAAAATTTATCTTGAATGGGAATACCCTCCTGAGTTAGGTAGAGCTCAAAGTGAAGAAGGCTTGGAAAAGCCTTGGCTCTATTGTATTTTCTTGTCCTTGACCTGTCGATAGTTCATACCAATGTTGAAGGTCCTTTCTTTGACATGAAGCATAGTGAAGTCCTTAGGGTTAAGGGGAGCAAGAAAAATAACCAACAACACTTAAGGAAGGTGTTGGAATAAATATAATTTACTCACATGCTTAAGTTTAACTTAAGCAATTAATAGACATAATTTAGTATTTTGTGCCAATAGTTGGTAGGTAGTTATACCTACCCTTACACTTCATTGGTGCTTGCTTCCTCACTCTTGCCTTTATAAGGAGAGCTCTTGTACATTGTTAGACATCTCAATATCATTTAATTATCTTGGTGATCAATATTTCTCTCTCTTTTTTTGTAGAAGTTGTAGTAATCGTTGGTCCTGGCTCAGAATTCAAAACTCCAACATATTTCACATTTTTCTTTTCTACAAACTTTTAAAAAGCACATTTTATTTTGAGCTAAAAAAAATATTCTTATAAAATTATAAAAATGCTTACTCTAGATCTCCTTTTATGAATATAATAAAAATGATTCACATATTGATAAAAATCAAATGAAAATTGAATACTCATAATCCAATTAAATATTCATTTACAATTCAAATTTGAGAAGGTAGAAGATCACAAAAGAAAATTAGGAAAAGAGATTATATATTCTTTACAATTCTAGAAAAATGAAAATTAAATAACATCATATCATAAAATGTTCTATTTATAATGACATTCAAAATAACTGCTTTAGCCAAAATAAATAGAAAAAGAAAAAATAAAAACTTTAAGGTCTTGCTATTATATACTTTTTTGAAATTTAATTTAAGATCACATTAACTGTTATTCAAGTATATTTGGACCAAGTATATAAATAATTTAGTAGCAACTTCTTTTCAAGATGTATTCAACGGTGAGATGGTTGAGAGAATGGGAGAATTCATTATCAACGTGAATATTAGAACATTAGCATTTTACAAAGCAAAATTAGCTCCTAGACATTATGTAATTTAATAGCAATTTTTTTTCAAGAATTATTCAAGGAAAAGATAGTTGAGAGAATAAATGGATTCATTATCAATTTGAATACAAGAAGATCAACACTTGATAGAGCAAAAATAAAAATAACTCATAGACGTTATGTAATGTAACAACAATTTATTTTCAAGAATTATTCAACAAAAAAACAATTGAAAGAACAAGAAAATTCGTTATCAAATTGAATAACAAAAAATCAACACTTAACAGAACAAAAATAATGTTATCAGATTTCCACAATCCATGCCAATATCATTTGGTTGCTTCTCGATTTGATTCTATGACACTTTGTTAGTATCAACATTCCAGATCACTGCTAATGTTGTGCTAATGTTGCAGAGAATCTTAAGAATTTGGGTTGACTTGTTTCTGCTGATGAGTCTGTGCTGTTTTTGTGGGTTGGGTGGTCTTTTTTGATTTATTTATGTGGGCTTTTGTCTGTTGGTTTTGTTATGTATGGACTTTATTTGATCTATCTTATGTAATCTAATGTAAAGAGTTTTGGGGTCCCTTCAAAACCTGGTTTTTCTGTAATAAAAAACGTTCCAGATCACACTCTTAATCCATTGTCGGGATGTTTAGATAGTGCACTTACAATTGTACTTGTACTTCTCCTTGCACTCTCTAAATATCGATAGAACACGAAATGTGACCCCAAAGATTGATAAAAAAAAAAATCACACAATCAAATTTAAAAACAACTAAATAATAAGAACAAAAATAACCCATAAACTATCTTTAACTTTAACTTTTGTATCCATTCCATTCCATTAATAATAAGATTTCTTTAACAAGCTCATAAATCCTTGAAATTGCTTGGTAACAAAACAAAAAAAAATTCCTTGTGCGTCATCATCTCACATGCATTTAAAGCACTCAGTTAACTAGAACAGCTGATAAAAACGAGGCTACGTCAGCTATAAATTTATGTGAGCTCACACTTCAGCCACGACACATTTTTTACCATGCACAGCAGTACGGGATTAAAAACAAATAGATTTAAATTAATGATATCAATTTTTTTACTGAAATTTTCAATCTATAGTGATTTGGTTGTATTGTTTTGAATTTGATACTGTAAATTTTTGTGTTGTTAATGTTTGATCAAATATTATGATCTATCATCAGAATAAGTGTGAGAATTAGAGAGCAAGTGTGAGAATTAGAGAGCAAGTGTGAGAATTAAAGAACAAAAAATATTGTTTTCAATTTCTTTATGTTGAAATTTTTATTTATACACCCACAACAAATTGTTTTCTAAAGTCAGACTACTAATTTTAGGGATCTCGATTCTCTGCAGGGTGGTAACTAATGTCTTCCCTATTTGATGGTTTATGTTGTTTGTCTTCTCTGCTTTTATTTTTTCTATGATTGTACAAGTTATATCTCCTCAATTCTCTGCAGGGTCATAACTAATGTCTTCCCTATTTGATAGTTTGTGTTGTTTGTCTTCTCTACTTTTATTTTTCTATCATTGTACAAGTTCTACCTCCCATAGAATTCGACTTTTCAAAATTTCGAACATTTTGTAATGAATGAACCTTATAACCCCTCTTTACTTTATCGAAAAAAACAAAGTGTTTCCTAGCTTCCAGTCCAAATATAAATAAAAAATCTAAAAACTGTCTATTTTTCCTTACAAAGTTTCTACACTAAGATCATTACTATTTTTGTGGAGTGGTAAAACTGCAACTGATCAATCTCCAATATTACTGATAACAAAAAGAAAGTGTTGTTGTGCTTGGCAGGATTCTTTTGAAGACTTTCACCCTACAAACAATCGTGCAACGACATAAGAGTTTGATTGCAGTTGAGAGCAAGTTTTCAAACCGTACACTGCTGGTTTAGCATCTTCCAAGAGTGGAAATAATTATTACTTTTTTGGTCGGTTCTATGCTTAATCACTCCCATCCCCCATTATAGACTGTCTTTGAGATCACAAACATGTGTTAGAATATCATCTCTGTGCTGGGAGTAGTTTTCTATATAGAAAACTTATATTTATTTTCTAAAACATACCCACTATGAACATAGAAAACTCATATGATTTACTTATCTCTAAAACATATCCAATACTTATAAAATACCCAATACAAACATATAAAACCCATATTTCTTTATTTCTAAAACATATCCAATACTTATCTTATAAGATAACCAATACGAACATTAAAAAAACCTATATTTACTTACCTCCAAACATACCCATACTTATCTTATAACTTACCCAATACAAACATAGGAAACCCATATTTATTTATTTTTCTCTGTGATTGATAGATGGACAGAGACGTCTATATGAGATATGGAATGCAATTGAGATTTTATAATATTGGGTGAGTCTGGTCTAAGGCACGGGGTGCTCTGGTCCCCTAGTTCGTACACACCTCTGCTTGTTGGGTTGATGGGGTCACTTCCTTGAATAAGACAGAGAAGCAAAATGGAATGGACCACTGGTCCCCTCCTCTCTAGAAGTAAACACAAATGCAGACTGACACGAGTAATCAGATGAAGTTAAGGAGCAAATCAAGTGTCAGAACATAAGACACTAGGCAATGCTGTTTTGAAGTGGTATCTGATATAATGTTTCTTATTGTTGTCCTGTTCTGATATGTACATTCCAAAATGCAATAATCCCCTCCTTTTGCTCAGTAGTCATCATGCTCTACTGCAATCACTTCCTCCTCCATTGCATCTCTTGTTTGCAGCAAGTACATCACTCATTCTCTGTGTTATCATATTAGTAAGTAATGAGGAATCTTGAAAAGTGTACAAATATAGCTGTGATTGCAAGGACATCAGACTTACAAATGCCTATACATAGGCTACGATCTCTATAGCTTTGGATTTCCATTCCATTTGATTTTTCTTTTAATGAGGATATATGTACAGATTAGTCTTTTATATATAATTCTGTACAAAGAATTATATACTACCATATTTACATTTATAAAGGTAGGTGGAAAAATATTAGGTTCCAAAATCTACAAAAGGTTGTGCTTTAATTAAAAGAGATGAAAACAAAAATTAAATAAAAAACTGATAAGTATAGATCTAACACAAGGTGGAGACGAACCATGATCATTAGATTTGGCTTAGCCATCAATTTTTTCATTTACTTGTTCTCCATCTAGTGGTTGAGTTTCATTCCTAGTGGGACTAATTGTTGAAAAGCTAAGTGAAGAAATTAAAAAGCCATTGTCTAGCCAACCAAGAGAACCTTTATTACGAAGCTGAGAGGAGGTAAAAGATGGACAACAATTTGAGACCAATCATGAGCATTATGACCTTGAGATCTATGTTAATGTGGTTGAGGACCATGAAAACTATAAAAATCATGCCCACTAGCTTTATGATTATTTAGACCAATACCCTAGAAGAGGGGAATAACCTCTACTAGAGAGAAAGGTTAGTGGGACTATGGTAAAAATATAAGGTTCAATGCCCATGTGGCCAAGAAGCACCTATATGTGATTGAACTCAAGAAAAAAATTATTATCTTGCACTTGTATCTACATGAGAACATTAGAACAAAGCATGGATTTATTATAAATAGAGGATCCTGAATAAAGAGTCAAATTTTCACTTTAAAAACATGTCATATCTAAGTAAGTTAATAGGAATTATAGGTCAAACTCTCAAAAGAATCATATGATAGGAAAAGGGTCAAGTCAAAAAGGCTTAAAAAATCATTAATCTAGTTCCAAGCATACTATATAACCAAAAAGATGCTTGAGATTTTATTTGTGTTTGGAAAACAAAAAATGAGGATTGACAACTCTTAAATAAATCAAACTAGAACTAAGAGTAAGACCCCATTAAAGAATACACCAAGTGAAGTGAGCAAGATTAGCTTACTAGTGGTGTACCAAACAATCTAGAATTTGTGTTGCCATGAGCCAACCAATGACTATAAGGAATATCTGTTATTAAGATTTTAAATCAAATGCAAACACAAACAGTTCCAAGAATATTGTTACTTATTATAAAATGTGGTATCATGATACCTTCGAATATTTTTCACTAGAGCTTAAAAATAATTACCCCAATTTTGTGCAACATTTCTACAAGAACGAAATCATTAGTAGACTTCTAGAAGGATTAAACTCGTGAATTGATCTAGTTTATTTTAACATTTTGGCCTTAAACAAAGAAAATAAAAGTATAGTGGTCCTTGATCTGAAAGAATCTTATTGCCTTAATAAAAAAATAGATCATGAACCTAAGGAACATTACCAAGAGGTCTATCTTAGCATGCTATCCTATGTGACCACCAAATAGACTATCACTTGATAGATAATCTATTATTAGATAATTCCCTTTATGTAGAAGCCATGACTTGATAGCTTCCCAAGCTATCCATATTCTTATGATCACAAACATGTTCTAGATCTTAATAGGCTCATCATAATGAGAATATAATGAAAACATAAATCTCACTAAGCTTTATGACCATAAGGAACATTGAAATAAATGCCACAATGAAGTATGATTTCTAGGTTGTATTCCTCTCTCGAGGACTTTAATAATCCACTTAGCACACAAAGATAAACCTTAGTGTTGAATATCAAAAAAGTCAATACTTCATTATTCATAAGGGAGACAACAAAACTTCCATACAACCCTATGTAAAAAATTCCTACAACATGTGTCTTCAAAATTTATTTAAGACTTTGATAAGGGGATTTCAAGGAAAACTAGCGAGACAAATTATAAAAAAGGGTAGAAAATATGAATTTAGAATAAATTTTGAATTGTTCTTTACAATCTATATTACCATCACATCCTAATCCTTTGACATTGGCTATGGTGATATATCACTTCATAGAGATCATCTAAAGAGTGAGAAGTTATTCTCACAAATTAATATAGGAAGTAGATAGCTAACAAGGAACCACATTAAAGAAATGCTAAAGAGAGTAATATTAATCAAGAGAAGAATCCTAGAATTTGAAAACTTATTGGTATTGGTGTAAAAAAAAGCATGAAGAATGGCAAGTAGCTCAACTAAGAATTATTGATCACCTTTGATACTCTTAATTTATTGAAATTTATGATGATCTCTCTGTTAGATAGTTCAAATAACCGAAAGACAGCTGAGAGGGGGGGTGAAATAGTTGTCACATATTACCAGAACATTTAGCAATTAAAACTTTAATACCGAAACCCAAAAAGGAATACTTAAACCAAATACCGGAATAGCAGTTAAACCAATTAAGCATAAACAATAATCAGAGAATAAATACCATCCACATGACACCAAGATTTATATGTGGAAAACTCGGTAAAGGGAAAAACCACGGTGGGAAGCCTACCCACAGTTAGATAATACTTCTGCAGTAAGTATGTGAATTACAATTGAGGGGCCTGCATTTGCAAGAAGGCCAACAGCCTAGAGCATACTGCTCATCACAAAAGGAGTCTCACTGACTACATAGGAATCCATACTACAATCCGAAAGAATGAATGAACTACAAAGATAGCATCTCCTATGCCTGAGTACAGTTCCGGTTAAGCTCAATACCAGAGGACTAAATCGTCTTACATAAACCCAATTCGATCTCCAATGATCAACCAAATCCTCTGCCTAAATGATATTACATTATTCGCACATTACATATCAATATCCCATACCATGACCATGATCTACAATGAGATTTTACATCATATATATACAAACCCTCGCCCATAATCAATCAGGTCGGCCACCAGACAATAAACCAATTACATAATTACAAAAAATGTCAGCCTAAGACCAAATAAATGATATCCAACTCATAAGAAAACCCAGAAACACATCAAGAGGTCCAATCCACACGTTACATTAAGTCGATCCATAACCTAGATCAATCAGGACCCAATATAGGTCCACACACTAAAGCAATGATCCCAATCAGCCAAGTCTCGAACATGATCACCATTAGCATCTTGAATCCATACCAGAAGCCACACCAACACCACTTATGCAATTCATCAAAGATCTTCATCAAAAGCTCTATCGGTGAAACCCTCACCGGAACCTCAAACCAAGCTTCCAAGCAAACAGGATAGCATCCGATCACTAGACCAAAACCAACTGACTGAATATGAACATGAGCAGCATGAATAAGACAATTCCTAACCAAATCATACCGAAACATATTGGATCATATCGGATCCAAACCAACCAGAAACTACTCAACCTATTAAGACCATAAGGGTGTCTGTAAAGCATCCAAAACAACTAGTGTTGACATCAATGCAACACATAATGAATTCCTCCGAATGGTCAACAATATCCCCCTTTGGCATTGATGGCAACACTATATGTGAAAAACATCTAAGTACCAAGAAATGTCAAACAAGTATCTCCAAATGGAAGACAACCAACAATCTTCCACTCAAAGATATAGCAATGAAGTTCTGAAACAAAGACCAAACTCCCCCTATAAATGATATCTCTGTAAAGCCATAAATTACACATATATATCTACCCCTAATGTATACAACTCCTTAAGATTTTCACATCAATATCTCTCCCCCTTTGACATCAATGCCAGAAATCTGACATAAATATCAAAGCAAAAACATAAACCACTGAAGCACAAAACTTAATACTCCCCCTAAGCAGTAGCATCCCCACATCAGTGCTAGAATGAATAATATCTTTGATAATGCATACTAGACTGATGCCAAAAAACATCTATCAGTTCTCTGTCAGAGGGGGAGAAACCCCCACTAGTACATTTGGGGCTGATTTCCGATGGCCTATCATCTGAATTTCAACTTTTTTTCATCGAACTACAGACAAATGAAGTCGTCGAAAACTCGTTGTTGGTAATTCTGACGATGCCATCTAACATTGGAATTCCGACGACATCCTGAACTCTTCCGACAACGGCCATGATCGCACATCCAACCAAAGAATGTTGTCAAGCATAAAGCATCCTTGTCAGATTGAAGTCGGAATTCCGACACCTACCAGGAACTTGCAGTGACGACAATTATGGCGAGCATCCGACAATATAGTGTCATCGGACATACAACATCCTCGTCGAATGTTTGTTCAATTGGTGTCAAAATTTCGACGCCTGCCAAGAACTATGCACCGATGAGGATGTTGTTTGTCTGATGGTCTTGTTGTCAATGCAAAGTTGGGATGATATCGAAATTCCAATGGTGATTTATTTAAAAATAAATAAAAATACGCATGCCAATTACAATGGTGCTTGTTGTTTCCCTTTTAGCATTTCCTACTAGATGGACCCAAGTACTTCAATTTCAAGTATACTAGGATGAATTTCAATGCCATTTGGAATCCCACATGAAGCCACATTGATATTTTATCGATAAGACTTCCTATGCAGTACTTCATACAATACAAAATTGACTTGTTTCTCAAATCTCTTATTCCAAATTTATCTTTAACACATCATTTTAGGAGAACAAAATCAACACAAAGTCCAAAAATTAGTAAATTCAAGAAGTAACAAGTCAAGTTCATCCTTGTGGTAGTTTGATTATGCTTGCACCCAAGAAAGATGACATATGATGACTCTACATTGACTCTTATGTCTCAACAAGATCTCAATGAAGAACGTGTATGTCTTTCTACACATCAACAATCACTTGGGTCATCTCTAGGCACACTAAACCAAATCAACATATCATCAAGTTTCGATCCAATAATTTTTTTTTGGAAAACTATATTCAAAACGTGAGGACTCTATGAATGGATGGCTATGCCTTTTGACAGTTTTTAATGCTCTTTTGACACTCATGATTGATAAAAAATGTTATCATTGTCTACATGGATGACATCCTAATCTTTAACAAGATCTTAAAAGAATACATGCTACATGTTGCGCAAGTGCTAAATACACTACATCAACACAAGTTGCAAGCTAACCTTGATAAATGCATTTTGGCACCACACAAAATTAACACCTTGGTTACATAATCAACCACACTTGCATTCATGTTGATCCAGAGAAAATCAAGGTAATTAAATACTAGCCTATCCCATACAATACTGGAAGAACATATGTTACACATTGCACATGTACCACATATGCTATGCCAACACAAGTTGCAAACCAACCTCAACAAATGAAATTTTGGCACCATGCAAATTTAGCTACATTATCAACCACTCTCCCATTCAAGTTGATCTTGAAAAAATCAAGGTTACATGATACTAGAATACCCATGCAAACTCAAATAATTGCACAAATTTCTCAAACTTGAGAACTTCTGTAAAAGGTTAGTCCTTGGATTTTCACATGTTCCTTGATCACTCAACAAGGTTATATGCAAAAAGGCAACATTGCTATGGACTCCACAAAAAAACATGCCTTTAATGGCCTCAAACAACACCTCTACTTTGTGCTAGCATTTACTCTAGTGAATATTACAAAATCATTTGATATTTAGATTGATGCATTTGATTATGTACTAGGCATCATGCTAATTTAGCATGGCCAACATATTGCCAATCACTCAAACTCTATTAATGATACCTTGTGGTACTATTCAACTTATGAAAAGGAGCCTTGCATCCTCATACAAGTCATCAAATAATAGTGCCACTATATTCTTAACAAAGAGACTACCATTCAATTGATCATCACCCACTTCAATTACTACACACAAAGTATATTGGAAAATGTGTGGCATATGAAGTGGATGATCTATCTACAAAAATTCTCTTTGGCCATTAAGCATTTGAAGGGGCACAACAAGGCTACAAATTAATGTAGTCATTCATGGTATTCATAATGCCAAGGGTGGTAGGTTGAGAGGGGTACTAAAAATGACAGGAATGCGGTTTGAAGGTAGGGGTTGGCAAAAGGGATCGATGATGGCATGTACAACTCTAAAGTACCGATGAAGAGATGAGTGAAAAAAAAAAGTAATGTTGCAACCCTTTGGCAGAATGAGAGAGAAGAACAATATCATCAACAAGTAGATTAGCAATAACCCCTCATGTAATAGTGAAGGCATCCAACAAAGAGCTAAAAACAGAAAGATAAGTATGAAAAGAAAACTCATCTAGCACCCAGTAGTGAAGGCATGAAACTACCTTCAGAATGAGAAGCTCTGTTCTCATTTCAAAAAGATCTAAGCATAAAAGCTTCTAATTAGCTTGGCTATTTGAAAGTCATGGCTAATGCAAACTGCTATGTTGTGAACATTACAAAGACCAGTAGTTATATAGAAGTTTGTGGGGAATCTTACCTCCCTCGAATGCCACCTACATTCTGCAACTTGGTATGAAAAATTTCTATTTTAATGGTGTACTTCTTGAACCTGCAACAATATTTACTTTTTCTATAAGTGTAGGCCATGGCTATCAAATGACATGTAGTCAAAATAGGACACATACTAAGTAAATGATACATTACTTGATTCTCATTACCTAGCTATAGTAAGCATGAGTGAGAGAGAAAGGAAAGTATGTAGGGCAATTGTGACTTAAAGACAATAGGAAGCGTTCAAAAAAAAGGAGGACTATTTTGACAATACTGTTCTTAAGCAAACCTTGAAAACATAACACAAATACTAGTTTCCAGAAAAGGGATCTTCTCTGCAAGTAGCCCACAAAAGAAAAGCATTAAACTAACATCAAGACCAAGATGAAAAAATCTAGTGTTTTCCTTGGTTTCAATGAAACTTGTGATAGACGTCAAGATCACACATGAGATGCATGTATCTAAAGGTTGTTTAATGTCATTTATAATCCACAATTTGACATGGTATGGAAAGCCATTCTTACACTAAGGATTAGAATGGTCATCTTCTTCACTGAGAGATTGTTTCTAATTCTTTTTGATTAGAATACTACTCATATTATGTGAGACTATGAAGAACCCTTTCTTTTGTATTTGTGCTTGTTTCTTATTGGGTGAGATAGATTTGTAATTATTTGATCTTACTGTATGTAATATATAAAAATAAGATTATTGGTAATTATTTTTTATAATTAACAAGAATGTGGTTTTTTAATGTTATTAGATAGATATAAGTTGAAAAATGAATCTAAAGTTTGAATGCCTCAAGAATATCAGGGGTCTTTTGGAAAATGCTTTACATTCAATCAATCATATATATTTGAAATACTAGTGAAGGCATATGAGTATGTAGTCAAAGAAGCTCCACCAACCTGTCAATGTAGATGTTATAGAGGGTTGGAGATAGGACACCCTTGTTTGACCCCAATTGTTCTCCTCGTCAACTTGAAGATATTGTAAGCATAAAGCTTCCCAATAAATTTCATAAAGCCTACAAGCAATGCTAATGAGAGAATCCAAAATGTCGACATCATGTTTTTGTTGGAAAAGCAAGTGTTTCCCAATTGAGTCAAAGTCCTTCGAAAAGTCTATAAACAATAAAAGACTATGGAAGAGCGATGGTGAGCCTTCTCCACAATAACCTAGAGTGTAAATATGTGGTCAATGGTTTGATAATCTCCCTTGAAGCTAGCTTTCCCACAAGCTCAAACATTACCTTTCTCTAGGTACTCATAAAAAAATTGCATGTCTAACATTGTGGCAAAAAGTTTGACAAATGTATGACCAATCATTATAGTCGTATAGTTGCTAGGATTGGAGAGATTCCTAGAGCCATGAATAGAACGAATTTATGTTGAAGAAGGGCTTGAGGGAGTAATATTTTGTGATTTGGTGTGATTCAAGGGTTGGAAGACCTCAAGATAGATTTGGGCAAGGTGAGAATTCCCTATGTGATGTATGTCAATGGTTGTATGGGACTAGGGAGTAGGAGTGAGTCTTTGGGGTGTTGAAGAAACTTGAGGGGCTAGTAGGCTAGTGAGGGCTTGGGGTTTGTTCCCTATTGAATAGGTGAGTTGGGAGAAATATCTCCCTAATTGATTGAGATTGGTGGATGCTCTGAATCACAATGCTCCAATGTTGACCTTACCTAATTAGTTGTTGCTCATTGAAGCTTACACAAATGCTACTGAGGATGTCATGGGAGCCATCTTGTTATAAGATGGTAAAATAGTATGCTACTATTAAAAGGTTTTCTTTTCAACAATGAGGGACTATCTAGCTTATGATAGAAATTTATGCATTAGTCTAGGCGATGAGAAAGCATATAAGAAATAGTATGAGAAAGACTCAAATTATGGGGAATACAAATAGCAAGAAAATGCATGATCATCGAGGGAAAATCTAAGATTGGTTGACAAATATAAGATATCAACCATGCAGATCATACATCAGTGATAAGGAGAATGCCTAAATAATAGTCCATATGAATCACCAAGTAATAGCGACATATAGTCATAATAATCTTCACACAGAGCAACCATGGAGTCAAAGAACACTATCCAATGTACAATTATAACAGGATAAGAACTTTATATCCATCTATTCTATTGATACATTATCACTATTATCATGGGTCTAAGACAATATAAAATGATCAAAATTACAATTATTAGCAGTCATAAACTTTCTTAGAGGATTGGCAAAGGAAAACATAGGTGTTCTCCTCATAAAACATATAGATATGAAGCAATAACGAGATGTGAGGTAACAGTTATAAAAGCTGGATGAACTCAAAGTGACATTTACAAATACAACCTACCCTTTATAATACCTAATTGAAAAAATGGATGCAATGCAAGTCCTTGTATCAATAATGTCTAACAGATAGTAAAAGACTAGAACAATAAATTCCATATAAAAGTTGTTAGACTTAAAATGATAAGGAAATTTTAAAAATGTTAAAGAACATTTCAACTAATAAAAAAAATTACAAGGATGAGGCATATTCATAACTTTTGCAGTCCCGCCATGGATATCAACAATAGAAGCAACTCATACTGTTAGTGTACATACAAGACAATATGGGAGTTCATTATACCCAACAAATTATGGTGTTGTTGTTCATGTTGGCTCTGTTGAACCCTGCAATTAAGATTCAATATACATTATTCAATAAGATTAACTGTGCAACATAATGAAATATTGAAAAGTGTGTTATCTTATTGAGCTTCGCTTGGTTTTGAGAATAGTTTAATATTCTCTACTTAACAGGGCCAACCACATGAAGGTGGAAGCTCATTTGGCCCCTCCCCCCCTAACATCACTCTAAATTCCCCATTAACATCTAAAATTCATTCATTCTTTCTACCATTAACAAAATATAACACATTCACTAATATCACATAATGTTCATTAACACATAACAGTGATTAATGTTAATTAACACACAACATTCATCAATATTAATTAACACATATCATTCATAACCATTCATTAACACATAAAAATAAGTCATTATCAAATAAGGTAGATTACAATCATTTCTTTTTTTGTTTTTTCTTTGAAGCTATGAAAAGAATAAGTGGAGTATCGTTTTCTTCATCATTTCCCCCCTCTTTAGTTGTTCTGCTCTCTGCTCATGATCTCGATGTATGCCTACTCCTATACTAAAGACGAGGACACTGAAGTGAAGGGGGGTCCTTTGCAATAACAAAGAAATGGGTTAAATTCAAAATATTTTATTAGTATTACAAGTATTTCATTAATTTAGAGAACATAATTGTTGCGCTCTTTACCTGATGAGGCCACATCATTTTGTTTAGCCTCAACCTCAACATGTTGAACACCCTCTAGATCCTCTGGAGTTGAAATACTAAAGGTTACATTAATGTTGAGCACCAATTGCAATTAAATTTGTTTAAAGGAATAACAGTGGTCCTCTTTACCTAATTGGGGAACATCACGTTCCTAATGTTATGTACCTGGATCATACTCCACTTGGTCACCACCGACTACATGCTCTAAAATATTAACAAAAAATGTCACATTAATTACTACTCTAATTACAAATTAAGATGTTTAATTGTATTAATAATTACATAAATAAATTTGAATAGCAAATGAATACCTCCACTAGTGGGATGCACATCCAAACCTTCATGTGCAGGTGGTGTTTCACGATTAGCAGGTTGCACTCCAATGTCATGCACATTGTTATCATTGCTTGTTTATTTAAAACAAATATAGTCACTTTATGTTGGAACTCAATATCAATTAGATTATTGGTAAAGTATTCAATTTGAAATAATTTTCATTTAGCTTATTTACCTATGCGACAGATGCACTAGAATCTTGTGTTTGCCCACTCAATTCTCATAGTCATTCAGCCACGACTATATAGCCTTGCTGGTAGGCAATTCTCTTGTCATCTTCTGTGGGCGCTCTATTGAATTCAGAGCCCAACATTTTTTCTTGGTATCGTGAATTTTGCTTGCATTGTTTAATAAAAAAAAATCATTTGCAATTTATAAATATTTTGATGTGATATTTCATTTACTAATACTTACAATTCATGCAGAAAGTTTCATATAACCACTAGAGTCGAGTTTGTGTTGCCCATTCTTTTCTTGTCTTGCCTTGGTTTCCTTTGACGTGTCACTCAGTCTATGAAAAGTTTGAAATATGTTAGATTATATAAATATAAAGAGTAATTAATTAGTACACAATTACATTCTTAATAGTATCCCATACCTTCTTTTGGTGTCTTGTGGTGTATTTCCTTTTTTCCTTTCAATTCTCTCCTTGGCATCCAAAATCAGGTCCTTCCACTCCCTCTCTAGAATCATGGGGGGATGCTCATACTTTACGTTCTTCTCTAAATGGGTCCTGTATTGGTCCCTCAAATACTTTAGATATGTGCCATCTTTTTCAAGGAGCTTGGTTTTGTCGAATGTGTCATTTCCAAACAACTCAACCATATGGTTTGTCAATTCATCTTTTAACCTTTTTTCTTGGTCATTCCACCTTTTAAAGCAAAAACAAACATGTTAGATTCAGAAACGAACTGAAGCTACATTTATTATAGTTCAAGAAATGGATCAAAGGAAAACTATTCTAGCAATGATATGAAATCAAAATAGTGGATTAGGGTTAGTTCACATATGATGTTCCACCTTTTACGTATGGTGGGCCCAAATATCTGCAATGCAATGTCATTAAGATTTTTATAAAATATCATTTCCTACAAAAAATTCATGGGATCATTAGTCCAAAACGAGTGATCAAAAAGTAAATTACAATTAGATTATATATAATAAAAATTTTAAAGTACCTAGAACCTTCTATATCTTTAAGGGAATCATTTCTTCATCACTCACCACCAATGTGGCCTGCAACATTCCCATACTAGCAATACGAGAAGATCCAGGAAATGATGGTATGTTATCAGCAGTAGTCACCTTTGGCGCATCCTCATGTGCATCTCCTACTGCAGAAAATGAATCCACTATGAAATGCCCCCAAGAAAGAATGCTTGAAGGGAAATAAACACATAACAAAAGATAGAGCAAAAGAGGGATCTACCAATAGTGGGTGGGCCAATATGACGTGCAGTAGAGGATGTCTGCATGCTGTGTGTTACCAACATTGCAGTTAGCAATACAGATGGGGCTAACTTCTAATGAGGTGTTGACGACATTTGCACAAGAACATTGACAACCCCTGAAGGATAATACATTAAATATATAAAATATTAAATATATGAAAAGTGCAAGAATTGTAAATAAGGATGAACCTTTATTATGAACATTGACAGTATCAAGTATGATGTTTTTTGGGTACTCAAAGTGATAAGCCAAGAAAATCGTCATCACTTGAACTACCTGCAATACCCTGATCATGGCCACCAGGTTGATGAGGACGCATTAAATTCCTGTAAAAACAAAATGTACATATTTTAGTTAATGACATAAAAGAGTATAAAATATAAACCATTATTGAACTTTTGCTATAATTAAAGCTTTCATTACCACTTACTTGCAAGTTTTCTGTTGTTCGAATCAATTTTTGCACCCTCTCTCGTATAACATCAGTCTGAGGCTCCACGGATGCCAAAGCAAAAATATCTCTACTAATTTTTCTAGTGGACTTTTTTATCAATTTTGTAGGGTTTGTGGAATTTGTGATGTCATCGTCACTTAATCCTGTTGATTCCACATCCCTAGAGAGGTGCTCAGGTACTACAACTCCCTTTCCCTTTCCCTTAACATCTATATGTGACAAGAATATCATTAACAATTACAAAATTACTCTAAAACACTTAAGAAAAGAACATAATAATGTAACAGTTTGCTTCTATCTAATTTATACAATTACAATGAGGTTTACCTACTCAGTAGAAGTGTTGTGACCTACATCCCTGTCTGTGCTATGTGATGGATCCATGTTGCCCTGTGACAAAGAAAAAATGTAAAAACGTTAGCGAAATGAAACCAATAGACTTAGCAAAAAAACTTCATAATAAAATGGTATATTGGAGTCATTAATTGGAGGTTGGTTAATTTAAATGGTATATAGTACGTACCACCCCCATGATAGTAACTTTGTTTGTATCTATACGATTCAAATTTAATTGATTAGCATCTCTTCCCCTGCACTTATTGATTTTATCGCACATATGAATACATGATTTCCCTCGCGCGCCTCAAATATGCAATTAGGTTGTTTATTAGTTGACCCAGGTCGCATACTCCCTATTTCTTTTGGCCTTCCATCAATGTATACAACCACTTGTTTACTTTGATCATTATCTTTTTGTTGTATATAATTTGTTGACAGTGCATACCTACGCATACTTTTTTTTATATCTAACAATCTGCATCCAATTATTGTAATTGTAACAAGGTTCGATAAACTCCATCAATTCAGCAACTTTGTTGTAACAGACCTTTATGCCATCCATGGAAAATAGGCCCAAACCATGTAATGACGAAGGTTCTATGCGATATATCCTATCGTTAACACAAAAATCAGTGTTTATTGGAGGAAGTTCCTTGGGTGTAGATGTTTGTACCTCAAGGGCACCTCAATGTCACCTTTGGTCTCATCATCATAAGAACATGACCCCCCATTGAGCAAGTAAAAATTCCCTAGGTTTATTAAATTTTCTTCTAATATTTTGACCTCTAGTTGATCTCCCTATTGTAGACCTACTACATGTCTCACTTTCATTTTCTATTCTTGCATTTCCCTCACTTGAGGAAGACACATCTGACAAATACCTATTTGGTGGTACCTGCACTCCATCAAATGAGAGAGTTAGTTGGTAATGAGAGAGATATTTTGCAAATGGGTAATTTTGATGAAGAAGTCGACCCTAAAGTTGATGTTGAGATTAAAATTTGAATAAGTCCAACTGGGGCCTCAAGTGTTGATAACTGTATTAGATTTTTTGCTAATGTCGAGGTTTGAAAAATTGAGGAAGTTTGTTTTCCAATTAATTTTTAAAAATAAACTGTTTCTATAGGGTTTATTGACTTATACCTGTCGATCCATGAGACTATGCAGGATCCTTGTCAAAGGGGTTCAGGTTCCTGCACACGTAATTCAATTATCTTATGTTAGCTAAAAATTACATAGTACACAACATGAACAACATGACTTTTTAGACAAAAAGAGTATTAAATAAAAAAAATATGTTGGCATCATAATCATTGTAATTTTTTTAATTCCTTACCTTTACTTTATGTAGACTATGCAGGATCCTCAACTAAAGTGTTGATGATGTCTATAGTCAATGACCTATTCCCACCAAGGGTGACAACATCACACAAAATATATACATGAAATCAGCACCATCAATTGAGAATCATAAGCATTACATTTGTAAGTTGATAAACAATAAATACATATGTATCATAAGCATCATAAACATCACATATGTATCATCATATATGTAATTGAGCATCATAAGCATCACATATGTGTCATCATAAACATGTAATTCATCACATATGCATCATAAATCACCATCCATCACATAGGTAATAAACAATCCACATTCTATAAATAAACACAAAGTTCAAAAAATGTCACATGTATCATCATAAACATGTAATCCATCACATATGTATTTTAAATCAACATCCATCACATAGCTAATAAACAATCCAAATTCTATAAATAAACACAAAGTTTTAAAAATGACATATAAATAGTCACTCTCCCTATCTCCATCTCCTCGGGGTGGCATAGTTCTACTATTAGGACCTACTAGAGGTGGAACATGAATTAAAAACATTAAAAGGTGCATCATGAATTAATTATGTAATGGCATTATAATTCAAAACATAATGAATAAATTATGTAACCATATAAGTCAAATAAATTTCTATCAAGAAATCAATACTAAATAGATAATATCCTAATCACATACCTCATACATTTCATTCATGTCATTGATCTTCTTCTTCATCCTGTAGACACCTAAAAATGGTCAACGCTTGCGGAGTCATACTTTAACATTTGCGCATTGCCTCATTTTAGGTTTTTGCGTCACATTAACATTTCTCCTATGATTTGCACTTCGTCTTTATCATTTGCAAGCATTGAGTCATTCTTCTACATTCTTTAATCGTCTCGCTTTCGAATTTGGTCTTGTCGACAACACTATCCAATCATGATTTTGATCAATTTTATCCTATCACATCAATGTGCATGCTTATTTGTCATCATTTTGGACATCGTCAATCCTAATTAGGGTTTTGTCCTCTTTTCAATCTTGTCATTTTGTGATCGATTTGTCATCAATTGTTGTCATGTTCAACCTTGTCATTTTGCGATCGATTCGTCATCGATCGTGGTCATTTTTAATCTTGTCATCTTGCAATCTAGTTTGTCATCGATCATCGTCATTATGTCAATTTGGATCAATTAGTCATTGTTCCTTGTCAATTGGCGCATTTATCAATTAAATCATTTATCACATTGGTCCTTTGTTAATCAGAATCATGATCGAGTCAATTATCTTTTATCAAGGCCTAATTCATCTTCTAAGGTTTTGTGATTTAATCATTTAACCTTGTTTGTCATTTCTCCCTTTAGGATTAATAAATTATTTATTTATCCTAAGTTTTCTTGTCACAATTAAATGTTCATTTAATTGGCTAATTATTCCTCTTTGTGAATTAATTAATAAATGATACATTATTAATTAATTTACCTAATTTCTAATTTCCATCAATTTCTTAATTCCTAAATTCTTAATTCTCTAATTTCTTAATTTTCTAATTCCTAATTTCAATTTCCTCCTATTTCTCTCCTAAATTCATGGAAATGACATAGAGATTTGTCATAATTTGTCATAATTGACAATCAATCAATCCTCGGATAGAAATTTGTCATAAATTGTCATAAATCTTTGCATAGCAATTTGTCATAAATTGTCATGAATCCTTGCATAGCAATTTGTCATACACATGTCATAATTTTGCTATTCTTGATTTGAATTTCCATTCGAATCATTATCATGCTAATTTGATCATTTCTCCAATTTATCTATAAATTGGATGAATTTCTTCAATCAAACCCCTAATCAGATTATCGAATTTCTAATCAATCACGCTTCGAGTACTTTTGAGCAATTTTCTTATCTACTTGCTTTCAATCATGTATGTGCACTTGTAGGTGAGATCCACAACCAAACTATTTGAAGAGGAAAGAAGAACAATGGAGCCGCATGAAGGAAGCATTCAGATCTGCATATGGTTTGCATAGTATTTACTTTTGGATGTTTCAATTTTCATGTCTCTATTGAGTGTGTTTAGGATAGATCATTGCAATTGTGCTTTCGTGATTGAGCTAATGATTAGTATTTTGATTTGCTTTGATGATTTCCAATTTCCTAACGTACACATCCAACTCGTCATCATGACCATCATGATCATCATCATGATCATGATCATCATCATCATCATCATCATCATCATCATCATCACCACCACCACCACCACCACCACCACCATCATCATCTTCGTCATCCATCACCATCACCATCACCATCACCATCACCACCATCATCATCATCAGCTTCTTCTTCTTCATCATTATCGAGTAATTTTCGATCGTGATCATCATATACATCATCTTCTACTTCTTTGTTATCTTCTTCTTCCATCACATTATACTTTATCGACCTTCCTCTTGGATCATGTCTAACAACAAATGACCAACCCGGTTTATGTGGAACCTCTAGAGTAAAATACATGCTCACATTGGCTTGGAAGAACATAGGGCTCATCCCCAACTATTTCAAACAACCTTGTATTAACCATTATAAAACCATTATCATATTCAATAACAGTTCTATCAAGATCATTTTTATTCAATCGTAGCTTGTACCATTTGACAACAAATAAAACTAATTTGAAGGAATTAAAGTCACACTCAAGTATATCATCCAAAATGCCATAGTATCAATTTTGAGACTCTTGAGGATGTATGTTGTTTCTTGATGAAATATTTGTCACCTCAAAGACTTCAGCTATCCCAGAATCACAAGTTTTCTTTGTGTCATCCAACTTTTTGATGCGAAATTTACGATCATTGCAACACAATGTTGTGGTGCTTGACCTACAATATGTCAAACATGTAAAAATTATTGCATCGTGAGTTGATAAACATATGGGTGATTAATAAATCTATATGTACCTATTTATCTCTTAAACCATATGCTAGATCAATTTCCCTTTGTATAACATTGGAATCTCCATTACGATGAGCTTCTTTAACCAATGAAGCCACACCTTCCCATGTTAAGGTGCGACCTGAATGTTGACAACGTTCAATCCATACCATCATCCAATCAATATTGTTTCCAATATAGAAATATAGTGCATCCCACTCTCGACCAACTGTACAAAAAAAATAGACATCTTACGACCGATTTATTTTGAAGATTAAGAATTAATTAACTACAATAACATCTTATAATTACCTCTCACTTTCCTCAATCTACCTTTCCCCGTCAAGTACTCCCCTTCGAATTTGTTAATGGGGTTGTGATCCCAAATGCGATCCACGTGGATCTTTGCTGAAAACTTAGGAAGATATTCAGAAATGTACACCATAGTCTAGTATACCATATATCCCTCCATCATAGAACCCTCAGGATGTGCTCTTTATTGAACCAAAGCCTTCAAAAATATCAAGTTCCTCTCAACCATCCACATTGACCTAGTGTGTATAGGTCCACACAATTTAATCTCCTCAACTTGGTGTATGAGGTAGTGTTCTTTTGCATTGAAAAAAGATAAAGGTAGACACTTTTGCATTTCACACAGATGAGGAATTTTTCTCTTCCAATATTTTATATCTTCTTTATGGATTTCTTTACATGACAACCACCTACAAGATATTTAAGATGCAAAAATATATATTACATAACAAGTAAAACAAATCATAAATATAATATCTATACAACAAATTGAACAAATATCACTACTTACCTCATGTATTTTCCAAGATCATATATGACTTGCTTGACATTATTGTCGAAGTGGTTTGGGAGAGATAGAGGTAGAACGTACTGCAACAATTATAAAATTATCTTTTCATTTTTTTTAACATAATACAATGAAAAGTACATGCGCAGTATACAGATATATAGTAAATACATAAGAACATGAATTACCTTAATGAAGGTATTCCAATCATGCGTTTTCATCCCTAGCCCAAATTTACTTTTCTTTGATATGAGATTGTTTATATTCGCAGCAAATCCTGTGGGAAATCAAATTTTTCGTATGACTTATTTTATAGCATTGCTTTGTTTGTCCGTTAATAACCAAGGAAGGTCACTTGTATTAATTTGGTCTCCATGGCTATTTGATTGAATGACATTTTTCATTGCATGATTGGATTCCTAAATATCACTACAAATTTTGACAATTTTTTCTTTGTCACGCCTTCCATCTAATATTTTCCATAATGCCTATGTTATATTCTTTCCAATATGCATAGTATCAAACAAATGCACAATTTGTAACTGCTCATAGTAGGGCAACCTACTAAATTGCCGTGGATAACTTTTTAGTCCCTTAGGAAGGTGGTCATTAATGCCTTGATGACCTTCATGATCATCAATCACATCATCACTAAACAAAACACAATAGAAAAGATGATTTATGACATAAACCATTAGATGGAATGGCATTACCTTGACAATTAATTCTATTATATTCTACCTTCCATAGGTGAGGTGTCATTCTTCGTTGCTTTGATGTATTCTCTTCTTTCCCATTGAAAATATTGTTTTCAGTATTTCGATACTTATGATTTTTGTGGAGAAAGTGTCTATACTCATCAAACACCTTCTTTCCTAAACTTTTGAATGATGAGATTTCATCTTTGGACCACAAACTGGACATGCAAATTTTCCCTTTGTTTGAAGACCTACAAGATAATGTATAATTGGATTAAATATGTTAATTTTTTTAATTATAATTATCATGCGCAACTTGAACACTATAACATACCACAAAATTGTGTTAGCCCTAGGGCATCGTGTATTGTCCATACAAGCATCGCATGGAATTGAAATTGTCTTTATCCTATTGGTCTTGAGATGCCATACACAGTGACACCATTCCATAACTCCAGCAACTCGTCGATAAGAGGCTCAATATATACATTCATATCTTTAACTTGGTACTTACCTAATTGAATGAACAAAAATATTACATAATTATTATGACCATTTTACTGCAACATTTATAATTAAATGTAGATGACTATTAAATGATAAAATACTTGGAATAATCATTGCCAACATTATGTGCTCCCTCTTTATTGACATCCATGGAGGAATGTAATTGCTGATAACAAAAATAGGCTACACTGAGTAAACAGATCTCATCTCTCCAAATGGATTGACACCGTCCGCTGCCAATGAAAGCTTGAGATTACAAGGTTCTTCTTTAAAGTGTGGCCACTTTTCCCCTATGTCCATAAATGATAAACCATCCACAAGCATTCGAATAATGTCATCTCAACTTCTATTGTGTGCATGGTAATCCATAAATTGTGCCAAGCTAGTGCACTTGAATAATCGTTGCACACATGGAATAATGGGAATATAATGAAGAACCTTGCGAGGCACCTTTTTTGTTATTTGATCTCTTCAATATCTACTGATATGACATTCAGGGCATTCAGTTCAAAATTCATATTGTTTGTGATATATAATATGATCATTGGGACAAGCATCTATTACTTGATACTCCATTCCAATATCTTTCATAATGGCAGATAATTCTCGGTATGAGTGAGGTAGAATATTTGATGGTGGTAAAAAAAACTCACCTATCAATCTACAACAAAAAAATATAATTTGTTAATATAAAGAATATTAATGGTACATGATTCATTATTTATTAACTATAATGACATATATGACATACCTTAACATACGTGAGATTGTTATGTTGATAAACCATTCATAACCTTCAAGTTCACCAACAACAATATAGCGGAGAGAAGAGTTGCTTGGGAGCCTTCGTAAAGGGCCTCAAATACGTTCTCAAGTAGAGGTAAATCATGAACAACATCAAGGTCATCTTCATCATCATGATCAAATGCGCTAGTACTAAATATACCATGGATCAATGTATTTGTACCATCATCTTCAATTGTGTTTTGTGGCTCATGATCATCATCTTCCATGGGATCATTATCTTCAGCTTCGATATTCACACCTCCATGTTCCCTCCACTTAAAAAACCATATTCTTAGGGTTGTGTTGATCCATATCATGTGCTATGGGATGCTCGACCTATATAAAATTGATAAATATAAATAAACCATGATCATGATCTCATCATCAAGTGATTTCTTATGTATATAAATTATTAAAATGATATAATGAAAAACTTACCAATGGATGATAATCATGTCCCCCTTCAATGTGACCATGCAGCCTATAATGTTTCTTAGTTGTTTTGATTAAAGTCTTCTAGTCTTTAACCCCTTACAAACTTTGCGGGGACAATAACATTTTCCATCACCTTTTCTTTTCAAGTTAGACCACAATCTAGTAATTTTCTCCTTATTTTGTTGTTCGCTGATATTGTCTGACATGGTCTTTCTTCACAGGCAAAAAAATCGGGCTATATAACTAGTTCTATAGAAGTTGAAATGTTAGTTATGAAATCACGTTTCATTATAATATACCAAATTAAATTACTTGAACATAGAAATTATGCAAATTGAACCAAAACCATTTAACTCTTCTTTTTCATCTCAAAACATATCTAATGGCTTTTTGGTGATTTAGAGCAGGTGATATGCTAATGACTCCGTGGTATGCAATCCTTGTATCATATCTTAAGTTGACTAATGTCTAATTGGGGTAATCCATGAGTGTCTAATGTGAATTCATTATCAATGTTGTGAAGTCATCGAGAGTATGGTGATAGTCATCCTTATAGGATCCTCTTAATACTATCCAAACCAGTCTAAAAGGAAAGTAACTATCAATTCCCATGCTCATGCATACTTACATGACTAATGCTTCCCTTGTGTATCCTAAACATTGGAGATATCTTCTTTGACTTTCCTAATCAATGTGGTTGTTTTCCTAATATGAAATACCGAGTTCTACCCTTGCCTCTACATCAAACTTCTTACATCATGTTTCTTCAACAAAACACACTATTCTGATCCCAATCTTCCTCAATACCCTCAATGGAGGGGCATGTATAATGGTTTCAACATACAAAGTCAATGATCATACAGTCCATTATTCTAGATACGCTTGGATTCATTACTTGGCTTCTAGGCATGGTAAAACTAATATGAATTAAGTCAACACCATGAGGATAGGGTCAAGTATAATGCAAAATAATCATAATACATGAAGACATGGTTCATACCTAAGTGTTGGCTCTCAACAATGCCACACTTCCAAAATTGTTAGTCTCAAGACTTCTCCTATTGGGTCAACACTCATTGATGGCCACAAGGCCAAATCAATGTATCTAGGCTTCAAACTCCTTACTCTAGAACTTTATTTTCAAAACACACATCATTGGTAATTATTGTTATGATGGATAGTCTATTAGGACAGTAAATAAAATGCTTATTCTTTTTCCACCCTTTGAAACTACAACAAGGTATTTGACTTGGCAGGGTCCCCAAACATCACTTCAACACCAAACATTAGGCAATTCAACCTTTTGCCTTCTCAATGCATTTTTTTTGTCTTTCACTGGTTTTCTCAGTCTAATACATAGGGATATCAGAACTTTCATGGCATCATCACATGCGCAAACTTCCCCATATGTCCCTGTAAGTCTAATATATTAAATACATTTCACCTAGCACTATTTGGTATAGATTATTGTGTCCTAACCATATAGGATGTTTGCACACCACACTATCATCCTTGACTCATGTGTATGATGCAGAGGTAGGGGCATATATAATGGTTTCAATATACAAAGTCAATGATCATATAGTCCATTCTCTAGACAACCTTGGATACATTAATTGACTTCTAGGCTTGGGAAAACTACTATTAATTGAGCCAACACCATGAGGATAGGGTCAAGTATCATGGAAACTGATCATAATTTATGAAGACATGGTTCACACTCATTGATGGTCATTTTGCAACTCACCTTGAGTCTACATGAGCTGCAAAAGCTTGTGATAAGTATGGATGATTGTCTCCTTCCAATATGTAGTCCTTTCATATTTTAGGTGCCTACACACTATGTTATTGTTAAGTATTGATGTAGTTTTAAGACATCTCATGACTCCATTACATGTCCACACTTGGGTTTACAAACACAAATCTGTCAAAACAAAAACAATATCACTAGTAAAACTATGACTGAGACAATTAATACCCTTAGGATAGTCATACAAATTTAATCTATTTCATTTGGTTTTTATCCACAAATCCTTCTGAAGGTTGCATAGGGTCCCCTTACCCCTCTCTTTGTCATCAACCACTTGAAAATGCCAATTGATTGGTCTTCCCACTAAATTTTTCAATCTTACTACCTTTTACTATCTGATACATAGAGATATCAGACTGTCCTCATGCCCAAACACGTACCAAATCTAATTTGGAGCCCTGCACACAACATAATATGATACATAGCATGAACACAGGTCTCCTAGTAACTATATAAGGATCTTACTAGTCCTAGATCTATGCCTTGTCTTTTTGATATGGTTCCTAGTGAGAATATATGAATCATAGTAGTTCTAAATGTCATAACTTTGTGTTTTGCATGCTCCATGTGTGTTACCAATGTTACTCATATTACTCACTTTGTACTTCCCTTTTATCTCAATATTGTAGATTGACAATATCATAAGTCTTGGGAGCTACCACATTTCTAAACTTGTAGTCATCTTGACTCTTCAATATCTTGGTGAAAGAATATTTGGTTTCTCCATATTTTCCCAAGAGTACATGAGCATAATTTCATACTCTTTCTAAGAGGGGGCTAAATATTGCATCATAAGTTGCATCTCTTTATAAATATACACTAGGTTTGGACTCACATTAGTGGTTGTGCCTTATTTATGCCTAAGTGTACTTAGGTTTGAGATTGTTTCCATAAATTTGGTTCATTCCATTATTCATGATGTTCCTCATGGCTCAATTTTCTAGGACTAGGGTCTTGGGAACCCTTATTCATGGAAATTGGACCTAAAATTTGAAAGATGAATGTTGGATTCGCAAATACTAGGAATTTCCTCTCCAAATTTGGACTTTTCCAAAAGTTCAATTTGAAAAGGTGCAAGCTGCATATAGATACAAACCTATTTCTCATTTCAAACCCCTATCAACTCCAACCCACATCTACCAATTTTTCAATCAATCAGTTCAAATCAATTGAGCATAGATCTATAATCAAGAAACAAGGCATTCAAAGATACAACTTTGTTACATCAGTTATGATCAACTACATTATGTTTTTCCATGATTAAAGCATACACTAACATGTTCTAGAAACATTAAGGCTTGTGTGGAACTTCATGCCAAGCATTTCAAAATTGAGGTATATTTGTCAATTTTTTATTTACATTTATGTTTGGAACATATTAACACAAACTCTAATGTTATGAAGCTTCCTCTTCTAAATGCCTCCCTAGAACTAGTTCAAGATGACTCTCACACACATTTGTAAATGTGCAAGGAAACACAATAGACAAAAAAAATAGTAGAAAAGGAAGATGGTTTTCCAGATAAAGACCTTAACATAAAACATGAAAAATTTAACTAACTATCTGGAACTACCTCACTGTTAGAGGGGGTGTGGTTGATAACTACAAAAATAGTTTGACAATGGCTTCTCCTACTCTATCTTCTAAAGAGAACTGGAAACTCATCAATGCTACCCGTGAAAGGTTGATCCTTTAACCAGTTAGCTTATTCTTCGTTGTGTATGTTGTCATATTTTCTATCTATACATACTTATTATACCTACATGTTGTTTGTTTTTTATCCAATCTATCTTAATCTCAATATCATGCTACTTGTTTGTGCAACCACATTCCTCCCAACTACACAACACTAAAGGAAAAAATCAAGTGAGGAAGGATACCTCTAATTCCACTCAATCCGTGAGATGAGAAGGTAAAAGACAAGGTAAATTGTGTCTTTCATGTATTTGTCTATTTGTCTTTTATTCATTTATTTTATATTTTATATGTTTCTCTAATTGTTGTAAGTCCAAATCTTCATTGTCAAGGAATTATTTCTCTTGGAGTGACTAATACAAAAAAATTGTTCATAAATAGTCAATTAAAAACTTGGCAACTACTTCAGGAAGAATTCAATATGAGTATTATGAGTAAAATAACTTATTCTACATTGACTAAATATATTCAATTTATTAAACAACCTATCAAGAATGTTAATGAAAGTGACTTCATCCCTAAAATTAAGTGGGTTTGATGGGATTCCTCTTCTCATGATTAAAGCTAAAGATTTCTATAATATCCTTACTCATACACAAATCATTTTTGAGAATGTTAGCAATATTGGATAAGAAAAGTGTGGTCTAAGGCTATTACGAAATCTTATTGGTCTAAAACTCTTTTGGGCTTTGTTCCGGGTGTGGATCAGGTTTCTAATATGTTTTCACTTTTGTTGTCTACTAAAATCCATTGGTTGCTATGGAAGAGAAGGAATGAGCATGTATACCAAAGGAAAGCAAGGGTTCTTAATTGGTTTATATGTAGACTCACTTTGATCTTAATTGTGGAACACATAGCTTTCACATTAAAGCTACTGGCTGAAAGGTTCATGAATGTAATTGAAGGAGGGACTCCAATTTATAAGGAAGATATACAAGAAGCAAAGTTTTGGCCATGGGATTTAAGACAAATTAACAAGAAATTATAGGAAGAGTACAATTGATTTTCAAAACAAGTAGTGCAGGGAACATCAATATGAAAAGAGAAGGGATGAAGCAGTCAAGGACCTTGAAATTATACATTAGAAATATGATACAACTAGCTGGCAAAGAATTTCCCCCTCACTGGGATAGCCATTTGACTCCTATCATGCTAGTTGAACAAAGCCAAAGAAGGTGGATAAATACAAGGGAAAGAAGAAGGTTAATGAAAAGGGAGATGTTGAAGAGGAAGAAAAGAACTAGAAAGATCAACAAGAAGAAAATGAAGAAGATTAAGATGTGTAGCCTAGTTTGATGTTTTATCTAGTTTTGGACTTGAAAATTATTTGTGCCTTGACAATATTTTATGTTTAATGGCTCATGGAAACTCATGATCTAGTCACTATAGTATATATTATCATGGTTTAAATTGTTTCATGTGGCTCTCTATGATGTAAATTTTTTTGTAAGGATTACTAGTTGTGTTGTAAATGAGTGACCAACTTGGTCACTAACTATGTTGTTGGTATTATGGATGTGTTGCATGGTTTTGTCATTGATGTCAACACTTGTCAACACTTGTGAACACTTATCGGCACTAAAGATCTTTGGTTACATTCACCGGCATGTTCAGTGACTTATGCACAGTCACCGATATCTAGTTCACAGGCAGGTTATATTGCTCACCGACACTTAGGATGATTTGTTATCATCTGAAGATTACTTGGTTATGTCGAAGACATTGTTTGGACACTTTGTTTTGGTGTTTTGGTTATTGGTCTAATCGAGTTTGCATATTTGTTGTTATTGGCAAATAGGTCTAAGTTATGGACCGGCAAGCGTTATCTATTCCAAATCAGCACGACATGTTATGGAGATGATTCATTGATTGGTTATTATTGTAAATGCATTAAGCTGACATGATGCATCGCATATGGATTCACTTGTAACTGATTTAATTATAATATTCTTAGTGAGCTGACCTACACATTTGGTCTTAGGTTTTTGTATATATGTAAGATCTCATTTGCGAGATTATGTAAGAGAAGGTATGGAAAAGGATTGTAATAAGGTATATGTGAATATAAGAAGAGCTATACATGCAGACATCATTTGAAGATTCAAGGAAGGTATGAAGAAGACAATTAGAGCTTAACCAGTACTAAATCTAGCATATGAAGATGCTATTTTGAGTAGTACATTATAATTGGATTTAACCATCCAATTGTAGCCAGTGTGACTCTCATTTTGTGATTGAGCGGTGAGCTCTAGGCAATTGGCCTTTCTACATGTGCAAACCCCATTTGTACACACATACTATCTGCAGTAGTATCATCTAATTGTGGGTAAGGTTTCCCACCATTTTTTTCCCCTTACAGGGTTTCCACATACAAATATATGTGTTATGTGTTGTGAATGTTATTTTTATTTTTGTTTCATGCATTAAAATTTACTGGTACTATTATTAACTATTAAACTATCAATCGACATTAAGTTTGGTTTATCGGTATTATGCATCAAGTTTGATTAAGTTATATTTGGGTTGAAATTAATAGACAACTAATTCACTACCCCCCTCTTAGTTGCCTTCGGGTCCTAACAATTGGTATCAGAGCTAAGTCCTCTTTTTGTAGAAGTTTAACAACTTGAGGAGATTCTATGGCAACTAACTATTCTAGGAAGGACAATCCGAAGCTTGATGGAAATAACTATGGTATATGGAAGATCAGAATGGAGACGCATCTAAATTGTATTGGAAGAGACATATGTGATGTTACAAAGAATGACTATGTTGGTCCTACATAGAGTCAACCTAATCCACCTAACTTGGCTAAAGATCAGGAGAATGATTGCAAAGAAAGAGAAACACTTTTGAGCATATTGTTAGATTAGCAAATCATGGGATTATCAGACCGATCTACTGCTAAAGCTATTTGGGACAAATTGGAGACATTGAATGAAGATGATACCACAGTCAAAATTGCAAAACTGGAATGCTTTCGATTTAGGTATGAAAATCTAAAAATGGAAGAAGATGAAAGGATTTCTGCTTTTATGGAAAGAGTCAATGAAATTGTTTTGGGTATACAATATTGTGGAGGATCCTTAAGTGAAGATGAAATTGTTTCTAAAGTTTTAAGAGCATTGCCACCAACATACAAAATGAAAGTAACTGCTATTAATGAATTGAGAACAATGCCTAATACATCAGTATCCAGAGATACTTTGGTTGGAAAACTTTCAACTTTTGAACTTGAGGAATTTGGTCCTATCGCTACAATGAAGACAATTTTCTTTCAAAGCATCATCATCTACAGTAGCATCATCATCATCTGAGAAATCTAATTGGAAAGCACTTTATGCAAGAAAACTTGAAGAAATCAGAAGAGAGAATGAAGAATTGGAAGAGCTTGAAGCACTATTTGCATGGAAAATGCCTAAGGGTCTAGTTGGAAGTAAGTATGAAGGTAAAGCACCATTTAAACATTTTAACTGTAGTAAAAATGGTCATATGGCATCTAGGTGTCCTCATAGACATGCAAGATTGAAAGAAGAAGCTAAAAGAACATATAAGCCTAACTGTGAATATCAGAGATACAAATTTAAGAAGAATAGAGAAAAATCATGTTACTATGCTGATGAAGGAGCTACTGATGATTTTGATGAGGAACCGGTAGACAATGGATGGGCTTTTGTTGCAATAACAAAAGATCAACTAGCACCTACTATACAACCGATAGAGCAAGCCCTGGCAGCTAAAATTGAAGAAAATGATGAATGGATCATTGATTCTGGATGTTCACATCATATGACTAGTGATAAAAATAAATTCTTAACCTTTCAGGAATACAATGGAGGTCTAGTAAGTTTTGGAGATGATAAAGCTTGTTTGATCAGAGGAAAAGGCACTATATCTTTTGATGGTAAGCGCAACACTGACAACGTCTATGATGTTGAAGGTTTGAAGCATAATATTTTGAGTGTTGGTCAATTAGTTGAAAAGGGATTTCAGTTACAATTCAAGAATGGTAAATTCAAAATCATGAATAGAACTGGTTTGGAAATTGCAACCGGTAATCAGACTAGAGGCAATATCTTTCACTTGAATAACAATGAGAAGACATGCTTGATTACACATATTGATGAAAGTTGGTTGTGGCATAAAAGACATTGTCATGTAAATTTTGATTGCATTGTGAAGATCAGTACAACTAAGGCAGTAAGGGATCTACCTAAGATTGTAAAACCTCACAATCCGGTATGTAAGGAATGTCAATTTGGAAAGCAATTTAGAGCAACTTTTAAGAGTATTCCAGAGAAATCCAATAATGTTCTTGATTTAATTCATACTGATTTATGTGGTCTGGCAAGAACTAGAAGTTTACAAGGAGATACATATTTTATGCTAATCATTGATGATTATTCTAGAATGTGTTGGGTTACTTTTCTCAGGGAGAAATCAGAAGCTTTTGGGAAATTCAAACTATTCAAGGTAATGGTAGAGAATGAAATGGGTAAGAAAATGAAATATTTCAGATCAGATCAAGGAGGTGAATTCACATCTAAAGAATTTAATACATTCTGTGAAATGAATAGAATCAGAAGACAGTTATAAGCACATCATACACCCCAACAAAATGGAGTTGTGGAAAGGAAGAATGAAAATATTTTGGATGTAGCTAGAAGCATGATATCAGAAGCAAACCTACCTCATGTGTATTGGAGAGAAGCAGTAAATATAGTGGTTTACACATTCAATAGAGTTCTTATCAAAGGTGAAACCGGTAAGACCCCTCATGAACTATGGTTTGGTAATACTCCTACTCTTAAATATTTCAGAATATTTGATAGCAAATGTTATATTAGGAGAGATGATTATTTTGGTAAATTTGATCCTAGAAGTGATGAAGGGATATTTCTTGGTTATTCATCTAAGAGAAAGGCATATAGATGTTTTAATAAGAGATTATAGAAAATCATTGAGAGTGAGAATGTGAAGATCGATGAACAATTTATAGGTAATTCAAGGTCCATGGACTCTAAACTGACAGTTGAGATAATCACAATTGAACCTACACCTAATACACTGGTACAGAATGTTGATCTAGTCGCACCAGCATCATCTGAGAATTCCATAGTGACTGAAGAACAACAACAAGTGAAGACACCCAGGTATGTAAGATTGAATCACTCTGAAAGTTAGATAATTGGGAATAAGTATCAAGGTGTTATGACTAGAGGAAGACTCACAAATGAAGAGGTATGTTTAATTTCTCAAATTGAACCAACATTAGTTAATGAGGCATGTGAAGATAAACATTGGATTAAAGCTATGGAAGATGAATTGGAACAAATTGAAAAGAATAACACATGGACATTGGAACTAAATGGGTACTCAGAAATAAACTCAATGAACATCGTAAGGTAATAAAAAACAAAGCAAGATTAGTGTGTAAGAGATATTCATAGAAAGAAGGAATTGATTACAATGAAACCTTTGCACCGGTAGCTAGAATTGAGGTAGTCAGACTATTCTTAGCATTTGCAGCACACAAGAACTATAAAGTATATCAAATGGATGTTAAATGTGCATTTCTAAATGGTGATCTTGAAGAGGACGTTTACATTGAACAACCTGGTGGATTTTCTTTGACAAATGAAAAAGATATGGTTTGCAGGTTAAGGAAAGCTTTATGTGAATTGAAGCAAGCTCCTAGAGCTTGGTATGCTAGATTGGACAAATATCTTTTGAAGCTTGATTACACTAAAGGTAATGCTAACATTAACTTATATTACAAAATAACTAATGATGACATCTTGGTTATTGAAGTTTTTGTTGATGATATAATTTTTGGAGGAGAAGATGGATTGTGTAAAGACTTTTCTAATAAGATGCAGGAAGAATTTGAAATGTCTATGATTGGGGAGATAAAATTCTTTTTAGGATTGCAGATTTCATAGACTGATAAAGGTATATTCATATGTCAATATAAGTTCTTTAAGGAACTACTAAAGAAATTTGGTATGAAAAACTCTAAACCAGTAAGTACTCCTATGACTACAACTGATAAACTATCATTGAAGGATGAATCAACACCTATTAATCAGACAAGATATAAATCTATGGTTGGAGGTTTACTTTATTTGACACAAACAAGACCTGATATTATAAATATAGTATGTATCATTTCAAGATTTTAGAGTAATCCTACGGAAAATCATGAATTAGCAGTGAAAAGGATTTTCCATTATCTACAAGGCACAACAAATCTTGGTTTATGGTATCCTAAAGATGAAAATTTTGATTTATGTGCATACATAGATGCAAATTGGGCAAGAGATGTAGATGACAGAAAGAGCACCACCGGTGGAGCATTCTTTTTTGGTAGCAGATTGATTTCATGGTTGAGCAAGAAATAGAGTTGTACATCATTAGCAATAGCTGAATCAAAATATGTTGCAACAACAACTAATTGTACTCAAGTATTATGGATTAAGCAAATGTTGAAGGACATAAAGGTAAAATGCAAAGAACCTATAATCATTTACTGTGATAATATGGTAGCAATAGATATATCAAAGAATTTGGTATTTCACTCTAAAACTAAACATGTTTCTATCAAATTCAATTTTCTAAAAGAGAATGTTGAAGTAAAAGAAGTTAAATTGGTTTATGTGAATACTAAAGAGAAGATTGCAGATATCTTTACTAAGCCTTTGCCTAAGGAAACTTTTGAATATCTCAGAGAGAAGCTTGGGGTAATACCCTCACCGGTAGAAACTTAGACAATTGGAGCATGGCATCAGACCGACAGGAATTAACAGAGAAATATTTTTTCCAGCTTTGATGAAGGAGAGATTCTTCTTAGGGGGAGTAGATTGAATAAATTGGTATTTGTAATTAGTTTTATGAACTAATTGTATTTGGTTTTCGTATTGCTTTGGCATTTGATGTCAAAGGGGGAGAGATATCTATGGAAAAACACATTATCTTTTGGGAGAGATTATTCCTAGGGGGAGTAATATTATGTACTTTGATTTATGGTAATCGATTCTCTTTGAGAGATTGTTGGTTTTTGGTTTTTGGCATTTCTGCTTTGGCACTTAGATGGTTTTCCCATCTTGTGTTGCCATCAATGCCAAAGGGGGAGATTGTTGGTATTATGGATGTGTTGCATTGGTTTTTTCATTGATGTCAACACTTGTCAACACTTGTCAACACTTATCAGCACTGAAGATCTTTGGTTACATTCACCGACATGTTCAGTGACATGCACAGTCACCGGTATCTAGTTCATCGATAGGTTATATTGTTCACCGGCACTGAGGATGATCTGTTATCATCTAGAGATTACTTGGTTATGTCGAAGACATTGTTTGGACACTTTGTTTTGGTAATTTGGTTATCGGTCTAATCAAGTTTGCATATTTGTTGTTACTGGCAAATAGGTCTAGGTTATGGACCGACAAGTGTTATCTATTCCAGATCAGCATGAAACATTATGGAGATGATTTATTGATTGGTTATTATTGTAAATGCATTGAGCCGACATAATGCATCACATATTGATTCATTTGTAATTGATTTAATTGCAATATTCTTAGTGAGGAGACCTACACATTTGGTCTTAGGTTTTGGTATATATGTAAGATCTCATTTGTGAGATTATGTAAGAGAAGGTTTGCAAAAGGATTGTAATAAGGTATATGCGAATATAAGTAGAGATATACACGCAGACATCATTTGAAGATTTAATAAAGGTATGAAGAAGACAATTAGAGCTTAACCGGTCATGAATCTAGCATATGAAGATGCTATTTTGAGCAGTACATTATCATTGGATTTAACCATCCAATTGTAGTCAGTGTGACTCTCATTTTGTGATTGAGCAGTGAGCTCTAGGGAGTTGGCCTTTCTACATGTGCAGACCCCATTTGTACACACATACTATCTACAGTAGTATCATCTAATTGTGGGCAAGGTTTCCCACCATTATTTTTTCCCTTACAGGGTTTTCACATACAAATATCTGTGTTATGTGTTGTGGATGTTATTTGTCTTTCTGTTTCATGCATTAAACTTTACCGGTACTGTTATTAACTGTTAAACTATCAACCGACATTAAGTTTGGTTTACCGATATTATGCATCAAGTTTGATTAAGTTATATTTGGGTTGAAATTGATAGACAACTAATTCACCCCCACCCCCCTCTCAGTTGCCTCTGGGTCCTAACATATGTACCAAATCATATTTTGAAATTATCTTTCATAATAGAAATACAATTCAAAAAACATATTCATAGGAGAAATAACCAACCTAGCTAGGATATAAAAAATAAAAGGGAAAAATCATTCATCTAAAACTTTGATGGATCAGGAAGAATTACTGCTCGTGCATGGTTACAAAAACTAGAGACGTACCTAACTCTTTACCCCATGAGAGAGAAAGTTATCATTACATTCACCATACTATATCTAGAAGGGGAGGCACATGATTGGTTACATCATGACCTAATTTCTCAAGAGCACAAAGGTATAAAGATCTATAATGCCTTACAGAAAAGACTCATTGAAATATTTGACCAAACTATTCCCCAAAAAAAATTCAAAGAACTAAAGAATACAACAAAAGGGAACCCTTGAAGACTACATTAGTAAATTCCAAAGGTTAGTTGTTAGTTTTCTAGAATAGCTGAGAGACTCACTTTCCTATTTATAGAAGGACTATTTTATGTCACTTGAGGTCTAGTAAGTGCCTTGGATCCAACTACACTCCAAGAGACAATCCTTAAAGCCACTCGGTTGGATTCCACCCAAGCAAAGTAAAAGGATCACTCTATGAAAATGGAATCAAGAGATAAGCACTTCTACGAGAAGGAAATGCACATGAATATGAAAATCTCTCATGACAAATGAGAAGAACTAAGGAAGAAATGCCTATCTTTTGATTGCAGGAAGAAATGGGAAAGAGGACACACTTGTAAACAAGATGAAACACAAGAGGGAAATATGTGTTTTTATGTGCAATTATCCATGGGCACGCAGGCATAAATGTAATACAAGGAATATTTAGAGAAATAAATTGTGTTATAAATGCAAAGAAAAATGGGAACTAGGACATATATGTGGAGGCCACCTACAAAAAATAGAGGCAATATCCGATGAAGAAGCAAAAGGAAACCTAAGCAAAAAAGAAAGATATGGTGAAGGAGACCATAAGATAATCCCATCAAAAGAAGAGGGGATAATTAATGAATGGAGTTTTGTGGAGGAACCAATCCAATAATCACAACACCCTCATAAATATGATAGAAGAAACATCTTCATAGAACCTCAAGGTTTCATCGCTAAGTAAAGAGTGAATACATTTTACTAAATAATAAGGATCTAATAATAGTACATATATTGACATGTGTATACTTCATACTTGGTTCATGCTAAATGTATTTTCAAGAATGATGCTTAACAACTAAGAGAATAAAAATAAACGATAATTTATTCAGAAGAGAATATTATGTTTAAGGTCATAGATGTGTGGCATGCTTCTAGACAATATATGGAAAGTTTGCCCTTATTTTGTCTCATGATTACAATTTATGAGAGAAAAATTGTCTTAATATTACAAACCTTGGGAGGGGGCTGATATATTTGATCATCTAAACCTAAAGTTTCTTGAGGACATGCAAATTTGGGAGGGGAGGATTGTGATGCCCCTGATTTTAACAACTAACATTTCTTCACAGAAGGTCCAAATGATGAAATTGTCTTACACGGTAAGACTTCACAATTTCATGGAGGAAATCATTTATTTACTATAGTCAAGCTTATATGGATTAAAGACAATAAATATCAACCCTCACCATTAATCTCTAGTGATGGTGAATATTTAAGAGCACGATAACATATTAAGGGTGTTTAATAATATGAAGAGGCATGCTAGTTGTTAGGAGGAGACATAATGGTTTAGGAGGGGATGCCACCACTCCAATAGTCACCCCTTATTGAGTGGTCACCACTTCTGCACCCAATGAAGAGATATAAGTAGTGCACGCCCAACAGTTAGAAGATCATCAAACCAAGAACTTAATACTTGATAAGGAACTGAATATAAAACAGATTGATTAATTAATACTATTTGGTATGAATTCCTTTGTATATAATAGAATGAATTTTGGATTAATTAATATACTTCTACACACTAATGATTGAGAAATACATTGTTATTATGATTATATCCACAATAGCCATTAAATTGCATCTAATTTGTGAAATTTTGTAACTTATTTATTTTATGCTAAGTATATGTCTGATACTAGAATCTTTCATACTTTTTGAGTACTTCCAACCATGGTAGAAGGGAAGTAGGCTTAGAAGAGTGGTACGGTGATGGGACATTCCTCTAGGTATGCCACCTCTATAAGGGACTGGATGGTTGTGTGTGGGTAAGGGGTTCCAAAGCATACTTCCCTTGGGCCTAGAGGAGATGGCTTCTAGGGAAACCTATTGTAACCTCTTTCCCCTATCATGGTGCATCAATACAAGGAAACCAAGCAATAGAGAGAAGGAAAAGGATTGCAAGATTAGGGGGAACAAAAAGTGGATATATGTCCTAGTGTCATGGTAGGGGCAGGGTGGGAGAGAGAGAAAAGAGAAAGAGAGGTTGATTTCCCTTTGGGCCATATAGAATTCATGGTGGCAAAAAGGGAAGATGTAATGCCCTGCCAGGAAACCCCGAAGGGTTAAAGCTAAAACACTCAAATGGAGTGTAAATATTTTTTTTTATAATAATAATAAGAGTGTTAATATTAAGTCACAACATTAAGATACATTGGAGTTATCTAATGCTTAGATAACACAACGAAAGACTAAACGAACCTAAGGAGTTTCCCAACGTGATTACGTAACTTAACACCTAACTCAACTCACGACAATAGATCCAATTAAACTGGATAACTTAATTATGAGTTAATGCTTTAGACATGGATAAAATATGTTCGAAGAATTGACATTTTATAATTTAGGAAGCGTTCATCTATTATGATTGGAGATGAGGCTAACATGAGGATATTTACTTAATGTATTTTAAACGTAGGCATCTTAAGAATTCTCCCATTAAGGTTTAAATATGGTTAACTTGGCGAGACCATCCATTTTAGATACAATATAACTAATTTATCGAGGTTTATTTTTATAGATGATTAAAATGTAAATAGCCAAAAGAGTTCATCCATTGAAGTTAAAATAATGCTAAGAGATGGAGTTCATTCATTAAGGTGAAAATGTAATATAGCCACATGAGTTCATCCCTTTAATTAAAATATAGTTAGTAAGATGATATTCATTAGTTAAGGATTAAAAATGTAAGTAACATACTGACGATCATTCATTAGGGTTAAAATATAACTAACTTAATGAGTTCACTCATTTTAGTTAAAATAAAGTTAATATGAAGAAATACATTTGCTAAGATTAAGATATAAAAAACTAAATGAGTTCTCCCATTTTAGTTCAATTATAGCTACTATGATGAAGTTCATTTATAGAGGTTAAAATATGGGTAACCAATTGAGTTCATCCAATTATAAAACTAATTTGGTGAGGATTATTTGTTTAGAATAAAATGTAAACAACTAAATAAATTCATCCAATTTAGTGAAATATAGCTAACATGACGATGTTCATTTATTAAGATAATACGGTAAGTAGCCGAATGAGGTTCATCCATTAGAGTTCAATTTAGATATTATGACAGTTAATCCAATATTAGTTACCCATTCAATACATTCAATTTTCAAGCTTTATAACAAGTTAATCCAATAATGGTAACCTAGTGAGTTTCTTTCCATGCTTACTTCTTTTCATTAACATTAACAAAATACTTTCCATAATCATATTTATAATCTTTTATGACCCTAATTACTACATTTAACAAGATGACTATATTCATGCGTTCAAGAATTAACTACATTAAATCCCCATTATACACTTACAAAATGCAACCATACATGCTAGCTCTAAGTAAGAAACATGACAGACAAAAGCATCACATAACATAGATATGATCTCGGAGTTCATCCCTAGAGGGCTACATCTCCGGGTCTGCTCAACTGCAAGACCCCTCTGGCAATTATTTAAGTTAAGATTACATAAGGTTCATGTTATTTACATCTCAGCCTTATAGGCGAACACAACCACTATACAATGACCACTTCGGTCAATAAATACATAAATGATCCCTTCATAGAAGCGGATCCATCTAAACACATCTAAATCAATTACAAGGGGTTTCTTATCAAACGGTACTCTAACTAGGGACTTGACCAACTATGGTGATTTCCCATATGTCTTATAACATCTAAATTCAAAAATAATATGCATTTGGATAATATGTAAATTTAAACATCTCCGAATAATAAATACAATTTATTTCATACATCTCCAATGAAAGAGAGTTATTCTATCTATTCCCAAAGTAGTATTTCCTCATTAAAACAGGTTCCCAACTTCAATATTAATCATTATATAATTATTAGCCCCTGGATAATAAAATATAATCAATTAATAATTTAATAATACACGATTTTCACTTAATTATTATTATTAAAATATATATATTAATTTCATTTAAAAATATATATATATATATATCAATAAACGAATTGAATAAATCATAGATTTCAAACTTAATATTAAATAGTATATGTTTATTAACCCTTGTTAATAGCTATATAATAATAATATTTAACACTAAAAATAAAATGGACTTTTTAAAACAAAAAGTACTTTATCCTTTTATTTCCAAAATCTTCCAAATAAAATATTACTTTATCCTTTTATTCCCAAAACTTTCCAAATAAAATATTACTTTATCCTTTTATTTCCAAGATCTTCCAAATAAAATATTTCTTTATCCTTTTATTTCCAAGATCTTCCAAATAAAATATTACTTTATCCTTTTATTTCTAAGATCTTCCAAATAAAATATTTCTTTATCCTTTTATTTCCAAGATCTTCCAAATAAAATATTACTTTATCCTTTCCCCACATAATGAAATAAATAACAAACTATATATATATATATATATATATATATATATATATATATATATATATATATATATATATATATATATATATATATATATATATATATATATATATATTACATAAATTAAAAATACAAAACACCACATGCTCGAGGCATGTAAAAAAAGTTAAGGCAATTTAATATTGCCTGGTAGCTTTGTTACCATTGGGTAGCATGCTGCCCCCCCATTTATTTTATATTATTATTTATTCATTTATTTATTTTTATTTTTATTTACTGTGACTTACACAGTCAAAAGGAAAACTAGTCTCAGAGAGACTAAAAATAATAATTCTTTTTCCAGAAAAAAATATGTTTTCTTAAATTTACACCATTTTTAAAAAATAAAAATAAAATCAAAACAATAACTCATAAAATAAATACTAGCAAAATAATATACCCAGATATTCCAAAAACCAGAGACTGGGAAAAAAAAAAAACAACCCAGACAAATTCTTTCACAAATCCATATTGGTTGAACATCTCAAATAAATTAGGCAACACAAGAATGGGAAAGAGGAATATAATTATTTTATTTTAACAAATCTATCAAAGGAATGCAAAGGGTGTAAGCACAAGAGGGAAATCCTCGCAAAATTTTGCTAGCATAACCCCTTTGAATTCAAACTAGAAAACCAAAACATTTATTCCTACACAAAGCAAAGCACAACGAGAAATGGAAGACACAACCAAGTTTCATTTATTCCTTTTGAAAGACACAAAACTAGAAAACCAAAACATTTATTCCTACACAAAGCAAAGCACAATCAGAAATGGAAGACACAACCAATTTTCATTTATTCCTTTTGAAAGACACAAAACTACAGAGAAGAATAAATTTATTAAGCTAATAAATAACCAAAAAATAAAAATAGGCAGAAGCTATCCAACCTTGGAAGCTTTCCTAAAAGATCTTGAGGAAGAGCTCATGCAACCAAAAATCCACACACAACCTTCCTTCTAGATTTTTATTCCTCCAACCTGCATCAAAAAAATGAAGATTTTCCTCTTTTCCACAAGCTGCCGCCTCTTTCCCGTGAACTCCCCCAAATAAAATAATTTTTTAAAAATATATGAAACCTAAAATTTTTTAGGTTTTCTCCCCAAAAATATTTTCCAATAATTAAATATTTAATAAAAGAGCATTTTGTTTTAGCTAAATCAAAAATGCTTTTCTCTCCCTCATGTAATTTCTAATTTCGAATTTAAGCATTTTTTAAATAAAAAGGAAATAATAATTCTTTTCAAACTATTTAATTAATTTAACTTGATTTTCAAATTAAAATGCTTCTCTCCTATTTAATTTTAATTTTAATTTCTCAATATTAATTAATCCAACATTTATATTTTGAACTATTGACAAGGGTAAAATATTTTAATTAAATTAATTTCCAAAAATCAATCTTTCACACTATATCAAACTTTATAAATTAAAAATGATTTTCTTTAAATAATTAAAATTACCCTTTTTTTTTTTTTTCAAAATGCAAAAGAGATTAAATTAATTATATTTCAAATAACTTTAAATATTTCTTTTTTCAAAACGCATAAACTAGATTAAATTCATTATTTTTAAAATTAACTATTAAATTAAATTCGCTACAACATAAATAAAGCGATCTTTTTAATTAATGATTAATCACCTAAAAGAAACCTATTTATTTTAAATTTCTCAATTTCTAATGTGTAAATCAACACATTAAATTGAATTAAATACTTAGGATAAAATACTTCATTTACCACACGCAAGGCACGCAAACCAAGAAAGTCCACCAATCACAAGACACACAACCCAAACAACAAAGGAACCCTATAGACCACACACGATGCTCACCTAATCATGGCTTAGGCAAGACAAGAGTTTTATGACCACCTAATCTGAATTCTAAGGATGAAGGAGGTATACTCAACCCTGCGAATCCTGGTGGAGCTGAACCTTGCCCCAGGCGATATAGTACCTGCAATCTCCTACAACCATGAGTCACGCAAGCATACATATATATACATATCCAATGAAGGCATTAGCTCGAGATTTATAACAAGAATTAGGGAATAATTACATTTACACAAGAATCGATGCAAAAGCACAATAATAGGTATGCACAATTATTTATTATCTAATCTACAACATTACATCATGGTAAATCAACCATTCAAGAATGCCACATAGGAAGTCAACTAAGGTCAAACAGGTTTTACAAGGTCGACTAGGGTAGGGGCATTACAGAAGACTAAAAATTGACAATCGAGGCATGGGGGCAACATTAAAAGACTTTCGATGATGTTGACCTAGGAATGGAAAAGCACGAGTAGTTGTGAAATGTAATGAATAGCTCAAGCAATGGGTGGGACGCAAACAATTCCTCATATATGCAAATTTGTTGGTGTAAATAATTATTCATCTTGGATATTATTACACTTTACTTAAGTTTACTTAGGTAATGCATTTCATAGTAGTTTGGGTATGAGACACTTGGGTGTTTGTGCCACATTGGGATAGTGTGTGTAGGAGAATTTCCACCTTTTATGGTGTTGATCTTGTTACTACTTTATCATATCCACTTATTGTGGAGTGATAATTCCACCTTCGGTGGGTGATCCACCTCATGTGGAATATTATATTGTTTCTCCTACCTACCACACCTATTTCCTACCTACCCTTTGTTGGCATTCTACACTCTTATGAGAATAGTTGATGTTGTCATTGATGGAAGCCAATTGGCAACCAACTAGCAATCATCTGGCAGACACCAACAAATACCGACATCGGCAACAATGCATACCAACACTCAGGCCGACATGGACTAAACTTTTGTTTATTGTTTTGTAATGTAATTATCCTTTGTAAAGCCAACATGGTATATTGTAAAAGACTCATATATGTATGAGATCTTATAGGTCATTTTACTGATAGAGAGGTATGAGATGGATGAGAAGCATAAGGCAATTTTGTATAAGGTGATATAGTTGACAATGAAGGTTTTGGTTATTGTCTGAGCTTAAACCGGTACTGAACCTGGCATATGAGATGCTATTTTGAGCAGTACATTGTATTGGATTTAGATAATCCATTTTGTAGTCAGTGTGACTCCTATTTTGTGATTGAGCAGTGAGCTCTAGGCAGTTGGCCTCCCTGCATGTGTAGGCCCCTCATTGTAAGTAGTATTTATTCATTGGCCAGTGAGTAAATATTGTGGGTCACAAATCCCACCAAGGTTTTTCCCACACCGGGTTTCCTCATTAAATATTTTGTGTTATGGTGTGTTTCTATGTTGTCTTTGTTATTCTTATTTGCTGCATTAATTCTTAATTACCGGTACACTGTTTTGGGATACAAGGTTTTAAATAAGTATAAATATTCTTCTAACTGGTTAGACACTGATTTGCCACCCCTCTCAGTGTCTTTGGGACTATCATTGAATCTAACAATTGGTATCAGAGCCTGGTCCTCTATTTTCAAAAGCCTAACAACTTGAGAAAGATTCTGACACCGATACAAATGGAGAAATTAAGAATATAGTTGGAAGGAGCTCTTGAAGATTTTGATGCAGAGAAATTGAAGAATATCAAACTTGAAGATGATCTAAGGATTGCACAAGAATTTATTAAAGGAATTTAGGAGAGCTTTGCTATAGCACAAAATAGAAGAAAAGAACTTCATGAGAAGATGCAGAATGATGATGATGAAAAAGAAACTCTTAGAGACATTGCAAACAAGTTGAGACAAGAAAATAGTATTATGAAGAATGAAATGCAAGATATGGCTATGAGGTTATGTAAAGATATTGAAGACAGGAAGAAGAATGAAGAAGACTTGACTAGGAGACTTAATGATGGTGGAAATGAAAATCTGAGACTTAGTCATGAAAATGATATGTTAAAGACATATTTGATTCACATGCAACATGATAAAACTGAGCTTATGAGACAAGTTGCGATTCTAGAAAATGAGTTAGCTACTGCAAATAAGAACAAAGACAAATTCAAGAAAAGTTTAGAGGAACTTGATGACATGCTGAAAAGTCAGAAGCCTAATGGAGATACTAATGGAATTGGATTTGAAGTTGGAGAAAGTTTTGGTACTGCAAACAATCAAGATCAGAACAAACTGGTAAGACAACCTAATGCTTATAAATTTAATGGAAAATGTTTTAATTGCAACAAATTTGGTCACAGAGCAAATCAGTGTAGATTTAGAAATAATCAAAATATGAACTCACCCATCGGTCAATGTTCCAAATGTAACAAAGTTGGTCATAATTCAGAAAACTACAAAATGAATGTGAAATGTTATTTTTGTGGAAGATATGGACATTTATCTAATCAATGCAAATCACAAATTGGTCAAGGATATGGAAAGGCTATTCAGAGAAATAATGTGACTTGTTATGCTTGTAACAAGATTAGACATATTGCTAAATTATGTAGAAGCAAGAATTCCTCGGCAAACAATACGAGATCTAGATTGAAGGGAAAAGGAAAGGTAGAAGAAGTAAAGAAAGAATTTTCAAAATAGTGGATTAAGAAAAGAGATCAGAGAACTGATGAACCTATATCTTCACCGGTAGAATAGAGTAACTCTCCATTGGTAGGAGATTCTTCATCTAACTGAGGAATAATCCCTTGGGGGTATGGCAGCAAATTGGAAAACATGCATTCTATCCTCGGTTGATTGTGAGAAGATACATTTCTTCTTTACCGGTAGGTGTGTTAAGTTTTCACTTAACCGGTGAGCATTTAATGATGTTTTAGAGAACATTTTGGCTATAAAGCATAGAGAAACCCTCATTTCAAACTCACTAAGCATTTAAACTTTCTGTGAGCGCGAAATCAAGCAAAGGCATTCAAGGTGAATCAGAAAAGTGTTTTTCAAGCATTCAACAAACATTCGGATAAGAGGTATTTTTCATAATGGCTACTTCATCTTCTGTTCCTGAATTTATTCTGAACCCTACTATTGTGGAGAATGTGAAACACCCTAGGCCTGTATTCAAAATAATTCCCGAGATTACGAAGCAAGATGACTCTATAGGAGCTTTTTCAAAAATACCTGTGTGTAGCATTTGCAGAAGACCTTGGATATGAGGAGTTAATGAAAATGTTTAACAAGGTCATTTTTGATGAACATGGAATTAGTAAGCCTGAACATAAGATTGTGGAAACTTTAGGTTTTGTGGAGATACTAAATATACCTCAATTTCCAGAGGAATTGGTAAGGATTGTATTGAGTAGAGCACATGGAGAATTCTTATGGTTGGATTCTGTTTGTAAGATAACTCGACAAGCAATTAGGCTAGTTACTGGTTTACCCTCAACTGGTAGTAGACCTGATAAGATAAAGAAGATTCCCAACAAAATGGTGAAAATCCTAACCGGAGAAATATCTGACAATAGATCACTTAGAGTGAATGGCATTAAGGACATTAATGTGAGATATGTAAGTATGGTGATACAGAGCCACACATGCTAATAGACTCAATTCTGTTTTCAGTCTTTGGATTTATAGTGCACATGAAATGATAAACAACAATGCCAAGATAGATGTGTTTGAATGGTTAAAAGATGAGCTTATTGATAACTTGAAAAAGATTAAGGGAGACAAAAAGGGTATTTTCCTCTTTAGAAACCTTTTGGTATGTTTGATGTTATATTTCACCAAGGAGATCCCCGGTACAGGACCCAAAGACTTTTGTTATGATACACCGGTAGGAAAACAACTACAGGAAGCTTTTACAGGCATAGGAACTGATAGAGATAAAAACATAACACACTATTTTAAAACTTTCCAATCTAAGATGAGAGCTAGGGAAAGGATCCCTCAGAGCATAGTTGAGAAATATGACAAGCAAATCTGTTTTGTCATTAAAAGAGATGAAACCTGGATGGAAGCAGTAAGCCCTAGAACTATTTGGGTTACTAAAATGGGTTATGAGGTTGATCTACATGTTCTGGAAATGTATGCAAAAGCACTGCTTGAAGCACCTAGAGAGCCATATAAATAATTCTTTGGAAATGCAGAAACCATAGAGAATAAGGTGTCTATGCAGAAAAGGACTAAGAGAAGAGAAAAAATCATTAGGGATGCATCCAAAAAGGTAAAAGAAATCAAAGAAAATTACATGAACCTTAGTGGCATATAGGCTAGTGAGCTTGAAGGACTTCAACTGGAGACACATATTTCACCGATTGACACATCTTCTGATAGTGATAGTGGGAAGGTTGCTGAGTTCAAAAGAGTGGAAAGGAAAAGGAAAGCGTCACTAGTACCTTCTCCTACTCCGAAGAAAACAAGAACTTTAAGGAAGAAACAACAAGCGGTCAGGGAACCCAAGAAGAAGCTTACTCCAAAGAGAAAATAGACACTGATTACTCCTTCATTGAATGATTTACTGAATGAAATAACGTAGGAAGGTAATTTTTCTAATGTGAATAAATGATATACTTCTTCAAATGATACTGGTAGAAAAACTATTGAAGAAAGCATTATTCTTCATTTAGACATTTATAAGAAAGTTTTGATTGAAGTTGTTGATGAGCTACCAAATGATCTCTACATGAGACTAGAAGCTAAAAGGCTATTAGTGATGGAATTAGACAAGAAATTGAAAGTTGAAGCACTCTTGGCAGTTCATTCGGTTAACTCAAAGGAATAAATTGAAGAACTTATTTATGAGGCTAACCGATCAGTATTTGCTAGAGGACACTAGCAAGTGAGCCTAATGGCAGGAAGAGTAAAGGAAATTGCAGAAAAAACAACAAATAATTGGGATATATTCTTTGTAGAGAAAGAAAAACACGAGGAAAAGAGCAGACCTAAGAAGACATTTAAGGTTTATCAAAAGGACAAAGGTAAAGGAAAAATTGGTGGAGTTCCAAACATTAAGATTAGTGACAATCTTCCACCGCCACCTTTGGATACTGCACTGGTACACTCAGAAGATCCACCTACTACTGACACTGAAGAATTAAGACATGATGACACTAATCCTGAGTCAGGGATTCTTTTTACAATGAATGTGGATGTGAGGCCTCACCACAACTCAGTCTAACATTTCAGTGGTTTTTATATTGAGACTATTATGGATACTTTATTTTGATGCATTTTGGAATTTAGAACTTATATGATTTCAAGATTTGCGTAACATTGCTATATATTGATGATTTATTTATATGCTTTATGAGATAGAACACTACATGATTTTTGAATAAGATGAAATTGCGGTGATAAATGTCGTTATTGAATTTGCAGGACTTTACTATGATAACAGAATTATGATGTAAGTTTAGGTTATAAGAATTAGGATGAATTGCTTATGTGAAATTGCTTGGATAAAAGATGTATTTAATTTGTTCAAATGTAAAATTGTATGCAAGTGATGATGTGTATTATTATTCCTTTGAATTATATTATATGTGGATATTTGAAAGTACTAATGTGTAAATTGAGATGCGCAGGAAGTTATCCATGTGACCATGGAAATATTACGGAGAACCAAACCTAGACCAATGTATGTTCGTAAGCAAGGGGTTGTCTTTTTGGAGAGACAACACCCCGTTTGTGTTGTATTTTATTCGTAACAGTATATGTTGCATGTGTGTTAAGTGTTATTTAATTGATTTGTGTAAAATCCACAAGAGATGATTTCATGTATTAAATTGTAAAAGTGTTTTCTTTGTGTCACTTGACACGTGTGTGGATTTAAGTTTAAATTTTTATTTTTGTCTCTTGGTGGGAAAGTGTTCAACTATAGCTTTTTCAATTAATGTAATGTGATGTCATAAATACCTTGGGTAAAGAATCTTTGGGGTGGTCAACATAGGTTTGACCCGAAAATAAACTTAAGAGGTGTTTAAAATGGGTTAAATGAACACCTAGGGTAGTTTTATAAGGTTTCCTAAAGCCCATAGGGTATACCTAAGGGTTAGGGGTAATTTTTGGCAAGTTTCTACTCCTAAGTGACCTTTTAGACACAATAAAAATTTATTTTTCTGCGTTGTGCGAAAATTGAAATTAGAAGATTGAACCTAGTTGTAAACTTTCCTTTTGGAATAAGAGTTCCCTTTCCCATTCTATCTTACCTTCCTCTTTAGTTCTTTTAGAAACTTGTGAGAACTCTCACAATAAGCTTCTTAAGCAAGAATTGGAAAATTTGAGGGTAATCACCCACTCTCCATTTTTGGAGACAAGAGAAATTTTGAAAAGAATAGAATAGATTTGGAATAGTAAAATTTGGCTAAGGGTAGAAGGAGAAGATTCGTGGAATTGGGCAGCTCATCCTCAACATTACTAACCTACTTTTGGGGCAGATTAAGGTTGGTTACATTCTTCTTAAAATGACTTCTTTTATCATGTGTTTGAAAGTATGTTGGTGTAAGAAATCTGTTTCCTTGTATGTCCTTTTTGGGGATTTCATTTGGCCTTTTGTATTATGTTTTGTATGTGTTTTTGGGAGTCTTCAAGACCTCTTACTCTTGGGAGAGAGGAGGATCTTGTGGGTGGTAGCAGTGACAACCTTTGAGTGAGAGACTCTCGTTATGAGAGCGATCACAAGGGATTTTTGTGTGACCCTTGCTGCATGGCCTGTTTGTGCAATGGGGGTCATAAGGAGAGATATAAGGCTATAATGCCTTGGGGACATAAGGAATAAGGGGTTGTACTTCTTGATGTATTTGTTGTGCCATGAGGTGGCTACTTTTTTTTTATACTTGCAGTTCTCCTCAGGGTATTGGTCCACTACCACCCTTAAAAAGGTCATCACCAAAGTGTGGTGCAGTGTAACTGAGATGGGGGTGTGTTTGTATTGGTGTGCAATTTGTCTTTTGTGTTTGCATGTTTGTTTCCCATCTACGGCTTGGTTCTCCAAGCTCGGGGGTGGCTACTAGTTAGCCTAGGCTGGGAGGTGAGCACTCCATGGTCATAGTTGTGATTTAATATGCAGGATTGTCGGGAGAAAAGAATAGGACAAGTGGAAGGTTGCAGGAGTTATTGTTGCAGAAATTATTTGCAGTTGTAATTGTTAGTTTTAAAAGGAGAAATATATCCTCATTCATTGAAAGGAAAGGCTAATTGTAAATTAGAAATAAAGACATGAGATTTAGTTATTTGTTATTTAGATAAAGAAACATCTTGTAAATTTTACAGAATACTTTTTGAAATGAAATAAGCTAGATATACTCTTCTTTCTATTTGAAAAGAAATGCTTTTGAAATTGCATGCAATAGCCCACTGAAATATAAAAATCATTTTTATTTAATTCTGTGTTTTCCTTTTTATCTGTGATTTTGTCTTTTTTTTAATTGTAGAAAATGTGAGTTGTAGTTGTTGATAGATTTTAATAAAAAAGTATTATCTATTTAGTTGTTGTAGTAATTGCAGAATCAGTAAATTTATTTATTGCAGAAAAGAAATGAGTATTCCTAAATTAGTATTTCCAAAGTTTAAAAAAAAATTGTATATCTGATGTGTTTATGATAAATCGATTAGCAGGAATTTTATTCCATTCTTAAGTATTTAAAATAAAATAAAACAGGAAAGGCATAAATTAGATTTGCACGCATATTGTAGATTGAAAATAAATTATATAGTTCTATTTTTTGTAAAAGCAATTTAGTACAATAAAGTTCTGGAAATTATTCTTTCATCTATTTCAGAAAGTTAGTATCTAAATAGATATTTCATCTAGTAAATTTAAAATTTTAACTTGTTAAATTTGCTATATAAAATTAATTTAATCCAGTCAGTTACTGTATGTAGGAGATAAATCTAAGGTTAATATATTTCATCTATATTTTAGAAATAAAGTATTTTGGTTTTTATTTTTTTTAAATATCCTTGTTGTGAATGATTTAGGAAAGTATTAAACCATTTATATTTTTCCATCTAAAATCAGAATAATGGTCACCAAAATACAAATCAGGTATTTATGTATGCATGTATATAAAAATGCTATGAATATATTTATATATATATATATATATATATATATATATATATATATATTTACATATATATATATATATATACATAAATATATAAATTGATAACGAAATATATGTATGTGTATATATATATATATAAATATATATACATATTTATATATATATATATAAATATATTTAATTATATTTAAAAAATAAAAATAAACATTTAGAAAATTTCATTTTGTTTAAATAAAACAAAAATAAAAAAAATAAAAAAACGGACCTAGCATCGGCCCGACCCACTGTGTTAAACACAGTGGTCAGCACGCTGAACCACTATGGTTAACATAGTGGGAACGACGCGGGCTCCCACCACTATGGGCGACCACAGTGGTCGGCGCCACTGCGGCCTCCCATAGTGGACGACCCTAAGGCCGACACTGTGGGCGACCACAGTGGTCGCCGCCACTGTGGTAACCCACAGTGAGTGGTGCCCACAGGAAACACCGCCGCCTTCTTCCTTCCCCCCTTGCTAAAATCGCTGCCACCTCCCTGTGGCAAACTCAGTGGATTTCGCCATGACCGCTGACCGACCTCCCCTGCAACACAAAAAATAAGATGAAACCCTAGCCCGGTTACGGCTAGGGTAAATAAGTAAAGAGTGAATATTAAAATAAAAAAAGGGGTTTTTTTATAGAATAAATAAGGGTTAGGGTTTGCATGGGTAAACCCTTTTAGGTGCATTATATATATATATATAAGGCTGAATTATTTAAATTTAAATTTTGAAAGGTTGAGATGTTGTAAAACAAATAATAATGAAGTAATATTTGATTTTAAAATTTAATTAAGATGAGATATTTAAATATTAGTGAAGTCAATATTTATTTTTAATTTAAACAAGTTTAGAAGTTAACGAACTAAATATTAATGAAATTAATATTTATGAGTGTATATGAAATAAATATTAATGAAGTTAATATTTATTTTAAAATTTAAATAGATTGAATGTTTATAAACTAACTATTAATGAAGTTGACTTTAAATTATAAGTTAAATAAATTGAGCGACAATAACGCTAGTCCATTTTAATCTGTATTTATTTATTCATAAATTATTTTCATTATTTAAGTGAGTAGATAAAGTTCATTTTAAACTTAGTTAAGACCAAAACTGGTTAGTGTGTTCTTGTGTTAGAAACTTATTGTTATTTAGTGGTTATTTTTTTTAAAAAAATAAAAAATTATTCCGTTCTTGCCCTAAATTTTGGGCATGACATTTTGGTATCAGAGCAAGGTTTCCACACTAGGAACCTTACTCCACTTACGTTTCACCTTAGATTATTTAAATTATTTTTGTTAAATTGATTTTATAAGACATTTAAATTTAATTGAATTAACATTATTCTAAAAGAAATTAATTATTTATTTTACTTTATTTTCCTCTTAGGATGTCTCCGACAACGCGACAAGCTCGCAAGCGCGGACAGGGTCCTAGACGTGTGTGCATAGCACGCGAAGAGGTAGTGAGGGAGGCATCAGTTCCAGAAGAGAACCCAGGAGCACCTCTCGAATAGCCAAATGAACCTAACTGAGACCTCTTAGAAGCAATACAGAATCTTATTGGCATAGTTCAGGAAAGGATCCCAGCAGAGAACCCTCAGGTTAGAAGTCATGACTCTAGGAGTCATAGATCTGTTGATAGAGAATGAAGCAGAAGCCCAGCTCCTATTCCTGTAGAGAGTCAGGGTGGAAATGAGCTAGAGTTTGTGCACATGCCAGGACCACCTCCAGTGGTGGAACCAGTTTATTTTGAGAGAGCTCGTCGGGATCCAGGGGATCTTATCACGAAGGTCATGCACCTCTAGCCACCATCCTTCAGAGGTTCTACTGATGGGGTAGAGGCTGAGGCATGGCTTTTGAGTCTTGAGAGGTGCTTTGCATTGCGTTCTTATGAGAGCAACCTAAAAGCACGTGTTGCAGTCCATCTGCTGAGAGGGTCGACCTCCACTTGGTGGAGACAGGAAGAGTACAAATATGGATTAGTTCCTGATACTCTCACTTGGGAGATATTCACAAAGAGGTTCCGTGAGAGGTACCTATCAAAACACTTCAGACAGCGTCGTATAGATGAATTTCATGATATCCAATAAAAAGGCTTATCAGTAACCCAGTATGATAGGAAATTCTTTGAGCTGCTACCTTATGTAGATTATCTAAAGGATGAGAAACTTCTGGTAAACTGCTTCATTAGAGGGTTAAATGCTAGTATAGCTGGGCCTGTTAGGATGTCCGCTCCAGAGAGCCTTCGGGTTGCCGTGGAGAAGGAACTGATTGCTGAGGAAATTCAGGTTAGACCACAGGACAATAGGGATCGGTTTCAGAACTAAAACCCCACACCTTAGACTTATGGATTCCAAAAACCACATTGGAAAGGAAACAACTAAAACTCACAGGGGTTCTCCAAACCCCCTCGTCCGCAATAGACACCACAGAACCAGAGGTAGAAGCCTCCACAGTATCAGCAGGGCTCCAAGCCTAAGCAGTGGCAGACTCAGGGATAGAGACATGATCAGAGAGCACACGTGTAGTACACACCTCTAGTGAGGACTCAGCAGTCCTCTAGAGGTGGGTACAGTGGATCTAGTAGGACAGGATGTCAGGATTTCTCTAGGCCTCAGGGCACCTAGTTTCAAGCACGGGGTGCTTGCTTTACATGTGGAGCCATGGGGCATATGGTGAGGGATTTCCCTCAGGGTCAGATGATAGGGAATCAGCGGATGGCCACTTTAGAGCCAACAATTAGTGATATGGGTAGGTCCCATAGAGTATTCATAGCAGTTGACAACCGCCAGGCTGAGCATCAGGCCATGGTCATCAAGTCGGTAGGTATGATCCAAGGTAACAAAGTATCTATTTTGTTTGATTCAAGAGCTACTGACTCCTTTATATCTCCATTGGTTGTGGAGCGTTAAGGGCTAGTGGAAACTAGACAGGGTGTCAGTTGGGAAGTGGAATTAGCTTCAGGGGCTAGGGTGTCAGTGGAATCAGAGGTTAGGGCATGTCAGCTACAGATTGGCAAGACCACCACTTTAGTAGACCTTAGAGTGACACCACTTGGATCTTACGGTATCGTACTTGGCATGGATTGGCTTTATGCCTATAGAGACAAGATGGATTGCCGCTTGAAAAACATTGAGTGTGAGGATGATCATGGTTTGCCCATAGTTATCACTGGGCTTTAGAGGCCCATGTCTCTTCGTATGATCTCCGCAATGCAGCTTAAGCGGAGCATGCGAAAGGGATGTCAGCTTTTTGCTATCACTATCAGTGACAAAGGAGAAGAGGAAGAAAAAGAAACATCGCTTGATGACCATCCTATCCTTAAGGGATATTCAGATGTGTTTCCTTCAAAATTACTGGGAATGCCGCCTCGTAGAGAGATTGATTTTCATATAGACCTAGTACCAGGAGCTGAGCCAGTTTCTAGAGCACCTTATAGGATGACCACAAATGAGCTTAATGAACTCAAAATATAGCTTGAGGAACTCCTTGAGAAGGGTCATATTCATCCTAGTGTATCCCCTTGGGGTGCACCAATCATCTTCATTAAGAAGAAGGACGGATCTCTCCGATTATGTATGGATTATCGACAGCTAAATAAAGTAACCATCAAGAATCGATATCCTTTGCCCAGAATTGATGATTTATTCGACCAGCTTTAGGGTGCCAAAGTCTTTTCCAAAATAGATCTGAAGTCAGGATACCATCAGCTGAGAATAGTGGAGAGTGATATCCACAAGACCGCATTTCGCACTAGATATGGTCACAATGAGTTCACCGTAGTTCCATTCGGACTTATGAATACCCCAATGATTTTTATGAGCCTCGTGAATGGGGTATTCCATACATTTCTGGACCATTTTGTTATTGTGTTTCTCGATGATATACTGATATATTCTTGGAATGAGAAGGAGCATGAGGAGCACCTGAAACAGGTATTGCAGTGTTTGCGGGATAACCAGTTGTTTGGCAATTTGTCAAAGTGTGCTTTCTTTTGGTCAGAGGTCAAATACCTTGGGCACGTTATTTCCAGTGATGGGATCTCAGTTGACCCATCAAAGATTAGGGCTACTATGGATTGGCCAGCACCAACCAGTGTGACAGAGGTCAGGAGTTTCATGGGCTTAGCAGGGTATTACCAACGTTTTATCGAGGGATTCTCCAGAGTCGCACACCCTATTACATCTCTTCAGTGTAAAGGGAAGAAATTTGAGTGGATAGAGAAGTACGAGAAGGCCTTTCAGGAACTCAAGAAGGCACCTAATAGCACTCCTATCCTTGTTGAACCAGATCCCACAACTGACTTCATGGTTTGTACAGATGCTTCACTAGAGGGTTTAGGAGTAGTTCTTATGCAGGATGGAAGGGCCATAGCTTTCGAGTCTAGGAAACTGAAGACTCATGAACTTAATTATCCCACTCATGACCTTGAGCTCGCAACAGTAGTGCATGCACTTGTGAGGTGGAGACACTTCCTTTTTGGTCATCACTTCGAACTGCATTTAGATCATCAGAGTCTTCAGTACATCTTCACTTAGCTGAACCTTAATGCACGTCAGAGGAGATGGATGGAATTCTTGTGCGAATATGATTTTGACGTTCACTACATCAAAGGAAAGGAAAACATAGTTGCAGATGCTTTGAGTAGGAGATGTCATGAGGTTTACACCATATCTATGGGCATGGATTTGAGAGACTGTATACTACAACACTTGCTAGAGGATGGATGGTATGCAGAGGTTGGTCAGGTAATACGATCTCAGGTTACTCTAGAGGGGAAATATGTGGATTATTCTTTGGAGTCTGATGGACTGTTACGCCACAGAGGGCGCATTTATGTACCTTCCTCCAGGGGATTGCGAGAGTTCATTGTCATGGAGGCTCATAGAGCTCCTTATGCAACACATCCTAGAGTTAAAAAGTTGCATGCTGACTTGAGGTAGTTATATCATTGGCCAGGAATGCGGCATCTCATTGCTGAGATAGTAGCTTGATGCCTCGAGTGTCAGAGAGTAAAGGCAGAGCACCACCATCCAGGTGGGTTGCTCCAGTCTCATGCTATACCAGAGTGGAAGTGGGATACTATATCCATGGATTTCATCATTGGTCTTCCTATGTCTTCTCGTCGCCATGATGCTATCTTGGTGACAGTTGACAAGTTGACCAAAGTGGCCCACTTTTCACCAGTCTGTTTTACATTCACAGCTCTAGTAGTAGCACAGGTGTTCTTACGAGACATTGTTAGACTTCATGGCATGCCCTACAAGATTATTTCTGATAGAGATTCTCTTTTCACTTCTTCCTTTTGGAAGTCATTATAGGTAGCTATGGGCATTAAGCTCAATTTCAGTACAGCCTATCACCCAGAAATAGTTGGTCAGACAGAGAGGGTAAATCAGGTATTAGAGGATATGTTTTGCATGTACATCATGGATCATTAGACCAGGTGGGAGGAGTATCTTCCCTTAGTGGAGTTTTCCTATAACAATGGGCATCACACTTCTTTGGGGATGCCACCCTATCAGGCATTATACGGAAGGCCTTGTAGGACACCCTTGAGTTGGGATCGCATAGAGGATAGAGTTGCTATTGGTCCTGAGATAGTTTGGGATATGGAACGACAGGTGGATTTGATTAGGCAGCATCTCAGAGAGGCTCAGGATAGATAGAAGAAATATGCTAATGCAAAGAGGATAGATCATAGCTACTTGGTTGGAGACAGAGTCTTCTTGAGAGTGTGACCGCATAAGAGTCCAATCCGTTACGGAAAGGGTTCTAAGCTCACACCTCGCTTTGTAGGTTATTTTGAGATTCTTGAGAGGATAGGCCCAATTGCCTACCATTTAGCATTGCCACCTAGCTTGTCACGTATCCATGATGTGTTTCATGTATCAGTTTTGAGGAAATATATCTATGATAAGTCTCATATTTTAGATTGGGATGCCTTGTAGGTGGAGTCGGATGGGTAGCTAGCTTTGGAGCCCATTCGCATTTTGGCACGCCAGACGCTGGCCCTTCGAGGTCGAGAGATGGACCAGGTTAGGGTCCAGTGGGTTTGTTATGATGAGGTTACGACTTCATGGGAGGATGCAACATATATGAGATCAGAGTACCCCCACCTCTTTGATGAACTCCAGGAGGAAGTTCATGCCTAGAGCGGGAGGGTGTGAGGCCTCACCTCAACTCAGTCTGACATTTCAGTGGTTTTTATATTGAGACTATTATGGATACTTTATTTTGATGCATTTTGAAATTTAGAACTTATATGATTTCAGGATTTGCATAACATTGCTATATATTGATGATTTATTTATATGCTTTATGAGATTGAACACTACATGATTTTTTAATAAGATGAAATTGCGGTGATAAATGTCGTTATTGAATTTGCAGGACTTTACCATGATAATAGAATTATGATGTATGTTTAGGTTATGAGAATTAGGATGAATTGCTTATGTGAAATTGCTTGGATAAAATATGTATTTAATTTGTTCAGATGTAAAATTGTATGCAAGTGATGATGTGTATTATTATTCCTTTGAATTATATTATATGTGGATATTTGAAAGTACTAATGTGTAAATTGGGATGCGCAGGAAGTTATCCATGTGACCATGGAAATATTACAGAGAACCAAACCTAGACCAATGTATGTTCGTAAGCCAGGGGTTGTCTTTTTGGAGAGACAACACCCCGTTTGTGTTGTATTTTATTCGTAACAGTATATGTTGCATGTGTGTTAAGTGTTATTTAATTGATTTGTGTAAAATCCACAAGAGACGATTTCATGTATTAAATTGTAAAAGTGTTTTCTTTGTGTCACTTGACACGTGTGGATTTAAGTTTAATTTTTTATTTTTGTCTCTTGGTGGGAAAGTGTTCAACTATAGCCTTTTCAATTAATGTAACGTGATGTCATAAATACCTTGGGTAAAGAATCTTTGGGGTGGTCAACATAAGTTTGACCCGAAAATAAACTTCAGAGGGGTTTAAAATGGGTTAAATGAACACCTAGGGGTAGTTTTATAAAGTTTCCTAAAGCCCATAGGGTATACCTAAGGGTTAGGGGTAATTTTAGGAAAGTTTCTACTCCTAAGTGACCTTTTAGACACCCTAAAAATTGAATTTTTTGAGTTGTACGAAAATTGAAATTAGAAGATTGAACCTAGTTGTAAACTTTCCTTTTGGAATGAGAGTTCCCTTTCCCATTCTATCTTACCTTCCTCTTTAGTTTTTTAGAAACTTGTGAGAACTCTCACAATGAGCTTCTTAAGCAAGAATTGGAAAATTTGAGGGTAATCACCCACTCTCCATTTTTTGAGACAAGAGAAATTTTGAAAAGAATAGAATAGATTTGGAATAGTAAAATTTGGCTAAGGGTAGAAGGAGAAGATCCGTGGAATTGGGCAGCTCATCCTCAACATTACTAACCTACTTTTGGGGTAGATTAAGGTTGGTTACATTCTTCTTAAAATGACTTCTTTTTGCATGTGTTTGAAAGTATGTTGGTGTAAGAAATATGATTCCTTGTATGTCCTTTTTGGGGATTTCAATTGGTCTTTTGTATTATGTTTTGTATGTGTTTTTGGGAGTCTTCAAGACCTCTTACTCTTGGGAGAGAGGAGGATCTTGTGGGTGGTAGCAGTGACAACCCTTGAGTGAGAGACTCTCGTTATGAGAGTGATCACAAGGGATTTTTGTGTGACCCTTGCTGCATGGCCTATTTGTACAATGGGGGTCATAAGGAGATATATAAGGCTAGAATGCCTTGGGGGGCATAAGGAATAAGGGGTTGTACTTCTTGATGTATTTGTTGTGGCATGAGGTGGATACATTTTTTTTTATACTTGCAGTTCTCCTTAGGGTATTGGTCCACTACCACCCTTAAAAAGGTCATCACCAAAGTGTGGTGCAGTGTAACCGGGATGGGGGTGTGTTTGTATTTGTGTGCAATCTATCTTTTGTGTTTGCATGTTTGTTTCCCATCTAGGGCTTGGTTCTCTGAGCTCGGGGGTGGCTACCAGTTAGCCTAGGTTGGGAGGTGAGCACTCCATGGTCATAGTTGTGATTTAATATGCAGGATTGTCGAGAGAAAAGAATAGGACAAGTGGAAGGTTGCAGGAGTTATTGTTGCAGAAATTATTTGCAGTTGTAATTGTTAGTTTTAAAAGGAGAAATATATCCTCATTCGTTGAAATGAGAGGCTAATTGTAAATTAGAAATAAAGACATGAGATTTAGTTATTTGTTATTTAGATAAAGAAACATCTTGTAAATTTTGCAGAATACTTTTTGGAATGAAATAAGCTAGATATACTCTTCTTTCTATTTGAAAAGAAATGCTTTTGAAATTGCATGCAATAGCCCATTGAAATATAAAAATCATTTTTATTTAATTCTGTGTTTTCCTTTTTATCTGTGATTTTGTCTTTTTTTTAATTGCAGAAAATGTGAGTTGTAGTTGTTGATATATTTTAATAAAAAGGTATTATCTATTTAGTTGACGTAGTAATTGCAGAATCAGTAAATTGATTTATTGCAGAAAAGAAATGAGTATTCCTAAATTAGTATTTCCAAAGTTTAAAAAAAAAAAATCATATATCTGATGTGTTTATGATAAATCAATTAGCAGGAAATTTATTCCATTCTTAAGCATTGAAAATAAAATAAAACAGGAAAGACATAAATTAGATTTGCATGCATATTGTAGATTGAAAATAAATTATATAGTTCTATTTTCTGTAAAAGCAATTTAGTACAATAAAGTTCTGGAAATTATTCTTTCATCTATTTCAGAAAGTTAGTATCTAAATAGATATTTCATCTAGTAAATGTAAAATTTTAACTTGTTAAATTTGCTGTATAAAATTAATTTAATCCAGTTAGTTACTGTATGTAGGAGATAAATCTAAGGCTAATATATTTCATCTATGTTTTAGAAATAAAGTATTTTGGTTTTTTTTTTTTTAAATATCCTTCTTGTGAATGATTTAAGAAAGTATTAAACCATTTATATTTTTCTATCTAAAATCAGAATAATGGTCACCAAAATACAAATAAGGTATTTATGTCTACATGTATATAAAAATGTTATATATATATTCATAAATATATAAATTGATAATGAAATATATATATGTGTATATATATATATATAAATATATATACATATTTATATATATATATATAAATATATTTAATTATAGTTAAAAAAAAAAAAACATTTAGCAAATTTCATTTTGTTTAAATAAAAAAAAAAAAGGACCTAACATCGACCTGACCCACTGTGTTAAACACAGTGGTCGGCATGCTGAACCACTATGGTTAACACAGTGGGAACGGTGTGGGCTCCCACCACTGTGGGCGACCACAGTGGTCGGCGCCACTGCGGCCTCTTACAGTGGACGACCCTAAAGCCGACACTGTGGGCGACCATAGTGGTCGTTGCAACTGTGGTAACCCACAATGAGCGGTGCCCACGGGAAACGCCATCGCCTTCTTCCTTTCCCCCCTGCTAAAATCACTGCCACCTCCCTGTGGCAAACTTTGCAGATTTCGCCATGGCCACCGACCGACCTCCCCTGCAACACAAAAAAATAAGGTGTAACCCTAGTCCGGTTAGGGCTAGGGTAAATAAGTAAAGAGTGAATATTAAAATAAAAGAAGGGGTTTTTTTATAGAATAAATAAGGGTTAGGGTTTGCATGGGTAAACCCTTTTAGGTGCATTATATATTATTATTATATATATATATATATATATATAATATTATTTATATATATATATAGGGCTGAATTATTTAAATTTAAATTTTGAAAGGTTGAGATGTTGTAAAACAAATAATAATGAAGTAATATTTGATTTTAAAATTTAATTAAGATGATATATTTAAATATTAGTGAAGTCAATATTTATTTTAAATTTAAACAGGTTTAGAAGTTAACGAACTAAATATTAATGAAATTAATATTTATTTAAATAGATTTGAGTGTATATGAAATAAATATTAATGAAGTTAATATTTATTTTAAAATTTAAATAGATTGAATGTTTATGAACTAACTATTAATGAAGTTGACTTTAAATAATAAATTAAATAAATCGAGCGACAATAAAGCTATTCCATTTTAATCCATATTTATTTATTCATAAATTATTTTCGTTATTTAAGTGAGTAGATAAAGTTCATTTTAAACTTAGTTAAAACCAAAACTGGTTAGTGCATTCTTGTGTTAGAAACTTATTGTTATTTAGTGGTTATTTAAAAAAAAAAAATTATTCCGTTCTTGCCCTAAATTTTGGGCATGACAGTGGATACACAAGATGTAAACATTGTTGTGGATAAGGAAACCTCTGAAGTTAAGGCAAACAATGTTGACAATAGCAACATAGCAAAGGAACCGGTACAAACTATTGAAACAGAGACATCAACACAAACAAAGCAACCGACATAGACTGAAGAACCTACTAAAGATAAAGGTACTAGCACAGGACCACTAGAGACTGAGAATCTGACAGTTGAACTTTAAGAAAAACCAGAAGAGAAAAAAACTGAGGCAGAGGTACACATAGAGATAGAGAAACCAACAATCACATAAACATTGCAATAGTTTGAGAAACCTTGAAAAGTTGAGATGCAAACACAGACTGATCCACTAGAAGAAAATGCAAGCAAAATGGACACATCTGATGGAAGCAAAGAGGTAATAAAAATGATTGGTAAGACATCTGATACATCTATAGGTGAATTCAGACCTACCAATGTTACAGAGGTACTTTTGGATTCAATTAAGAAGATAACGGATTGCAATGCATTGGCCTATAAGGCAATTGATAACACTCTTCCTATTCTTAAGTTGATTGCACCAAATTGTAACACAGATCACATTAAGGATTCCTTAGGTAAATTGGACACATTGTCCAAATTTATTGCTGATAATGTAATAACTATTGACAAGGTGAATGAGGACACAATTAAGGAGAGAGTTGAAAAAGAGAAAAACACATTCTTTGAAGACACTATAAAGAAATGTATAGATCATGTAAATACAATATTACCGGTACTTAACTCTACAATTTTGGAATACAAGGCGCTATATAGAGAAACATGCAAACCTCACCTTTTGACAGAGGACATAGATAAGGAGATTAGAAAAACACAAAAAGAAATTGATGACATGGTAGATAATATAATTGGTTCATCCGGACATATATCAATTTTTGAGCAGGAAATGACAGGTTTTGAGGAGAAGTTAGAGAAACTTGAGAAAGAAAAGGCAAGGATAAGGTCAAATGCCCAGGAGCTTAAAGATAAACTTGGTCCTAAGCTGGAGAATCTGATTACTCAAAGAATTGAAATATCTAAGGCATTAGCTCAAAGAGAGAGATCACCGGAGGAACACATTCATTATCTTACCAGCATGATCCAACTAACTGAGGCAACTTTGAATGATAGCAAAAGGTTTATGCAATGTAAATTTAATTTTGGCATATATCTTCAAATTGTAACCAACCGGTTACAGACTTTGAGGTGAAATTTTTGTACTCTTTTAATGACACCCTTTGTCATTGATGTCAAAGGGGGAGTAGTGGAGAGAAAAATACTTGTACAGAGGAAATCACTTGCTCAAGGGGAGCACATCTTTTTGGAATCTTTTTGGACTTCAATTTTTGAAAACAGTTTTTGGATTTTTCTCATGAGTGTTGCCATCAATGCCAAAGGGGGAGATTGTTGGCATTCTACACTCTTATGAGAATAGTTGATGTTGTCATTGATGGTAACCAACTAGCAACCAACTGGAAATCATCTGGCAGACACCGGCAGATACCGACACTGACATTAGATTTCTACATACACCAGTAGGCACTTCACCGGCATCAGCAACAATGCATATCGACACTCAGGCCGACATGGACTAAACTTTTGTTTATTGCTTTGTAATGTAATTATCCTTTGTAAAGCCAACATGGTATATTTTTTAAGACTCATATATGTATGAGATCTTATAGGTCATTTTAATGATAGAGAGGTATGAGATGGATGAGAAGCATAAGGCAATTTTGTATAAGGTGATATAGTTGACAGTGAAGGTTTTGGTTATTGTCTGAGCTTAAACCGGTACTGAACTTGACATATGAGATGTTGTTTTGAGTAGTACATTGTATTGGATTTAGATAATCCATTTTGTAGTTAATTTGACTCCTATTTTGTGATCGAGCAATGAGCTCTAGGCAGTTGGCCTCCCTGCATGTGCAGGCCCCTCATTGTAAGTAGTATTTATTCATTGGCCAGTGAGTAAATATTGTGGGTCACAAATCCCACCAAGGTTTTTCTGACACTGGGTTTCCTCATTAAATATCTTGTGTTATCATGTTTTTCTATGTTGTCTCTGTTATTCTTATTTACTACATTAATTCTTATTTATCGATACATTGTTTTGTGATGCAAAGTTTTAAATAAGTATAAATATTTTGCTAACCGGTTAGACACTGATTCAGCCCCCCCTCTTAGTGTCTTTGGGACTGTCATTGAATCTAAAACCCTTATTTCTTATTGAGCCACATGTCATGTTTGTGTGCTCACATATCCATATAGCCTTGCCTATATAAGCAGGCTCATCTACATTGTATGGACATTAATTGAACAACTTTTGATGATCCAGTTGATCAGTATTTTCATCTTAATAGAATACAATTTATTAATATCATCTATTTTATTCTCTCTTATTTGTGCTTTCCATTTCCTCTTGATCTTGGAAAAATTTCACATGGTATCAGAGCCATTAGAGTGTCATTGGTTTGCCAATTGAGAAAAATTTGAGGTTTGCATTTTGGAGATTTCTATTGCAGGTTTTTATTGGAGATTTTTGGGTCAAATATGAGGTCACCATTGGATTGAGGAGGTCCAAGAAAGTCAGTTTTTCCTTTTTTTTATCCAAATCGGACTTCGAAGACCAAATCTAGAGGCATTTGAAGTTTGAAGTTGCGGCGGAAATTTTCCAGAAATTATAATTTTGCAAACAATTTTCAAATAGTGATATCTCACTCATCTGGACTCCTTGTTTTGAGCAATTTTTTTTTTGGGGGGGTAGAATTTTGTGATCTGTACAGTGGTGCAAGTTTTTTCTATTTTTTGGATACAGGTTTTTCGGAAATCATGAAATCTTGATTTTTACAACTTTGGAGGCTTCATTTGGGCTCATATGGACTCCTTTTCAAGTGCCATTTTTTTAGAGTGCATAATTTTGTGTCTACTTTCATAATCTTCCATTAGTTTGCAGTGATTGTGAGTAGAAATTGTACTTTCAGTATTTGGTCATTTTTTGGCATATTTGGTACTTGTATTTTGCTTGGATCTCAGTTTAGATCACTAGCAGTATTTGTTGAAGTCTCTTATATCTCATTTTGAGAAGTTGTAATCATTGAAATTAGAAGTCCACTTTGCCATTATTTGTAAGTGCCAACATGATCTTTTTATGGGAGGTTAGTTGTTCATTTATATCTCTTGGTGAAATTCCATTCGGAGGCATCTTCATCTGCAGTATTCTACAGGGCTTCTTTGTTGGTGGCATCATTTTCATGTTTTCACATTTTAATATTTTATCATGATGTATGTTCTTTCTTGAGAAATGTTGTACTCACACTATCATAAATTGCCACACCTCTTTGTATCTTTTCATTGTTGACTATTTGATGTAATCCTCTTGTACACATAGATTAGGAATATCTTGTGAGACTTGGTACATGGCTCCAATTGAGACTTAGATTGTATGCATTTGTGCATGGCTCCCATGAGACTTGGATTGTACCAATATTTCTGCCATTTACAAATATCCAGATGATTCTCAAAGTAGGTTGTCTCCATGTCTGCTCTTCTTTTTTGTTGCAACGAGTGATTCATCATCATCGACATTGGTACCTAGTTTTGTCACACTTTGACATTATTGGTGTAGCATTGGCTCTCTTTCTTCCTTATGGGGAGGTATTTTGGTCATCATCATTGGACCATCCTTGGAGGAAATTCGACATTGAGGGGGGCTTCATGGTCTCTTCTTCATCATTGAGAGCATTGTGTGCTTTCATCATCTCTCTTTTGAGGGAGGGTTTTTTCCCATTAGGTTTTTCTCTCTTTCTCCATTTATGGGAGATTGCATTTGCATTTGTACATGGGTACCTAACATGGCCTAGTAGCCGGGACCCATCTTGCATTGCTTAGTTGCATTGTAGACTTTAGTGCATTCCCCTAAGTTGCACTTAAGGGGGGGTGTTGGTGTAAATAATTATTCATCTTGGATATTATTACACTTTACTTAAGTTTACTTAGGTAATGAATTTCATAGTAGTTTGGGTATGAGACACTTGGGTGTTTGTGCCACATTGGGATAGTGTGTGTAGGAGAATTTCCTCCTTTTATGGTGTTGATCTTGTTACTACTTTATCATATCCACATATAGTGGAGTGATAATTCCACCTTCGGTGGGTGATCCACCTCATGTGGAATATTATATTGTTTCTCCTACCTACCACACCTATTTCCTACCTACTCTTGTTTCTTATTGAGCCACATGTCATGTTTATGTGCTTACATATCCATATAGCCTTGCATATATAAGCAGGCTCATCTACATTGTATGGACATTAATTGAACAACTTTTGATGATCCAATTGATTAGTATTTTCATCTTGATAGAATACAATTTATTACTATCATCTATTTTATTCTCTCTTATTTGTGCTTTCCATTGCCTCTTGATCTTGGTAAAATCTCACAAAATCAATGAATGAAGGTGAAGATTCAGCTACCTCGAATGGTGAAGATTCTACCCAAGAAATTCCTCATATTATGAAAATATTATGCAAATCCAAAATTCATCATGCAAATATTATGCAAATCCGAAGATTCAATGAATGAAGGTGAAGATTCAACAATTCCTCATATTATGCAAATTCGAAATGAAGGTGAAGATTCTACCTCGAATGGTGAGTGTGTGAAAGTACCTCAAATGGTGAGTGTGCCGTTTGATCTTGCCAGGGGTTGAGGTTGATGTGGAAGCCTGCATAGGATTGAATGCAAAAATGACTTGCCCTATTTTTTATTATTATTAAGTAATACCCGTTGTCGTCAAAATTTTGACAAACGCGGGAACTTTTTTGAAAAAAAAACAAATTTCATTGCTAATGCCTTCTCCATCAAAACCAAATGTGAAATTACCACCGGAATTCCAACGAATTTGGGCATTTAAAAAAAAAAATCAAATTTGGTCACAATATACCTTCTTCATCGGAAACCTCTGTCAGAATTCTAGACCAAATGTGTTAGTGACCTAACCTATCTCTCAGGTACTAAAATGGTTCTTTAGGCAAAGGTTTAGTGAAAATATCTACAATTTGCTCTTTAGTGATCACATGAACCTATCTAACTTCATTTTCTTCCACCTTCTCCTTCAAAAAGTTATACTTGATAGATATGTGTATTGTCTTAGAGTGAAATACCAGATTCTTTGATATGTCAATAGCAGTAGAGTTATCACAGTGAATAACTACTGGTCCAGTGCAATGCACTTTGATATCCTTCAACATTTGCTTCATCCATAAAACTTGTGTAGAGTTAGTAGTAGCAACAACATACTCAGCTTCAGCAGTATATAAAGAAGTACATAACTGTTTCTTATTGATCCTTGAAACCAACTTCTTTTCAAGAAAGAAAGCTCAATTAGAAGTAATTTTCTAGTCATCAACATCTCCGGTGCAATGAACATCTGTATATGCACATAAAGTAAAGGCATCATCCTTAGGGTACCACAAACCATATTCAGATGTACCTTGCAAGTATCTAAAAATCTTTTTCACCGCACTCTCATGATTTTCTCTAGGATCACTCTAAAATCTAGATGCAATACAAACAACATTCATTATGTCAGGCCTAGTCTGAGTCAAATAAAGAAGACCTCCAATCATATATTTGTATCTTGTAGGATTTACCGATGTAGAAACATCTTTCCTTGTCATTTTTTCACTTGTAACCATAGGAGTACTTACCAGTTTAGAATCTCCCATACCAAATTTCTTCAACAATTCCTTAGAAAACTTAGTTTGACAGATGAAAATACCTTTATCAGTTTGAGTAATCTGCAAACCTAAAAAAAAATTCATTTCTCCAATCATAGATATTTCAAATTACTTCTCCATATTCTTAGAAAATTCCATGCACAACTTATCTGCACCTCCAAAAATGATGTCATCAACAAAACTTCAATAATCACTATATCATCATTAGTGACCTTATAATATAAATTACTGTCAGCATTACCCTTAGTAAAACCAAGCTTCAAAATATATTTATCCAACCTTGCATACCAAGCTCTAGGTGTTTGTTTCAATCCATATAAAGCTTTCCTTAACCTGCAAACCATGCTTGTATCATTTGAAAGTGAAAAACCATTAGATTGCTCAATATAAACTTCCTCATCAATATCTCCATTCAAAAATGCACACTTAACATCCATCAAATAAACCTTGTAGTTTTTATGGGTAGTGTAAAGTGGAAAATTGGATCCTAGTGACTCCCCACCTAGGAGAGAGAAAGGAAGCCACTAGGATGATTTTCACTTGGAAAGGAACTTTACATTGAAAAGAGGGGTTGAATCCACTAGATCCAAATCCAAGGGAAACAAAGATGTGAATTTTGAGTGGAATGCAAGTGGTTGAAGTGTAATTTATCCTCTTTTGTAAATGAGAAAGTTGACTTGTCGAATATTTGGAAAAAATAGAGAAAATGAGTGAAATGAGGTGCTACCAGTTCGGGATCATGCTGTAACTTTGGATCTGAGCTAATTAAACTGATGCAAATCTGCCCTACAAATTTGGAGAAAATTTGTTAGGACCGTGGTGGGAATGTACATGGTCTTCCACAAAATCCGTGAAACAAAAAGGGTTCTTCCATCTCTGCAAATGAAGCCCAAACTTGTAATTACAGTTGCACACCTGCAACCTACACATAGAAAGAGAAGAAAAGGGGGTTGTGGATAGTGGTTTGCCTCATTCAAACCCCGGTTGAGGATTCAACCTAGAAAGAAAGTAATTGCAAATGCTTGAATGTAAACAATGGAAATGTATACCTTGTAGATCTGCAACTTGTTGATAATGATTGCTTTGCTTCTTGAATGTAACCACAAATGTTGTATGAAATGGCATGTAACAAGACAAACCCTAACACAAACACATGCTTGCAAATGAATGTTGTAATGTTGCTCCAATGGATGAATGAAGAAGACTTGAATGCTTGATGATGATCTTGAAATCTTGTATCTTCTCCTTATGCTTTCTATCTCTTATCCTCTGCTATCCGTCTATGCGCCATCCATCCATCCATGAATAAGGGTATTGAATTCCCTTTTATACATGCCTTAAGGATTAACTTTCAACCACCGAAGGCTGACAAAGAGGAATAACAAACCCCAAAGACAAGAAGTGCATAGGAGATCGGGTAACCCACAAATAGGACTACCCTAGGAGGTGGGGACAGGGGCGCCACACCACTGTCCTAGGGGGACAAGGGCTCCACACCCCTGTCCTGCCCTATTTTGGGGCTTGGATAGGGTTTAGAGAAATACAAGACATGAAGGAGAAAAGGAGAAGGTTTAGAAATGTAGAAATAGATCTTGATTAAGGAAGGAGATGTCATCGCCAAGGTGAGGACCCCAAATGTGGTTAAAATTGTAGGGGTCACAATTTTGTGACACTACATTTAGCCCCCACTTTAGCGGGAGTATGGCTTATGCCACTACTACCGGTAAAGTAGAAGAAAAGAGAGATGAAGATGGGAGATGTGGAACCAAACCACAAGGAGTATAAGACATCACTAATATTTGAGGAGCAGAAAGCCCCCAATCTTAGGGTCTTAACTCATGCCAACATATGCAAGAGCACACAAAACAAAAAGGCACAAGACACACAAAACAAAGGCAAAGCGCAAAAAGACACATGACAAGAACAAGACACAAGACGAAAAACTAATTATCCAAAGAGATCTTAAGCTCAGATGTCTCAACAACTAATTAGGACACAAAGACCAATGCCATCACATAAACACGAGCGACCACATAAAAGAGAAAAGCTGACATCATCCATGAACTATCAATAGTAAAAATATGAGTTCATGGGAGGAAGAATAGAGAGAACATGAATACACACTTTGGTGATCCATGAGAAGAAAAGCGAAGAAGAGAGAAACCATGGATGTATCACCCCTAAAAATAGGTGATCCATGGAGAGAAGGACATGGAAAATCTCGCCTCTAGAGCTTGCCTAGGTGATCCATGTACAAAGAGAGAGTGAGAACTTTGTTAGTTCCATTCAACCTCATGCACATGTGTGTAAGTGAGGTTCGAAGCACCTCATAGGAGTCTATGCTCGAGTATGGTACAACCTATATAGAATGTATAGTACAAGTGTCAAGAAAGGTGTGATATCTCGCTCTAAGAGACCATGCTCTAGTTTCGAGAATAATCACCCCGCATAAGAGAAAAGTGGTGTTATCTCACTCTAAGAGACCATGCTTTGGTTCCGAGAATGATCCATTGTAGAAGATAAAAGTGATGACATCTTTCTCTAAGAGGTTTCCCTTTGGTTCCAAGAATGTCCCACTGTACAAGAGAAAAGTGATGACATCTTTCTCTAAGAGGTTTCCCTCTGGTTCCAAGAATGTCCCACTATACAAGACAAGAAGAAGTGAAGACATCTCTCTCTAAGAGACCGTAATTTGGTTCTGAGAATGACCCACTGTACAAAAAGTGACGACATCTTTCTCTAAGAGGTTTCCCTTTGGTTCCAAGAATGTCTCACTGTTCAATGCATGAGAGAAGTGTAGTACAAAGGAGTAGTGTGGGTGCCCCCCCTTAAGATGTCAACATATGCTGATGTTGATATCTTAAAAAAATGAGAACAAGGATACCTACCTTCATTACAAAGATGATATCCACTATGCAACAATGTCATAAATCCAAGCAAGAGAGGGCATACTCTTAAAGCAAGGATAAGATAGTTGACAAGAGATGTCTTTCTATAAGTATAAAGGTGATCCTTGGAGGAGAAGAGATATTTGTTCAAAAAGACATCTACCCCCAAGAGGTGTTGTCTTAGACAAATATAACATCTTCTAGGACAAGAAAAGGAAATGACAAGAATGAAATCCTTCCACATATTTCTAGGTGAAAGGGATTCTTGATGAGGGATGACTCACATTTAGCCCCCAAGGGAAGGTTGGATTTATCATAGATGTGCATTACCAAGTGTAAAAACAAAGTGGTCATAGTCAAGAATTAACACTTCTTGCATAAGAGATAATCCTTAAGTCAATAACCAACAATTTTGTACAAGGAATGACATCAAGTAATAGAACTCACACCATCCACTTAATAGGGAAAAGTGGATCCCTAGAGAAAGAGAGAGAGAAGGATCATTGCCCCCCAAGCTAATGGGACAATGGGAAGAACTTACATAATCTACTAGAGAGAGTTTAAACATAATCAAATGTGCAATGAACTTACATGAACACATGCAAGAAAAGACATTAGTAAATTTAAAATACACATCTCAAAAAGTGGTAATATTCAAAAAGAAGAGAGAATAAGCATCATATATTCCCCAAGGGGGATTAGTCATAAAAGTGTACCATTGTAAGAAATGATAATCACATTTGAAAAATGCAGCCCCTAAAGGAAATAACAATGCAAGGGAAAGGAACAAAAATCCTTTCCCCCCAAGTGAGGAGAACAAGGAGAAATATTACACATTTTCTAATGGTGATTAGTTTCAAGTGATATGTCATCCTGCTGGAACAAATTCTCTCATGGAAAGGATGCATACCTCCCAAGAGATCATTCCTTGCTAAGGGGCATATCATACATGCAAATAATTGAAACCATAGAAGAGGTAAGATTTCCAAGAGAATAAGAAAAGAGAAGAAGTGTGGTACTCATTGAAGATGCCCCTCTCCAAGAAAAGAGGAAAACCAAAGAACAATTATATGCTCACATGAGAATAACCCTATGCAAGAAAAGAGATCTAAAATGAATATTGAACAAAGATAGAGATAAATGCATAGAAAGAAGAGAAAAATGGACTTCATGTTGCTGCCTCAAAGCATGTTAAAGTAAAATACTACCACCACTAATGATAATGAGCCCCCAGTAAATGGGATAATTATGCCATAGGGTGAATAGAAACATTAAGGGAAAGGAAGTGCTAAGGCACAATGTTTGTACCAAGAAATATAGCTAGATCTTCTGTGAGATGAATGTGTGCAAGATCATATTGTAGTTGAGCATATTTATTAAATGTATAACATTTTCCAATAGAATGTGAATATAAATCATGAAAAATGCAATATTCAATACTTTTCACTTCCTTAATATTTTTGTTTTTATTTTGAGGAAGAAAGGAAATGTCCTTATCATATTTCAACCTCCAATAGATTCTTGCAGCTAATCTGTCAGGATGGTAAATATTGTCTTCCCATGAAGAACAGGGCTTGTTAGAAGGAGTTTCATTATCCACAATTCTAATTTTGCCACTATCTATGCCATATTGAATAGATTTTGAAAATCAGGGCAATTATCAACATTATGGTCATGGGTTTGATGAAATGAACAAAAAGGGCGCTTTGAGGAAGAAACACTCTTGTAGGCTCTCTTGATTTGTTGTTTTTGAAGGTAGTCTTGAAAGTTTTGAAGTCTAAGGAATTCGTCCATAGAAATAGGGGTACCACTTCCTAGGCCTCTTGTAGTAGTTTGTGTAGGAGGGTTTATAGGGACATGAATTCCATGCTCAAATTTTCCAATTCCTTGTCCTTTAAAACCTTATTTTGTAATTATATGAAAACCACGACTATAAGAATGTTGCAATTGACTAGATGGAGGAACAAAATCATGAATTTATTTGAAATTTGATGTGTAAGGAGGAAGAAAAGGATTTGTAGATGAAGGAGGAGTATCATGTGAAATGAGAATCTCTTTGCCTTTATCAAGCTTATCCTTATTGGAAGATTGGGGAATAATATCCTCATCATCTAAAAGCTCATTTTTAGTGATTTCTATGCAAGGAGAAAGGTCATCAATAAAATGCATGACATCATCCTCTCTACATAGACTTTGATTTTGAAGATGGGTCTTAGGAGAATAAGGAGGATTGAAAGAGGTAAGAATTTTGATGGTGTTATATTGGCCCCTTTGCTCAAGGGTATGTGTAGAAGAAGAAGATGGATCCATATTACTATCCAATGTTTTCTCTCTTGTAGAAAGATCATTGGGTAAAGCATTAGATCTCATTTCTTTCACACAAGATACCCTAGGAGAGGTACAAGGGTTGGGATCTCTAGGTTTAGGATCTACAAAAGCTTTAAGGTGATTAACATAGGAAATGCATGTTGTTAATGACATGACCATAATGCAACATAAATGATACATGAAAGCTTTGAGATCTAATAATTTGGAAATCCTAACAACACAATATGACTATGTGCTATGAAGAAAGAGAAGCAATAGGAAATGCAAGAAACTCTTATCCGACACATGATAAACATATGCAAAAGTTAATGTAATCACATGCGAAAGAGAAAGTAAATCCAATTTATTAATTTCCATTAAAAGTCTCTTAAGTGAGATCTGAATTTGTTGGAAAAGCAAATTTAAATTAGGACCTTTTTATGAAAATTAATTTTAAGACGTGAATTTGATGAATTTTGAATTTGTGTTCGACCTTAGAGAGTAGTAAAATTGATAAAGTATGCTGATTTTTTGGATCTAAGCAGAAAAATATAGTCAAATCCATCTCCCAAAATTTTGAGAAAAAAGCCGAGGACCGTGGCAAGAACGCACATGGTCCAACCAACTTTTTTTTAAACTTTCAAGGATGATAGAGATTATGATTTTATTGCGAAATCCAAAAAAATAGCTGATTTGGAGATATCTAGATTGGTCAAAATTGCAGTCAAAGGTCAAAAATGAAAAGATCTTAAAAATTAGGGTTTTATGATTTAACCACTGAATTTTTAGAATAAAGAAATAGCTTTGAATTACAATTTTGAAATAGAAATCAGATCTGGAACAAGCAATTAAAATTTTACACCTCACAAGCTTAATTTTCTCAAAATGAAAAATTACGGTTTCTATGCAATTGACTTCTAAAATTTGCAAATAAATCAAACTTGAAAATGAAAATTTGAAATTCAAATTGCAATTAATCAGATCTAAGAATGAGAAATAAGAATTAATATGTAAGACATTAGGTTCACCAAAATGTAAAGTGGAAAATTGGATCCTAGTGACTCCCCACTTAGGAGGGAGAAAGGAAGCCACTAGAATGATTTTCTATTGGAAATGAACTTTACATTCAAAAGAGGGGTTGAATCCACTAGATCCAAATCTGAGGAAAATAAGGATGTGAATTCTTGAGTGGATTGCAAGTGGTTGAAGTGTAATTTATCCTCTTTTGTAAATGATAAAGTTGACTTGTTGACTATGTGGAAAAAATAGAGAAAATGAGTGAAATGAGGTGCTACCAGTTTGGGATCATGTTGTAACTTTGGATCTGAGCTAATTAAACTAACACAGATCTACCTTGCAAATTTGTAGAAAATTTGTTGGGACCATGGTGGGAATGTACATGGTTCGCCATAAAATCCACGAAACAAAAAGGGTTCTTCTGTCTCTGCAAATGAAGCCCAAACTTGTAATTACAACTGTGCACCTGCAACCTACACATAGAAAGAGAAGAAAAGGGGGTTGTGGATAGGGGTTCACCTCAGTCAAACTCCAATTGAGGAATCAACCTAGAAAGAAAGTAATTGCAAATGCTTGAATGTAAACAATGGAGATGTATACCTTGTAGATCTGCAACTTGTTGATGATGATTGTTTTTCTTCTTGAATGTAACCACAAATGTTGTATGAAATGGTATGTAACATGACAAAACCCTAACACACACACACATGCTTGCAAATGAATGTTGTAATGTTGCTCCAATGGATGAATGAAGAAGACTTGAATTCTTGAGGATGACCTCGAAATCTTGTATCTTCTCCTTATGCTTTCTATCTCTTATCCTCTGCTATTTGTCTATTCACTATCCATCCATCCATGAATGAGGGTATTGACTTCCCTTTTATACATGCCTCAAGGATTAAATTTCAACCACCAAAGGCCGACAAAGAGGAATAACAAACCCCGAAGATAAGAAGTGCATAGGAGATTAGGAAACCCACAAATAGGACCACCCTAGAAGGTGGGGACAGGGGTACCACACCCTTGTCCTAGGGGGGATAGGGGTTCCACACCCTTATCCTACCCTTTTTGGGGCCTATACAGGGTCTAGAGAAAATACAAGACATGAAGGAGAAAAGGAGAAGGGTTAGAAATGCAAAAATAGATCCTCGTTAAGGAAGGAGATGTCATCACCAAGTTGAGGACCACAAATGTGGTTAAAATTGCAGGGGTCGCAATTTTATGACACTACAGGTAGCATAAGCAAGAAATAATCTTACAACTTCAATGCTAGCTACAGGTGCAAAAGTCTCACCATAATCAATTCCTTCCTTTTGAGAATATCCTTTACAAACCAGTCTAGCATTATTCCTTACAACTTGACCATCCTCATTCAATTTATTTCCAATAACATTCTTATTTTTAGGTTGGGGAACTAAAGTCCTGATAGTTCTGATACTAATTGTTAAGTACAGATGCCAAGCTAACAAGATGAGAGGCGGGGGGGGGGGGGGGTGAATCATACAAACTTAATCTTCAATATATTCAACAGATTCAACCTCGGTAGCTTTAATAGATATATGTAACCAAAACTGTAAAACATGCAAACTCATAAACACATAATCATAACAACACTCATAACACCAAATTTAACGTGGAAACCCAAATAGGGAAAAACCACTGTGGGATTTCAAACCCACTAAGAAATATACTCTTCTATATTATGCTCGATTAAAAGCAAATCCTGTTAAAGATTACAAACACATTGCTAGATGTGACCTAGTTAAGGGATTTCCCTCAAATCTGTTAGGATCTTCACTTTGTTAGAAGTGACCTTGTTAAAGGGTTTCAAACACTCAATCAGAATGTCACCTTGCTAGAGGATTTACAAATAAGACTGTTAAGTCTACTCGGTTAAGAGATTTTCTGTCAGTTACAAATAAACAACAGTAATGAGTATGTCTACAACTTTGCATCTAAAATGCTAAAGAAGATTCTTATTTGCTCAATACAATCTAGTCATAGGACTTATCTTGTCCCTTTGCTGGGCTCCTTACTCTGTTATTCAAACAGGTCTTCAAGCTTCTGTGCTCGGTAATCACTATGTAGCATCCATGTGCTTACATTTGCCTGCATACATTATTTATCAATAGTACCTTATTTATAAACAATTTGCTAACCGCTTAATCTCCTTGATCACATTTCCCATGATCAATCATAGCCATCAGATCTTCAATCTTGACCAAGTTCAATCTATCCTTTGATCAAAAAATATTTTACCTCACCTTGGAACTTGCATACATTTCTTGGAACTTGTGCTAGGGTATTGCGGTTCAATCTAAGCTGTAGATCTTCCTATTGATCTTCCATTGCCATAGATCCTTAACAAACTTTATACACGTATCAATCATTTAATTATAACTAGCTCATCAGCTTCCATCATTAAATAACACATGTATACATCCAATGCATTCTGTTATTACTCAGTTGCAACTCTATAAATACTAAACTTCACTCAGTAGACATTCTGCCTTCATTAACCGATAGCGATAACCTTAGGGTTTACCGACTAGGTTCCTTTCTCGATAACATAGTATAGTATTAATCTTACAAACAATAGCATATGTAGGATATCAAAACAATCTAAACAACATGATCTCATCATTGTCTAACTCAGTAATAGTTGCCCATTGAATAACTTATTCCTCCCCTTATTCATCACATTCTTTCTGTGTCCTTTACCAACATCTTAATTCTCTTCAAAACATACTTCTTAAGATATGGCAACATCATACTAAATCAGAAAATCAATTTCTTGACATCAATGACAAAATAATATTGTGAAGATAGTAAACATCCTTAATCAGTTATATCCATAATTATCAACAACCTTCTTAATATCCTAATTGAAATGCCAACAATCTCCCCCTTTGGCATTGATGGCAAAAAAAATTGATTTGACCTAAAAGATTCGAATCTAGATTGTTGTGATTGTGATTGTGATTGCTTAGATTGCTGAAATGCTCTCCCCCTGTCATTAGTCTTCTCCCCCATACATTAGTCTTCTCCCCCTTTGACAAAAATGCCAAAATAAAAATAATACATAATTTCTTCCTGTGTGAAGTAATTCCTTTGCTGTTCGGTATCAACTCAGTCTCAGTTAGAGCATTTTATCTTCAATTCTTGTTCCCTATTTTTTTTTCTGCACATCTTTAGAAAACCTCCTAAAGTGTGTAAATCAGCATCAACTCTGAAAAGATATTCTTTAGTGTCATCGAATTGATTCTTTTACCAAACTCGATCAGTGAGTAGAAGATAGGGGTAGGACCCCTAACTTACTTCTGAGATACTCAAAAGTGTCCCTTGACAATGGCTTGGTGAAGATATTTTCTATTTATTCCTTTGTGCTAACATACTCCAACACCACTTTCTTTTCCTGAACTTCTTCTCTAAGATAATGATATTTGATAGAGATGTGCTTTGTCTTAGAGTGCATAACAAGATTATTTGAAATGTTAATGGCGTTGGTATTATCGTAGAATATAGTTACTGGCTCGGTAACTTTCTCATTTATGTCTTCAAACAGTTGTTTGATCCATGCTATATTGGTACAATTTAATGCTACAACATCATATTCAGCTTCTATTGTTGACTATGAAATACATCCTTGTTTCTTGCTAAGCCAACTCACTAGTCTTTCTCCTAAAAAGAAAGCTCCACCACTTGTGCTTTTCCTGTCATCTATGTTGCTTGCCCAATCAGCATTAGTATAAAATTTTAAATCAAAGTCATTTCTTTTTTGATATACTAAGCCATAATCCTCAGTGCCTTTCAAGTATCTAAAAATTCTCTTGATTGCTGTCATATGTGTCTCCTTGGGATCTGCAGAAAATCTTGCAACTATACCTACTGCATGTGCTATATCTGGCCTGCTGTGAACAACATATTGCAACTTTCCAATCATAGATCGGTAAAGTGTCTCATCAACAGATGCAGATTCATCATTCTTTGATAGTTTACAGTTGGTAGTCATAGGAGTACTTACTGGTTTTGAATCCTCCATTCCAAATTTCTTCAAGATTTCCTTTATGTACTTGGATTGAGTAATGAAAATCTCATCTTTCATTTGTAGTATCTATAGACCTATAAAATACTTTATCTCACTGATTAATGACATCTCAAATTCTTTGCTCATTTCATTTCCAAAGTTCTTGCGTAAAAAGTCATTTCCACAAAAGATAGTATCATCAACAAATATGGCTAAGATCAACATTCCATTTTCATCATTCTTCATGTACATATTGTTGTTTTCACTTGTCCTTATAAAACCAATTTTGATTAAATAAGAGTGCAATCTTTCATACCATGCTCTAGGTGCTTGTTTCAGACCATATAAAGCTTTGTTTAGTTTACATACCTGATCTTTATAGAACCTTCAACAAATCCTTCAGGTTGTTCAATAAAAACTTCTTCTTCTAATATACCATTCAAAAATCCAGATTTGACATCCATTTGATATACTTTGAAATTCTTGTAAGCAGCGTATGCCAACAATGTTCTTACTCCTTCAAGTCTTGCCATAGGTGCAAAAGTCTCACCATAATCAATTCCCTCTTCTTGAGAATAACCTTTGCAAACTAGTCTTGCTTTATTTTGAATGACCTCACCTTTTTCATTCAGCTTGTTTCTGAAAATCCACTTTGTACCGATTACATTTTTGTCCTTTGGTCTTGGGACCAGTGTCCATGTGTCATTCTTCTTGATTTGATCAATCTCTTTTGTCATAGCATTTATCCAATCTTCACTGTTAAATGCCTCTTTCACTATCCTTGGTTCAAATTCAGATATCAAACATGTGTTCTGTCTCAGTTTGTTCCTTATCATCACCGGATCATCCTTATCTCCTATAATTTTACTTGATGCATGATGTCTTCTAACATACTTGGCTAATATAGGCTCAGTAGGTTCTGTATGATCTTCTTCATCACTCGGTAACTAGATATTCTCTTCATTTCTTTCAGCAGTTTTCTCGGTTGAACATATACAAATCCTTCATAATCTTCTGGTTCTTTGGAGTTTCCTTCATCATTTCTTTCAGCAAATTCATCAATTTTCACATTTGCACTTTCTACTATTTTGTTAGATGATTTGATCAGACATTTAAATGCTTTTCTTCTAGAAGAATAACCAAGAAATGTTCCTTCTTCACTTTTCTAATCAAACTTACCATTTCTGTCATCTTTATGAACATAACATCTACTTCCAAAGATTTTAAAATAACTTACATTAGGTTTCTTGTCATACCAGATTTCCTATGGTGTCTTCAAGGTTCCTTTCTTTAGTTGTACTTGGTTCAGGGTGTAAACTGCAGTGCTGATTGCTTCTCTCCAAAATGTTTGAGGCACCTTCTTTTCTATCATCAAGGTTCTTGCACAATCCACAATTGATATGTTTCTTCTCTCGGCTCTCCCATTTTGCTGGGGTGTTCTCGGTGCAGATACTTGCCTCTTTATACCATGTTCATTGTAGTATAAGTTAAATTCATCAAAAGTGAACTCACCTCCTCTATCAGATCTAAGACATTTCAGTTGTCTTCCTATTTCATTTTCAACACTTGCCTTGTACCATTTGAACATTTGAAAAGCTTCTGATTTTTCTTTTAAAAACATTACTGACATCATTCTCGAGTAATCATCCATAAATAATATGAAGTATTTATCACCATAATAACTCTGAACTTTCATAGGACCACAAAGATCAGTATGCACAAGATCTAAAATTCCCTTAGAAGTGTAGGAATTACTTGTAAAGCTTGATCTTGTCATCTTACCCATCTGGCATCCTTGGCATATAGCATTCTCAGGTTTCTCAAGACTTGGTAGACCTCTTACTCGGTGCTTCTTACTTATTTTGATCAGATTATCAAAATTTACATGACAAAATCTTTTATGCCATAATCAGATATCATCTATCTTTGCATATAGACACTTATTCCAAGTTGAGTCAAGGTGAAATGTGTTACCTTTTGTTTGTGTCCTGGTAGCTGCTAACTTTCCATGCTTGTCATGAACTTTGACAATTCCTTTCTAAAACTCTATTCGGTATCTTGTATTGTTTAGCTGTGCTACACTCAACAAATTGTATTTCAAACCTTCTGTATGTGGGAAAAGTGGGCTGATAAAACTCAATATGTGAAAATATGTTAGAATACTAGTCCACACACACACACAGGACTTCTTGGTGCAAGCTATGGAGTAACGCAGTATTACTCAGCTTCCCAAGGTGGGTCCCATGGTTCTCTATCTCACAATGTCCCTCAAACCAATGTTTTTGCTCTCAGATCACTGAGCAAAATGGTTCAGGGATGGCAAATGCAAGAACGAGGGATGCTTTGATAGATTTTAGTATGAGATGTGTTATAAGCTAGGTATGATTTTAAAATGCAATAAACTAAATGATAAGATGACAAGATTAGTATGAATACTATCCTAGCATACTATATTTAGTCTATGATTGAACTAAAATGATAAAGAAATTATTCTAAACATGCATATTTAGTCTAATTTCTATTCTAAAGAGAGGCTAAATAATGAGCATATATGAAATGAGAAAGCTTGAATGTATTTGAGCATAAGTGTGCTGCTACAAATTTGAGGGATGATTCTATATGGAGGAATGAGAGCTCTATTTATAGCAAGAATAGGGCAATGGATGGTCAAGATTGAATGGTTTAATCAAGGGTTGAGTTTGAAAGTTGGGGATCCATGTTTGTAATTGGCACCAATGAAATGGTGACAAGTGCCAACATAGGGTTGGATTGAGAGAAGGGGTTGGAGACATTGAATGCCTGAGAAGACCTCATGGTTATCTAGAGGCTAAGGGTCAAGTCTAAATTAAGATTACCCACTGGATTAAGAGTTAATCCAAGGATAAACCTTTGTGCAAATGATTAAGAGATAATCATGGTCAAAGCATTAATGGCCTGATGAGACCCTTGGGTTGGATGAAGGTTGAGTCAAAACAAATGTTTTAACCATGTAGGAGGGTTTGAGTTAACCATTAATGGTTATTGGAGACTTTGGGGATTAAGTGGTTGAAGGTTGAAAGCCTTCAATGGTTATCAAAGACTTTGAGGAATTTAGTGGTTGAAGACTTGAAGCCTTTAATGGTTATCAAAGACTTTGAGGGTTTGAGAAGTGACTTCCCTTTGCTTAGGGATGTGACAAAGTTTAGAAGAGGGGTTAGGTTAATTAGAAGTGATTAGAAGAGTCTAGAAGGGATTAGAAAGGGGTTTAGGAAGACAAGTGGGAGATGTAGGATTTTGCAAGTGGATGGAGGGATAATAGGATTTAATTGAAATAAATGATTTAATTCAATTTGGTTGCAATTAAATAAATTAGATTTATTTAATTTAGGATAACTATTTAATTAAATTTGAATTTAATTAAAAGTGGATAGGGGGATTTAATTGAATAAAATGATTTATTCATTAAATGGGTATAGTGAATTTAATTTAAATAAATTGAGTAATTTACTTAATTAAATAGAGGAATGTGGGTAATTTAATTAAATTGGATTTAATTAAATAGAGAAATGAACATAAAATATTCATTTAGGAATATGGTCATTTTTATACGTCTACATTTTGCCCCTCTTTGAAGTGACGTGTGTGCACATGTTATTTCAAAGAAAATGATGCCTTATCATGATTTATGATCAAATGCAATTTTTGTGTCGCTCTTTTGATTTACCAGTCGTGCCCCAGATTCGATATTTTGATGGTGATGCCCCCTCGGGAGATGAATCAATATTTTGAAATTTTTTTGATTTAATTGGATGAGTTGCATATGATGTGTATGATTTCATGCATGTGAAATGTGGTGAAATTGATTCATCTCTCGATAAGTTACAAATGTTATGGTATAGGGGAGATCATGACCATATTACAAGTCCATTTGGTTAACCCTAATTTCATTTTCCTCCTATAAAAGGGGAAAAGGGCTTGATTTAGATTCATTTGTGCTTTTTTGACTTTGAAGAAATAGAATTTGGTCTGCAGAGAAAATGCTTATTCCTTATCATAGACACCATTTCGAGCGCATTCGGAGGTACCGGAGACCTGTAGCGCGTTGACCACCAGTAAGTCAATATTTTTGACCCTTTTTTGACTTTTTATTTTGTCATTTTTAGTCATTTTTTTATTTTCAAAGTTCGGGTTTAATGTTTTAACGCATCTAGGGCGTAGTTTAGTGCATACGAAGTTTAGAGTAGCGCATCAAGTTTAATTTTAGGGGTCGCGTCCGAAAGAAATAGGATAGCGCATGGAAAAAATATGTTAGCACATATACGTAGAATAGCACATGGCAGCCATAGGGTAGCACGTCGAGTCAACAGGTTACCGCGTAGGGTAGACCTAGCGCATAGGGGTTTAGCGCGTAGGGTTAACCTAGAGCATAGGGCCAAATGGGTAGCACCAAGAAGGTGTAGATTAGCACGTAGAGTCAGTCTAGTGCATAGGGTAGGTTAGGTGGCACATGGGGTGAAAAGATTAGCGTGTAGACAGAGTCTAGCGAATAGGGTAAATAGATTAGCACGTAGGAGAGACAGCCTAGCGCGTGGGGGTTTTTTAGCGCATTGGGTATCTATTTTAGCGCATCTGAAAAAATTTTGCAAGATGAGCCGATTTGAAAATTTGATTTGGTCTATCTATCATGATTTTATGCTTCTGTCCAATATGAGTGTTGATATAGATTGTTTTGATTTGCGATTTTCCAAGTTATGTATAGATATCAATGTGTTGTGTTTGATCAAAATATGTTTTGTTTGCGTGTTCTCTTTCAAGTTCAATGTGTGAAGCCTGAGTTGTGTTACAAGCCGATATGGGTTGAAAACTTGAGTTGTTTTACAAGCTGATATGGGTGGGAAACTTGAGTTGTTTTACAAGTTTATGTGATTTGTGGAGACTTGAGTTGTGTTACAAGTTTTGATATGGTTTTTGAGAACTTGAGTTGTTTTACAAGTTGATATGAAATGATAGGATTTTGAACTTTGATGTAGATGAGAAAATTGTTTCATGTTGTTGATGTGAGTTTGATTTTGATATCTTTGTTTTGATGTGGAAACTGATATTGGATTTGTTTTACGTGTTGACAAGAGCGATCGGGTGTGGTGCAGTCATGGGAGAGATTTCCCAGACTGTGGACATTGATACCGCGGTTGTCACAGGCTGATCTTAACATTATCGAGAGATGTGGATTGACGTCTCTCCTGGATATGCCTCGGTTCACTGTGAACCAAGGGTTATTGACAGCTTTGGCAGAGAGGTGGTACAGTGATACAAACACCTTCCATTTTGCTATGGGAGAGATGATAGTCACACCTGAGGACTGTTACCAAATTTTGTGCATCCCGGTAGTAGGGGCACTACTGCCATACGAGCAGTCAGAGGAGGGTGGCATAGAGGCACTGTGCCGCATTTTTCATGATGATACTATCTGTGGCTATGAGATCCCATGGCAGGAGTTTTTGGACTTAGATTATGCACTACTGCCATCCGTACTAGCAGGGTTCATTGGTGGATTCCTTTGTCCTGATCGCAGGTCAAAGGATTCTCTGTGGGATGGGGGCTGGTTTTGGAGGAGATGGTCACTCAGGGCCGGAGGTTTGCATGGGGGTCAGCTATGCTGGCTCATTTATACAGAAGTCTGCATGAGGTAGTATACCTCAGTTACGACAGTTTGTCAGCTGGCGTGACATTATTATAGGTATGGTGCTGGGAGCATATTCTAGCAACGAGGCCACTAGCAGACAAGGACAGGCCTGTAGGGGCAGCATATGCCTATGGATACAGGGGTCTAGTTGTCCAGCATAAGCTGGGCAAACTAGAGCATTGGAGGAGGGTTTTTGATGATATAGATACGGTCACCTGGCGACTGTATACAGGATGTGAGGTGTGGGCGGAGGATAGGCTGGAGATGCCCTTTGTATCCATGACCAGGTACCTGATTGGGAGGACCCCGTTTGTGATTGAGCGGTTTGTGGTGACCCAAGTTTTGAGACAGTTCAGGCGCCAGCAAGGTATTCCTCAGGGAGCTTGCCTTTATGCACGGCAGCAGCAGGATGTGGCTGATTGGGGGCCGACCATTGATAGTGCCGTGGCGGTGGAGGAGTTTGTGGGATTGGCTGGGCAGATATGGGACTATGCCCCGGAGATTCAGGATGCGGGTATGACAGATGAGTTTTCTCGTTTGTTTGCTGCACGGGTGGTGGCCAGGATTTCCGATCCTGAGGAGATGAGGCCAGCCTTTGATTTAGATGGGGAGGAGGGAGATGGGGGAGACGACAGAGATGATGGGGAGGATGGAGGTGGGGAGATAGAGGTGTGGAGAGAGTAGTGCAATAGGGGAGGATAGAGAGGGGGAGAGGTGGATTGGCTATCGGAGCCAGTAGAGAGGGGAGAGTGGGGGAGGTGCTAGCTGTAGTGGGGGGTGAGGATGAGCCTAGTCGACCAGCACAGAGGAGGAGGACGGATGTACTCCCACTTCTAGTACCAAGGATAGGCCGAGTGGGAGGGGTTCCTCCAGCACAGGTACCGCTACGAGTTCGAGTTCCAGGTCATATGGAGGATACTCAAATACAGACCTTGCAAATTACTGTGCAGCAGCTGCAGGCATAGATTTTAACCTATCAACGACAGATTTCTCAGTTGACTACTGAGTGAGATACCGAGATAGAGAGGAGGGGGCGAGCAGAGGAGGTGGTGGCGAGCATGCAGAGAGAAGTGGTAGGTGATCTGATGAGAGACACCCTGAGAGAGTTAGCACTGAGAGCGCAGGAGGTAGAGTATTATAGGCGTCACTATGAGGCTGCAGTACCCAGGGACCGGCAAGTTTAGAGTTTTGCACAGTCGAGATCTAGTCGATCTCGAGCCACTGGATCACGATCTGAGAGCCGAGGTGTTACAGGGCCACCAAGATAGGACCCTCCTGGAGATCTAGGGGCAGGTGCATCTGGAGCGAGACCATCTCCGTCAGGGGATAGTCATACTTGAGAGACATGGTCTTTGTTGTATTTTTGAGCATTTGTTATTCTTTGTACTGGACACAGTGTTTGGACACATTTTGTACATTTTGATCAGTTTATATATATATATATATATATATATATATATATATATAGCACCATTTTTGATCATGTGATGTGTTTATATGGATGCATGTTATGTGGGTTATTTTATGTGACGATGCAATGCTTAAATATATGATGTAATGTATGATGCAGGATGTATTCTTTTATATGCTGTGAGATGTATCTTGAAAATGAGATGTATGATTTGATATGCAAACATGCCTAAATGATATGCCATGATGTTAAATGATATGCAACTAATTGTAAAATGATATGCAACTAATGTTTTGGAGCATCCCTCATTCTATATTTGCCATCTGATATAACCATATGTTATTTGCTTTCTTTGTAGATATCATCATTGAGCATTGATTTGTTTAGGATATGTTGAAAATTTATACAAGCATAATGGTATAATTGAACCATAATGACCTGAGAAGAATTTACATGATGTTTGATTTTGCAAGATAGCACAAGCGTCAAGGTATAATTGAACCAGGACGACCTGAGTGCGTATTGTGTAAACAGACAAGATTTGATCATTTGTATGCGTGAAGTGGAATCAGGCCTTCAGTGATATTCGATATATCACGTCTCGAGGCAAGCATTCACACAGTACAAGCAATCGCCTCCCAGACAGAAGACTAAGAAAATATTGGAAGTTCCTCTTGACTCTAGCTATGAAGCATTTAGTGAGACAAGGAAGAGAATCCAAAAATTTTAAAAGTTCAAAATGCAAAACTAGTCAAGACTTTATGCAAGAATGCAACATTTAGTACTTCAGAAAATCATCCATCCTTGGTATTCTTGTGAATTGCTTTGTTTTGGTTTTTGGGATGAAGCGTAGTTTTGGTTTGTTGGATGTCATGCCTCTGAGTTTTTGCAATAGTTGTGATGTCTTGAATGTTTGCAAGTGTTTGAACAAGTTAATGCCCCTAGCTGAGTGTGCCTCTTGATATGATCATGTACAGTGATTTTTAAGCCATGGTGGGATGTGGTGAGAGGATATATATAGACAAATCAGGATAGTGACTACGCTAAGTATGTCCTGAATGGATATGGGCTAAGTGTCGGGTGATGACCGATAGTGTTTGTATAGATAAAATGGCATGGAAATAGATAGAGGAGCCATTCCTTCACAAAAGCATCTGTTTACCAGGTTTTCACCATTTGTTTTTATTTGTACTCTCTTTTTTTTGCTTTTTCTAGATTTTTTTGAAATTTTTTTTTTTTTGGGCTTATTTTGGCTTTTTCCGTGCACTAGGCCACTTAAGTGTAGTACTTCTTTAGATGGATTCTATTGGTTGGGTCGTCGAGCACATCTCCTTCAGAATTTGTTAGCTGATAGACACCTGATCCATAGACTGATATGATAACATAGGGACCCAACCAGTTAGGTTCAAATTTCCCTTTCTTTTCTCGATCTTGCTGATTTCTTGGATTTTCTTTGAGGACTAGGTCACCAACCTTGAAGTTGCGAGGAATGACCTTGTGATTGTAGCTCCTGCACATGTGTTGCTGATATGCTTTGAGATGAGTATAAGCATGTTGGCATCTTTCATCTAATAGCTCAAGTTCTTGCAGTCGGTTAACTCGATACTCTTCATCTGGGATTAAGCCTTTCAAAGAGACTCTAAGAGATGGGATTTCTACCTCCAGTGGTAAAATGGCTTCTGATCCATATACCAATGAGTATGGTGTTGCTCCTATAGGTGTGCAGATGCTGGTTCTGTATGCCCAAAGTGTTGGATTGAGTTGTACGTGCCAATCTTTGCCTGCATCATTCACTGTTTTCTTGAGGATTTTCAGTATTGTCTTGTTTGATGCTTCTGCTTGACCATTTCCCTGTGGATAATATGGTGTAGAAAATCGATGTTGAATTTTAAATTTTTCACATAGTTCTTGGACATTTTAATTCTTAAAAGGTCATCCATTATCTATGATGATTGAACTTGGGATACCATATCGGCAGATTAGATAATTGAGGATAAAAGAAGCAATTTGTTTCCCGGTTACTGTGGTCATGGGAACTGCATCTATCCATTTGGTAAAGTATTATGTTGCTGTTATAATGAACTTGTGTCCATTTGAAGATGATGGATGAATTTTGCCAACTAAATCTAGTCCCCACTGACAAAATGGCCAAGATGTTGTAAAGGGCTGCAGTTCCTGTGCTGGTGCATGTATGAGATTACCATGGATTTGGCATTTAGGACATTTCTTGGTGAAATGATATGAGTCTTTCTCCATTGTAGGCTAGTAGTATCCCATCCGTAGAAGCTTTTAGAAAGAGTAGTACCACATGAATGTGTGCCACAAATACCCTCATGAAGCTCGTGTAAAGCAAAATCAGAATCATTATGATCAAGGCAATGAAGAAGAGTACCATCGAGACCTCGACGATACAAAGTATCGACAGTAAGGGTGTAACAGGCAGCTTGTCGGATAAATTTATATTTTTTGTTATGGGATTGGTCAATGGGTAAGATATTGTGTTTGAGGTAGTCGTATATGGGTCCATATAACGGAGAATCTGAACCGATCAAGGCATAGATAACCTGGGATTTAGAGTGGTCATAGGCAGGGGAGAACAGTTGCTCTACCAGGAATTCGTAATGACTCTGTTGCTCTGGAATTTGTAGTAGTGAAGCCATAGTAGCCATTGCATTGGCTGCTTTGTTGTTCAACCTTGGTATTTGCTCGAAGGTGATGTGTACAAAATACTGTTTGAATTCATCCACCATTTGTTTGTAGGGTAGTAGCTTGTCATCCTTTGTCTGATAGTCATTGTTGATTTGATGGACAACCAGTTGTGAGTCTCCATAGACTTTTAACTCTGTGATTTTCCATTCTATGGCCATTTTGATGCCTATGACCAGTGCCTCATATTCAGCCACATTATTTGTGCACGGAAACATGAGCCTATATGATCTTGGTATAGTGTGTCCTTTAGGAGTGATGAACAAAATGCCAGCACCAGAAACATGTTGTGTATAGGATCCGTCAAAGTATAGGGTCCATTGTTTAGTAGAAAGAGCAAGAACGTCCCTGTCTAGAAATTCGATCTCCTTGGTGTGTCTTCCTAGTAGTGGTGCTTCAGCCAACTGATCTGCAATTGCTTGTCCCTTGATGGCTCATCTTTCTATCTATTGGATGTCAAACTCACTGAGAATCATGACCCATTTAGCCAATCGGCCTGTAAGAGCTGCCTTGCTGAGTAGATATTTGAGAGGATCAATTTTTGCGACTAACTTGATGGTGTGTGCTAGCATATAATGTCGGAACTTTTGAGATGCGAAGACCACTGTTAGGCAAGCCTTTTAAATGAATGTATAGTTGAGTTCATAGCCATTCAATGTCCTACTGATATAATATATGGCGCATTCCTTTCCTTGTTGATCTTCTTGTGCCAATAGTGCCCCCAGCGATATATCTGTTGTTGAGATATATAAGATAAGAGGCTTTCCTGCAACTGGTGGGACTAGAACTGGTGGATTCATCAGGTACTGTTTGATTTGGTAAAAAGATTCTGCACACTTGGCCTCCCATTTGAATGGTACATTTTTGTGTAGTAAATGGTTAAATGGAAGACTCTTATCTACTAGCTGAGCGATGAATCGTCTGATTGATTGAAGTCATCCTTGTAGAGATCTAAGTTGACTAATATTATTTGGTGGTGGCATGTCCATAATGGCTTGTACCTTTGCTGGATCTACTTCAATACCTTTAGCGAAGACTATGTAGCCTAGTAACTTGCCTGATGTTACCCCGAAGACACACTTTTTAGGGTTGAGCCTGACTTGGAATTTCTCCAATCGATCAAAAATCTTTGTTAGGATGCTAAGATGTTCAGCTCCAGTGAAGGATTTAGCTAATAAATCATCCACATAGTCTTCCATAAATGTGTGCATTATGTCATGGAATATTGTGGTCATTGCTCTTTGATAGGTGGCCCCTGCATTCTTTAAGCCAAAAGGCATAACATTCCAGTAGTACATTCCCCAAGGATAGGTGAACGCGGTTTTATCTTGATCTTCAGGAGCTATTTTGATTTGATTATAGCCTGAGAAACCGTCCATTAGTGAGAGCATTGCATGGCCTGCTGTAAGATCTACAATTATGTCGATACTTGGTAGAGGAAAGTCATCCTTTGGACAAGCTTTGTTGACATCTCTGAAGTCAGTGCATATTCTAATACTACCATCTAGTTTTGATATTGGAACGATGTTGGAAATCCATTCTGCATAGTCAATGGGTCGGATGAATCCAACGTCTAATAGTTTCTTTAGTTCAGTTTTGACCATGAGTGCCACCTGTGGATTCATCTTTCATAGCTTTTGCTTGACTGGTTTAGCTCCTGTAGAAATGGACAAGTGATACATGATTAAGTGTGGATCTACTCCGGGCATATCAGCATATGACCAAGCAAAGTTAATTTGCTGTCCTTTAAAGAAGATGATGAATGCCGATCTTTCTTCCTCTATCAGAGATTCTACAAGGTGAATGTTTCTGGCTGCTTCTGTGGTACCAATGTTGATTGATTGAGTGGGCTCAATCAAAATGGGTGATCACTCATGAAAGTGTTCAGGAAAAGTGTCAAGTCTCCCATCGTTAGGTGCCTTAAAAAGGTTTTCACCCTCAGATGCATCCTTTATTTTTACTTTTTTGTGATCTAGAGCTACCATTGACTAGTTTTCAGCATCAGATCCTTTATTTAGTGTATTTTTGTGACTGAGAGACTTGGCACTCCCTGGTTTGTAGACATCATTATTTTGTTCACTGGTAGAGCCTGTTTTCAGATTTACGGTACATAGGTAATGGATAATAGATTCATCATCTGGGAAAATTGGTATATCATGGATTTCAGGTTCATCCCAGTCGATGAGGTCAGGAAAGACAAGTGGTAAGGAATCGTTGGGTGGATCAAGTTCGGCTACTGTGAGTGTTAGGATAGAGTTTGCATCGTGATTGGCCTTGGTTTTAAAGACGTCCAAGATTTCGTCAAAGTCCTCGATGGTATTATCTTCCACATAGACTTGTTCATAATGTTTCTGTTCACTTTCCTTGGCGTCATAGATATTTTGTGGTCCAAATTCAAGAAGTCTATCTTCTGCGTTATATTCTTCTTGAGAAAGGGATATAGAATCAGTATCATCAGGGATATCTATAGTAGCATTAGAGTAGGTACCCCATTCATATTCATTGGAATCTGTCTCATAGGCATCATCCCAGCTTCTATCTGTGCTGTAAACAGGTATGTTGTATGGTGAAAACAAATCTTTGATGATGGATACCATTTTGATAGTTTTTGTTGATTCTGTATCAGATCCGTCTTCTACTTGCTGGATTTGTTCATAAACTATACTTCCTCTGGGAGGAATAATGGTATCGGGAGATGACATGATTTGTTTTTGAGACATTTGTGTTTGAATATGAGCTACTGCTGTAGATAGGGCTTTTTTATGACTTAGAAGCTTTCCCTGATATAACTTTTGATCTTGACGTTATAGTGCCTTGCGGATTGTTTCTGCTGATTCAAAGAGTGCTTCCTACCAGGATTCCTCTTTGTACTTCTTCTTCACCTTCCATTGAGGTTTTGTAGTTGTGTGTGGTGGCCGTTTCAATACGAATGTGAGTTTAGAACCCAATCCTGCTTTGTTTCTACTAGGTTGTGAAGGAAGATCTATAGGTTCAGTGACTCCTTCTTTGTGTTTCCCAATAGGTCCTTTACTACCATATCCCATTTGCTTCATGATTAAGTAGCCTTTTCCATACAAGTGTGTTGGTAGAACAATGTCCAGAGCGGCTGCTCTATGATCTTCTTCCTCATCTTTGTATAGCCAGCTAAGAACATCCTTGTCTTCTGATTCATGTGCTAGAGTACCCAATTGGATGAAGGTACCATCAAATTTAGTGATGGGCTGAGTGGCCAGATGTGTTGATGTAGTAGGCAAACCATGCGATCTAGGTGATGTTGGCAATTTGGCCAAACATAATGGCTCCAAAGAGTATTCTCCCATGCCTTGGTCTTTGATTTGCATCTTCTACTTGAAGTCTCCCCATAAGGAGTTGGATTTTGCTGTTTGTAGATCTGATGTCAAGGATCACTGCTTTTCTCTATTATGAGGAACCAAACTATCTTGGGCTGCCCCCATTGCATTGCAATGTTGAAATGGATTATTATCAGCTGATATGGAGATTTATTGTCCATCATAAGGAAACTTTACACACTGGTGATATGTAGAAGGTACTGCTTGCATTTCATGTATCCAGGGTCGTCCTAACAAGATATTGTAGGTTAGATCAATATCTAAGACCTGACATATAGTATCCTTTTGTACTGGTCCTACTTGAATAGGTAGTATCACTGTGCCTTTAGAGGACCTTTCCTCATCATCATATGCCTTGATGGTAATCTTCTTGCAAGGATCAATAGATTCTTCTGAGAAGCCTAATGCACGGATAAGCTTTAAAGTACATATATTAAGTCCAGCTCCTCCATCTATTAAGACTCTTTTTACTCGGTGTTTGCAAACAATGACTTCAATATGGAGAGGAGTATTATGAGGATGAATCAATGAAGTATTATCATGCTCTGAGAAGGTGAGGTTATGAGATCCTGTCATATGGGCGACCATGGCTTGAAATCTGTCTGTATCCAAATTTTGAGGTACATTTGTTTCCAATAGCGCTTGCTCCAATATGTCTTGGTGCTTTGGTGATAGTTTCAATAATTCCAGGATAGATATCTGAGCTAGAGTCTTGCGCAGTTGGCTAACCAAGTCATATTGGATTTTTGGTGTGGTAGTTGTAGGTGCAGTATGTCCCTCCAAGACATATTTCTGAGTTCAGGTTGTTACATTGACAGATTCATAATCAGGCCGATCTCGAATGGTGATGACATTGACTTGATGATCTTTAGCTGATATGTGGTTGATGGTGTTGTTGTAGATGTGATTAATACGAGCTCCGCGTGTATCATCTGAAGTTGATGCTCCATCTTTGTTGTAATTTGGGAGAGGATTTTTGAAGGCTCCATGATCACCATTTGTCTTGAGACCGTCCACCGTTAAGTCACCTTGATCAATCATGTCCTATACTATGTGTTTCAATCTCATGCACTCATTTGTTCTATGACCCTTGTTGCGATGGAAATCATAATAGTGTGAATCATTCCACCAAGGTGGTTTGATTGGGGGTTCATAGTTGCTAATTGGAGGCAAAGAAAGAATCTTGTTTGCCAAAAGTTCTCTGAATGCGGATTCTAATGATTGTCCCAGTGGTGTGAAGATACGCTTTTGGAAATTGTTCGTGTTGTTGCGTGAATTGTTGTTAGGTCCTGGATTCATGTTTTTTCTTTGAGAATCATTGGTGTTGTTTGTGTTGAGTTGTCCTTGATCGGTGTTTGGTGCATATGTGTTAGCATTTGTATTAGCATTTTTAGGATTTTTTGTATTTTGAGGATTTCCAGATAATGCAAGCACTGGTTGCTTAGATTTGGGATCATATGATTCATTGTGGCCTTTGTTTTTGTTTCGAGTCCAAAATCGAGATCTGTCAAGATTGGTGTTGTTCTGGTTATTGTAGTTTGATGAGTTTGTTCCTTCCTTATAGAATTTGAGTGTTCCCTTTTTGACACATGCTTCTTCTACTTGAATGCCATTTTCAATTAATTTAGTGAAAGATGGTATGCATTGAAGTTTCAGTCTGTAACTCATTTCACCATTCAAGTTATCGATGAAGATTTCCATTTTCTCCTTTTTGGGAATATCTCGAGGATATCGTGATACCATGCGTCGCCAGCATTGAAGGAACACCATGAATGTTTCGTTGTTCTTTTGTTTGGTGTTGCAAACATCTAACATGGTTATGGCATGTTGGATGTTGTAGGAATAGTGGGTTATGAATTTGTTAACCAATTCATCAAATGATCGAACAGGTGGCGAAATTTTGGATAACCATTCCATGGTTTGTCCTCCCAAGCTTCTCGGGAATAACCTCATCAAATAGGTGTCATCATGAGCAAATTCAAGGCTCAGTGTGCAAAATTCTCGAACATGATCTCGGGGATCACTTTTTCCATCATATTTATCAAATTTGGGAACGTCTGAGTTTGGAGGAAAAGGAACCATGTTCAATCTTCTATCAAATGGGTAAGGACAGATTTCATTTAAAGAGTACCGCACCATTGTCCCTTGTTGCATATCCTGTATTTGCCTTTGCAACATTTGCATTTGTTGAGTAAGGGCTACCAAAGGTATATTGTCTTGTCGAGGAAAAATTTCTTGCCTTGTATTGGTTCTCAGCTGAAAAGGTGTAGTAAATGGTATATTTTGCTATGGTGTTTCTAGCTCAGGTATACGCATTTCTAGTATGCATTGTTTTGGAATGTGCTGCTCTAGAATATGTTGCTCAGGTATGTGAGTTTCTTCTTCTCTTTGTTGTTCTTGATATGCATATTGTCGAGATCCAGTTTGAAAAATGTTTAAGTTGAAATCTTCAGGAAGTTTAATGCCTTTGCTTGTGAGCATGAGCAGATATTTTTCCTTGTCATTTTCCATGAGTTTTTCTACAAGTTTTTGGAAGGGTTTTCTTGACATTCCCGAAGAAGTGCTTCAGTAATTTCAGGTTCTTCTAAGGGTGGAATCTCAAAAGGATTTGATAATCGTCGATTCATACTGGACTTAGCGTGTGCCTCGCTTTGTTTGTCTCTTTGAGAGCGAGTAACAGGCATTTTAGTAGAAACTTTCAGTGATGAAAGGGACAAAAGCCTCATTGATATATTGCTCGGGGGTTGGTGGTTCTGGTCGAGACGTGTTATATGTGATGCACTCGTCGGGCAAGAATGCTGGATTGATCTTTCCACCGCGGTTTATTGTTTGATTAAAAACAGACTTTTGATAGTATGCTCTTGTTTTCAAAGGTTCTTTGTCAAATTCATTAGATTTGTTTTGGATATAACGTTTGATGTGATGAAGGAATACCCAATGAGATTTGAAGAGTTGACGATTGATATATAAAAACTTATTTCTCTTGATTAATTTGAAAAAACTAGGTTGTTGTTTCTTCAACGTGATGTTACGATAGAGGTTCTTTCTTTTCAGAATAAGGGGATTAGTCATGCATGAGTGATCAATGGTTTCCTTTGATTTGTTTGGATTCAGTTGATTCTTGTTTTTGAAAATTTCAAATTTTACTCTATCAAAGTGAAGGCTTTTAGATGCCCCTTCACGACAAAGCGTGTCAAATGATATGGATAAAAGCTTCCCGATCTGGAAACTTGATTTGACAATTTGAAAATTTTAAACAAGGGTTTTGAGATAAAATCTGTAGGATGGTACAGGATTCTGTTGACATTGATGATGAGATTTCCAGATTATGATAGGAGAGACGTCCCCGATTGCGCGATTCGTTTAAGATTCTGACAACGTTCATTTTTGTCACAATTTTTGCTTGAGAAATAGTTTTAAGTGGTTTGTTTGTCACTCTATTGTGATAAAAAATGATTTTTGATGAAAAAGGCTTCTAAAAATGTTTTTGAAATTTCGAAATTTGTCTCGGTTTTTGCTCTCTGTTTTTCTGTTTTCGATCATGTGCTAGAACAGAGTTTCTATGCACTACTGAAATTTCTTGATGAGCTAAAATAATAAGCTCACATGCTAGGCTGCCCCCTGACACGCGCTAAAGTTTGGACTGTTGTAAAAATTGTTATCTAACTGTTGAAAAACCTATGTGCTATTCTGGGCCTGTCACGCGCTAACTGTTTGACTTTATGCGCTAATTTTTGATTTGCATGCGCTAAGCTGTTGCTTCCACACTAAGCTATTGTTAGCACTAGAATGTTTTGTTGATACACTAACTATGTCAACACTGTTTTGACCTATGATAAAAATGCTACTATTTGAACTCGATGCACTAACTTGAGGTTTGGATGTGCTAACAGAAGTTTTCTACGTGCTAAGAAGTTGCTCTCAGGTGCTAAACTGCCCTTATTTTTTCTTTGATTTGGTTTTTGAAAATTTTTATGAAATTTTCAAGTTTGATGGATGATTTTCTGAAGTAATAAATGCAAGCACAGCACCAAAAATATAACCATTTTGCTTAATCTAACAAAAAGTGTATGTTCTGCGAGGATGTGTTCAAATCCCCAATGTTTTAACAGGTTTGGATACAAATAACACACTTCAGAAAGACTCTTTAATCAAGGGTCATAAATAACATTATAGCTCACTAGTCTCAATACTCCATCAGCTCAAACAGTCGTGTCACCCCCTAGAGGGTGCCCCTTTTTTTGCCTTTTGCCAGAAATTAACTCAAAGTGAATTGCTTCACAATTGAGTAGTTATCTTGGGAGATATATGGCGAGTAATCTTGGGGGTGGATTTTTCCCCACCCTTGCACTATGATATTACAAATGTTTGGTTACTGACTCGGTTCAAAGCTTCTATTTCTAGGGTTCGTAATCAGGCTTCCCGTTCGGCCATCAGTGATAAAATCCCTCAAGAGGCTTCCCAACCTTTAGAACAAAGGCTTTACGTATCTCAAGGATACTGGGGGAAGGCTAATCACTACGCGCAACCATTGAAAAGGACTTTCGTCACTTTCCACATTTGATTATAGTGGGTTGGAATTCTTGGCATCAAAGTCATTCCCCACTTAGGTCGTTCCCTTCACACCGGCCATAAATGGCTTTAAGAGTTGATTCCAACTCCTCGGGAAGACAGGTCTGCTAAATGGATGTAAATGCTTGAAATAATGAAAGCTGTAAGAGCGGTCTGGATTTTTGATCACCTAGTTAAGGGGAGAGCATATTCCTTCCATTTTCAAGACAAAGCAATCAAATTGTTTATTTTTAGCCTTTTAATTCAGTGATGTACTAAAATCTATGTGGAGATGTTGCTCCACAAAAACATGGTGTTTATTTTATCCGTGCACATCAATGATTTTCTAATCTATGAAAATGAATTTGGTCAACAAAGTAAATTCGACGGTTTGGTCAGCAAAAGAAATCGCTTTTTAAAAGAAAAATGGTCCACTCCACCTGCAAGAAAACTGTTAGAGCTCTGCAAAATTGCGATCCACGAGTTAGAAAATATGGATTTCGATGGACTTCTACAAGTCTAAATTCTATTGCAGTTACAATTTTAATTTTAATCTTCTGTCTGTGATGCGCTACAGAATAGATTTTATGCGCTACAATATATTCTTGATGCGCTAAAATTAAGGATTAATGCACTATACTATTTTCTGGATGCGCTACTCTGTGCACCGAAGGCGCTACTTTGGTTTTCTTCCGAAAGTGAATGTTTTGACGCGCTAGTGTATTCACGGAATACGCTAGGTGATTGACTTCAAGCGCTAAATAGTGGGCCCGATGCGCTATGTTGTTTATTGGATGCGCTGTTCTGGTTTTCTTCCGCGCCGAGACCTACAGGAAAATATTAGAGGGAGCCATGTACTGAGGAAAGGTCTTTATGCGCTATAATGTAGACTCCATGTGCTAAACAGTAAGCAGAATGCGCTAAACTTTTAGCCGGATGCGCTAGGGAATGTTTCCCACGCGCTGATTCCTGTTTCCCGCGGACCTGCAAAAGTGATTAGTTTCAAAAACCAATTTGATATTTGGGGTCGGGCCCCAGGATGGGCACCAGAAATGTATGTGGGAAAAGTGGTCTGATAAAACTCAATATGTGAAAATATGTTAGAATACTAGTCCACACACATAGGACTTCTTGGTGCAAGCTATGGAGTAATGTAGTATTACTCAACTTCCCAAGGTGGGTCCCATGGTTCTCTATCTCACAATGTCCCTCAAACCAATGTTTTTGCTCTCAGATCACTGAGCAAAATGGTTCAGGGATGGCAAATGCAAGAACGAGGGATGCTTTGATAGATTTTAGTATGAGATGTGTTATAAGCTAGGTATGATTTTAAAATGAAATAAACTAAATGATAAGATGACAAGATTAGTATGAATACTATCTTAGCATACTATACTTAGTCTATGATTGAACTAAAATGATAAAAAAATTATTCTAAACATCCATATTTAGTCTAATTTCTATTCTAAAGAGAGGCTAAATGATGAGCATATATGAAATGAGAAAGATTGAATGTATTGAGCATAAGTGTGATGCTACAAATTTGAGGGATGATTCTATATGGAGGAATGAGAGCTCTATTTATAGCAAGAATAGAGCAATGGATGGTCAAGATTGAATGGTTTAATCAAGGGTTGAGTTTGAAAGTTGGGGATCCATGTTTGTAATTGGCACCAATGAAATGGTGACAAGTGTCAACATAGGGTTGGATTGAGAGAAGGGGTTGGAGACATTGAATGCCTGAGAAGACCTCATGGTTATCTAGAGGCTAAGGGTCAAATCTAAATTAAGATTACCCACTGGATTAAGAGTTAATCCAAGGATAAACCTTTGTGCAAATGATTAAGAGATAATCATGGTCAAAACATTAATGGCCTAATGAGACCCTTGGGTTGGATGAAGGTTGAGTCAAAACAAATGTTTTAACCATGTAGGAGGGTTTGAGTTAACCATTAATGGTTATTGGAGACTTTGGGGATTAAGTGGTTGAAGGTTGAAAGCCTTCAATGGTTATCAAAGACTTGGAGGAATTTAGTGGTTGAAGACTTGAAGCCTTTAATGGTTATCAAAGACTTTGAGGGTTTGAGAAGTGACTTTCCTTTGCTTAGGGATGTGAGAAAGTTTAGAAGAGGGGTTAGGTTAATTAGAAGCGATTAGAAGAGTCTAGAAGGGATTAGAAAGGGGTTTAGGAAGACAAGTGGGAGATGTAGGATTTTGCAAGTGGATGGAGGGATAATAGGATTTAATTGAAATAAATGATTTAATTTAATTTGGTTGTAATTAAATAAATTAGATTTATTTAATTTAGGATAACTATTTAATTAAATTTGAATTTAATTAAAAGTGGATAGGGGGGATTTAATTGAATAAAATGATTTATTCATTAAATGGGTATAGTGAATTTAATTTAAATAAATTGAGTAATTTACTTAATTAAATAGAGGAATGTGGGTAATTTAATTAAATTGGATTTAATTAAATAGAGAAATGAACATAAAATATTCATTTAGGATTATGGTCATTTTTATACGTCTACACCTTCAACCCAATAAACATCATTACATTTAGCATTTTCAAGAAGTGTTATAGATCCTTTACCTCTCACTGGACATGGTGCATCATTACCAAATCTTAAATAACCTCCATCATAATCTTCTAACATAACAAACTTGTGTTTATCACCTGTCATGTGATGTGAGCATCCACTATCTATGATCCAAGAATCATTAGTATTTATGTGAGATATTAAAGCTTTTTCTTCATACCTTTCTTCATCTGATCCATCTTTGATATCCACATAAACAACTTCCTCTGTATCAATTTCATCTAATTTATCATTATTAGATTCCTCATCAACTATTAGGCATGACTTTCTATCTCTTCTTCTGAAGTCTCGGTGTCCTCTGTAATGATTATCTTTCTGTTTGTCATCTTGGTAATCTCTCTTTTCACTGGATTCTTTGTCAGGACAATTAGAAGTCATATGTCCTATTCTATCAAAGTTAAAACATTTCAAAGGCAACTTTCCTTTGTACTTACCTTTTCCTCTCGGTAGCCTTCTGGCTAATAGTGCTTCAAACTCTTCTTGCTTTCTGATTTCTTCATAAAATTTGTGTACCTCCTCCATGTTTTTGTGAAATCTTTCACTTGCTCCACTGTGATTCCCTTTAGAGTACTTATACTTTCTATCATTGTAATCATCAGACTCATCAAGATGAAAAGAACTAAAAGCAGATTCAATTTTATTTACCGAAGACCCACTGTTATCAAAGTTACTTAACTCAAATGCATATAGCTTACCCATAGTAGCATCCAAAGAAACTGGCATATTGGGTACATACCTCAATTCATTGATTGTAGAGACTCGGATTGCATAAGCAGGTAGAAGGGTTCTTAATAACTTACTTGTGACATCCTTCTCTTCAAAGGTTCCTCCTGCTCCTTTGATTTGATTGACAATCTCCTTTAACCTTGTACTGTACTGAGTTATGTTCTCACCTTCATTCATTCTCATAGATTCAAGTTGTCCTCTTAGACTATCCACTTTTGCTCTTTGAACATGTTCATCACCACCATACACATATATGAGCTTGTCCCACATTGCTTTTGCATCATTGCAGTCTTCTAGATCATTTAACTCTGAGTCAGTCAATGCAGATGTTATTTCAATCATTGCTTGAATATGTTCTTGCTTTGCCTTTATCTCTTCCATTGTCAATGGATAGGTGCTAGGTGTAATGAAATCATTCTCTAGATAATATACAACATATTCTCCAATTCTTGGTAGGTGCAGCTTCATCCTTTTTTGCCATGTAGAGAAACTTGACTTATTCAGCTTCAATGCATCCCTCTTATACATCTTTGGATCTTTGCCTCAAGTACCTTTAAAATTTTCTTCCGGAGTCCAAAGCTCTGATACTAATTGATAGTTCTAATACTAATTGTTAAGTACAGATGTGAAGCTAACAAGATGAGAGGGGGGGTGAATCATACAAACTTAATCTTCAATATATTCAATAGATTCAACCTTGGTAGCTTTAACAGATATATCTAACCAAAACTGTAAAACATGCAAACTCATAAAAACATAATCATAACAACACTCATAACACCAGATTTAACATGGAAACCCAAATAGGGAAAAACCATTGTGGGATTTCGGACCCACTAAGAAATATACTCTTCTAGAGTATGCTCAGTTAAAAGCAAATCCTATTAAAGATTACAAACACATTGCTAGATGTGACCCGGTTAAGGGATTTCCCTCAGATCTGTTAGGATCTTCACTTTGTTAGAAGTGACCTTGTTAAAGGGTTTCAAACACTCAATCAGAATGTCACCTTGCTAGAGGATTTACAAATAAGATTGTTAAGTCTACTCAGTTAAGAAATTTTCTATCACTTACAAATAAACAACAACAATGAGTATGTCTACAACTTTGCATCTAAAATGCTAAAGCAAATTCTTATTTGCTCAATACAATCTAGTCATAAGACTTATCTTGTCCCTCTGCTAAGCTCCTTACTCTGTTATTCAAATAGGTCTTCAAGCTTCTATGCTCAGTAATCACTATGTAGCATCTATGTGCTTACATTCGCCCGCATACACTGTTTATCAATAGTACCTTATTTATAAACAATTTGCTAACTGCTTAATCTCCTTGATCACATTTCTTATGATCAATCATAGCCATCAGATCTTCAATCTTGACCAGGTTCAATGTATCCTTCAATCGGAAAATGTTTTACCTCACCTTGGAACTTGCATACATTTCTTGGAACTTGTGCTAGGGCATTGTGGTTCAATCTGAGCTATAGATCTTCCTGCCGATCTTCCATTGCCATAGATCCTTAACAAACTTTATACACGTTGTATCAATCATTTAATCATAACCATCTCATCAGCTTCCATCATTAAATAATGAATGTATACATCCAATGCATTCTATTATTACTCAGTTGCAACTCGGTAAATACTAAACTTCACTCGGTAGACATTCCGCCTTCATTAACCGATAGCGATAACCAGAGGGTTTATCGACTAGGTTCCTTAGGGTTTACTGACTAGGTTCCTTTCTCAGTAACATAGTATAGTATTAATCTTACAAACAATAAGCATATGTAGGATATCAAAACAATCTAAACAACATGATTTCATCATTGTCTAACTCAGTAATAGTTGCCCATTGAATAACTTATTCCTCCCCTTATTCATCACATTCTTTCTGTGTCTTTTACCGACATCTTAATTCTCTTCAAAACATACTTCTTAAGATATGGCAACATCATACTAAATCAGAAAATCAATTTCTTGACATCAATGACAAAATAATATTGTGAATATAGTAAACATCCTTAATCAGTTATATCCATAATTATCAACAACCTTCTCAATATCCTAATTGAAATGCCAACAATCTCTTATTGTCTATTATAATGCCAACAAGTCCATGTGTTATTCTTCTCAATCTGAGCTAATTCTTCTTCCATAGCTTTCAACCAACATTTATCTTTACATGCTTCAATTATTGATACCGGTTCAACTTGAGAAATTAAACATACCTCATTAGTTGTCAGTATTCTTCTTGTAATCACTCCATTGTTCTTATCCCCAATGATCTAATCTTCTGAATGATTGAATCTCACATACCTAGGAGTCTTCTAACTCTCTATTCCTCTTCTCAGTTCTTTAGTTACTATTTAATTTTCTGATACTGCTGGAGTAACTGGTTCAACACTTTATTCTGGTAAAGATGCTACCGGTTCAAATATAATCATTTCCACCACTGGTTCTTGCTCATAACTTTGATTTGACTTCTATTTAGCTCACCTACCTTGACATTAGCACTCTCCACAGTTCTCTGCAATCTCTTGATATAACATCTATATGCCTTTCTTTCATTAGAATAACCAATAAATATGCCTTCATCACATCTAGGATCAAATTTTCTAGTGATATCATCTCTCCTGATATAACATTTACTAACAAAGATTCTGAAATACTTAGCTGTAGGTGTATTGCCAACCGTAATTCATAAGGTGTCTTACCTATTTCTCCTTTGATATGTACTCTATTGAATGTATAAACCATTGTGCTCACTACTTCTCTCTTGTAGAGATGAGGTAGACTAGCTTCCATCATCATTATTCTAGCAGAATCCAAGATACTTTTGTTCTTCCTTTCCACAACTCCATTTTGTTGAAGTGTCCGGGGAGTAGAAAATTGTCCCCTTATACCATGCTTCTCACAAAAGTTATTAAACTCACCGAATGTGAATTCTCCACCATGATCTGACCTCAATCATTTAATCTTCAATACTGTCTCTTTTTCCACTTTAGCCTTAAAGATTTTAAACTTTTCAAATGCTTCAAATTTCTCCCTTAGAAAAGTAACCCACATCATTCTAGAATAATCATCAATGATTAACATAAAATATCTATCACCTTGAAATTTTTTTAACTCTAGCAGGGCCACACAAATCAGTATGAATATGATCAAGAACATCATTAGATTTATCTTGTATACTCCTAAAAGAGGTTCTGACTTGTTTACCCATTTGACATTCTTTACATATAAGATTATAAGGCTTCACAATCTTAGGTATATCTCTAACTCCCTTAGTTGAACTGATCTTCACAATGCAATCAAAATTCACATGACATAGCCTTTTATGCCATAGCCAACTCTCGTCAATTTGTGCAATCAAACATATCTTCTCACTGAAATTCAAATGAAATATATTTCCTTTTGTTTGTGTACCGGTTGCAATCTACAAACCAAACCTGTTAATGATTTTGCATTTTTCATCCTTGAACTGTAATTGAAATCCCTTATCTACCAATTGTCCTACACTCAAATTATTATTCCTTAAACCTTCAACATAATAAAAATTATCATTATTGTTCTTACCATCCAATGATATAGTTCCTTTTCCTTTGATCATACATGCTTTGTCATCTCCAAATCTAACCAGACCGCCATCAAATTCTTGCAAAGATAAAAACTTCCTTTTATCTCTAGTCATATCATGCGAACAACCACTATTAATTACCCATTCATTTTTGTCTTCAATTTTAGAATCAGGTGGCTTCTCTTCAGGTGCATTCTCTTCTAGTGCTGGAACATCTTCCTTGATAGCTAGGAACACCCATTCCTTCCCATTGTCAAAACCACTAGCAGACTCTTTTGCCAGTTCATCATCAAAATTAGTAACACCTTCCTCATCCACTATGTAGCATGATTTGTCTCTTCTTTTCCTGTACTTATACTTGTTCTGATATTCAGAGTTAGGCTTAAATGATATAATAAATCTTTCTTCAAATCTTGAATTCCTTTCAGGACATCTAGATGCAAAATGACCAATCTTATTACATACAAAACATTTAAAAGGTGTTTTTCCTTCATACTTACTTCCTATTAGTCCTTTAGGTACTCTTCTAGCAAATAGTGCTTCAAGTTTCTCAAACTCATCATCTTCTCTCTTCATATCATCCAATTCCTTTGCATATAAAGCTTTTCACTCTTTCTTACCAGTTGATGATGTAGATGCATGAAAAGAAGGTTCAAACTTCATAGCTCCAAAAGGTCCAAATTCTTCAAGCTCAAAAGAAGATAATTTACCAACCAAGGTATCTCTGTTGACAGATGTATTAGCCATTGTTCTCAATTCAGTAATTGGACTAGCCGTCATTTTGTAAGTCGATGGTAGGGTTCTTAGAACTTTAGAAACTATTTCATCTTCACTTAAAGATCCACCACAACATTGAATTCCCATAACAATCTTATTTACCATCTCCATGAATGCAATAATCATTTCATCTTCTTCCATCTTCAGGTTTCCATATCTTGCCCGGTAACCATCAAGTTTAGCAATCTTCACTGTAGGGTCACCTTCATTAAGAGTCTTCTCAATTCATTAATTGGACTAGCCATCATTTTGTAAGTCGATGGTAGGGTTCTTAGAACTTTAGAAACTATTTCATCTTCACTTAAAGATCCACCACAACATTGAATTCCCATAACAATCTTATTTACCATCTCCATGAATGCAATAATCATTTCATCTTCTTCCATCTTCAGGTTTCCATATCTTGCCCGGTAACCATCAAGTTTAGCAATCTTCACTGTAGGGTCACCTTCATTAAGAGTCTCCAACTTATCCCATATAGTTTTTCCAGATGATTTGTCAGTTAATCCCATTATTTGTTGATCAAAAAGTGCACACAAGAGGGATTCTCTTGCTCTAAAATCATTCTCAAGCTCCTTATCCAAGTTTGCCAGAGGAGGATTTCTAGATGCCAGATTATGAGGTGTAACACCATTCTGTGTGATCTCCCAAATCTCCTTACCGAGACATCTCAGATGAGTCTCCATCTGAATCTTCCATATTGTGTAATTTTTTCCATCAAGCCTAGGAATATCTCTCGAATAGAAAGCTCCAGATGAAGTAGATGAACTTGAACTGTTAGTCACCATAGGATCTCCTCAAGTGGTTAATATTTCTATAGAGAGGACCAAAGCTTTGATACCAATTGTTATACAGTTCAAATAACCAGAAGACAACTGAGAGGGGGGGTGAATTAGTTGTCACAGATTACCAGAATATTTAGCAATTAAAACTTTAATACTAGAACCCAAAACATTAATACCAGAATTCTTAAACTAAATACCAGAATAGCAGTTAAACCAATTAATCCTAGACAATAATCAGAGAATAAATCCCATCCACATGACACCAAGATTTATACGTGGAAAACCTGGTAAAGGGAAAAACCACGGTGGGAAGCCTACCCACAATTAGATAATACTTCCATAGTAAGTATGTAAATTACAATTGAGGGGATTGCACTTGCAGGAAGACCAACAGCCTAGAGCGTACTACTCATCACAAAAGGAGTCTCACTGACTACATATAAATCCAGACTACAATTCGAAAGAATGAATGAACTGCAAAGATAGCATCTCTTATGCCTAAGTATAGTTTTGGTTAAGCTCAATACTAGAGGACTAAATCCTCTTACATAAACCCAATTCGATCTCCAATGATCGACCAAATCCTATGCCTAAATGATATTTAATTATTCACACATTACATATCCATATCCCATACCATGACCATGATCTACAATGAGATCTTACATCATATATACAAACCCTTGACCATAATCAATCAGGTCGACCACCAGACAATAAACCAACTACATAATTACAAAACATGTCGGCCTAAGACTAGAAAAAAAAAATCCAACTCATAAGACATCCTAAAAACACATCGAGAGGTCCAATCCACATGTTATATTAAGACGGTCCATAACCTAGATCAACTGGGACCCAATATAGGTCCACACGCTAAAGCACTGATCCCAATCCACCAAGTATCGAACATGATCACCATAAGCAACCCGAATCCATACCAGAAGCTACACTAACACCACTTATGCAATTCATCAAAGATGTTCATCAAAAGCTATGCCGGTGAAACCCTCACCAGAACCTCAAACCAAGCTTCCAAGCAAACATTATAGCATCCAATCACTAGACCAAAACCAACTGACTGAATATGAACATGAGTTCCATGAATAAGCCGATTCCATAACCAAATCATACTGGGGCATACCAGATCATGTCGTATCCAAACCAAAGAGAAACTACTCAACCTACTGGGACCAAAAGGGTGTCGGTAAAGCATCCAAAACAACTAGTGTTGACATTAATGACAAAACATCAATGCAACACATAATCAATTGCTCTGAATGGCCAACACTCTCAAGCATTGATAAATTGTTAGAAACATTGTGCCCATTCCTAAGCTAGTGTGGATGAGCTTTGATTGATCTAATATAGGATGATGATTATTAAAATTAAGAAAATAAACAAGGATAAACAAAGAATGAAAATGCATGAAAATGAAACCTTTTACCTTGTTCCTCTCCTTTCACCTTGAATTGAGATGAAGTATAATTGCACCCAATGCTTCACTTGATGTGCTCCTTATCATGTGTGATGAGTAATAAAATGTGATTTCTTAGTTAATTGACAAAATGATGTTGGGATTAGGATGGATAGATTAAAAATATAGTAGTGTAAGGATATGGTGATAGAAAATGCACAAATATGATGAGAGACATTTAATTTATAGATTCTTAGTGTGAAGAATGGAAGAATAGGATGGATTTGAAATTTCAAGGGATTCAATAGATGATCCCACTCACAAGAAAAATGGATTGGACAAATGTCAAAATATGATGAATTGGAAGGGGTGGTTATGAGGATCCATGATGGGGATTGGACATAGATGGGGGATCCTATGAGGATTTCTAAAGTATGTAAGATTTGTCTTTTGCACATTCCAAGCAAGGGTGATTGGACAAATGTAAAAGGCTATTAATTGGAAAGGGTAGTTGTAATTTATTAAATAATTATAATTTTAATTTATTAAAGGTGAGGGATAAAAATAAAGGGTTAGACTTAATTAAATAAAGGTATTTAATTAAGGGTGATGGATAAAGGTAAATGATAAATTAATTAATTAGATATATAATAGTTATTTATGTAATACGTTGGGATAGGGTAGAGTCAAATGTGGTCATGTATGAGAAAATTTAAGTGTATATATTTTGCCCCTCTTTTATACGAGATCATGACTATGAGAAGTGGTGTTGTATCAAAGAATAATAAAGCATAGTACGTACAAAGGGATGAGGAGTAGTGGTGTGATTCCCCAACCACTATAAATATGAGGATGGACAATAAGGAGATACTATGGTATGCCCCATCAAGAGGATAGGCAGGTTAAAAAATATGGGTGTTCTATTGAAATTATAGGAGGGTTAGAGGAAGAATGATAAAAAAAACATTGGAGAAGATGGATTAAAGGATATAGGGATGAATGAGAATCATGTTGAATTGGTATTAAAAACCTTGATTTGATATTGTACTTAATATTATGCACCAAGGCATAAAGAATCACAGTGATAATGTATCAAGGATGTGAACAAAAATTCAATTACAAACTAATGATTTATGATGTTGTGATATTAATGCAAGAGCATTTAGGGTGTATAAAGAGATAGAATGAGAGAGAGAGAGAGAGAGAGAGAGAGAGAGAGAGAGAGAGAGAGAGAGAGAGAGAGAGAGAGAGAGAGAGAGAGAGAGAGAGAGAGAGAGAGATAAATATATATAAAAATAAAGATACAGGTAAGGAGAGATATAATGATGAGGAGAGATGGAGAGATAAATAGAGGGAGAGATAAAAGGAGAAATATATAGAGATAGAGACACAAATATAGATATAGATATTAAGGCCTAGGAAGAGAGTGGGAGAAAGATTGAAAGATGAGGATGGATAGAAAGAGGGATATATAACTAGAGATAGAAAAAGAGAGAGGAATATATAGATAGAAATGAAGTTAAAGGGAGATTGAGATGAATAAATATAGAGAAAGAGAGAGGTAAAGAAAAAGATAGATATATAGAGATACGAGGAGGTTCATATAGAGAGGGGGACATAGAGTGAGATACAAAAAGGAAGAGATAAAGAAATGTAAAGAAAGAGGAAGATGGAGAGATAGAGAGATGCAGATAGTGTGATAGAGTAATAAAGATATAAATAAAGATTATAGATAGGGAGAGAGAGAGAGATGTATATAGAGAGGGGGTATAGAGAAGGATGGAGGTAGAGAGTCAAAGATATGTAGAGAGGGAGTAAATAAAGAGAAATGGAGAGAAAGAGAGAGATACAGAGAGAGGGAAATAGACGAAGAGAGGGAGAGATAGATTAATCATGTATAGAGGAAGAGATATATTGATAGAGGGAGATATAGAAAGAGAGTTGCATAGGGAAAGAGATAGATATGTGAAGGTGGAGCTAGAGATAGATATAGATGGAAAGTGATAGAGACAATAGGAAAAATGGAGGGAGATATGAAGTGAATAAGAGATATTTAGAGATAATGAGATATAGATAGACATGAAGATAGATCTATAGCAAGATAGAGATAGAGGGGATAAGAGAAAGAGAAAGGAGGTGTTAGAGACAAGTAATAAATAGGTATAGGTAGAGGAAGGTAGAGGGGGGAAGATAAATAGAGAGAAAAGAGATATATAAATAGGGAGTGATAAAGATAGAGTGGGAGAGGGAGAGATAGGAATAGAAAGAGGGAGGTATATGTAGAGATAGATATAACCTGGGAAAGATCTAGATGGGATGAGAAAAGGAGGGTACCTACACAAAGTTGAGTCCACTAAGAGTGGAAATTTCAGACTGAGCCAAAAACACAAAAATGTGTCAAACAAAACAAGATCACGTTATGCTTCAGGGTCTTGAGCCAAATTTTGAAATGGGGTCCTATTTCGCAGCAAGATCCTGAGCCTAAATATATGAAACATGATCCTATTTCTAAAAATAAAATGAGATCTTGTTTCTTTTTAATTTTTTTGGTTTTTTTTATATAGAAAATGACTTAAATATACATGAAATATAATATTTAAGTATAAGTCACATTTCAATGTCATTAAATATTGAAATGTTACTTATAATTTAAGTTATATTTCATGTATATATTGATAGGATGTTTGAGAGTGGTTTCAAATCTCTAGGAGTTATAATACAAATTCTAGATTTTAGATCTTATAAATTTTTAGACAGTCAAATTTTAGTAATAAACAAGCTCCTATCAACATTTTGTTGCTTTCTTTATCTAGGTCTCTTTATATTCCTTGAGATATAGACCCATTTGTCTCCAAACCACTCTTCATCTATCCCCTCTCTACTTCTCTATCTCACTCTCTCCTCTCTCTTCAAAAATCTAGACCTATCTCTCTCACACATACTTAACTCTCTACTCTTTATCTCCTCTCTCTCTACACACCTCCCCTCACTCCTTACCTACCTCTATTTATCTACATATACCTCTTTTTATCTCTCTACATATCTTTCTCACCCTCCCTACCAACTTATCTTCCTCTCCATTCTCTCTCCCAAAATATAGACCTATCTCTCTACCACTCTCTCACATCCAAGTAAATCTCTATTCTCTATCTCCTCTCTCTCTACATGCCTCCACTCACTCCCTAACTACCTATATTTCTCTACATATACCTCTTTATCTCTCTCTACATAAAATCTCTCCCTTCCCACCTATTGGTTGAAGACACTATTCTAATGATGTTCTCGTGAAGATTGATGTTGTTAGATACATGGAGATTACTTAGGGGTTGTCATTTATGGAAACTCAGCCTAGTAATCCTATTCGGTATATGGTGATTGGGATTACTGTAAGTCTTGATTAAGTTTGGTTATTCATGAAGCATAAAGAGAAGGGATATTGATGAAACAACTAGGTAGGAATTCCATCTGGTATCTAGTGTATTAATCCGATAAGCATTATTCATTTTTGGTGATACAATTTTAGTTGTGGTGATTGGGAATAGTTGATTTGATGTGTGAGGAAACTTATCATACAATTCTAGCCTCCAGTGTTGATTCTAGAACAAGTTTATTGGTCTGGTATCTGGTATTGAAGGAAGAATAGAGTTATCATTATATTTGATGATGTAGCATGTGATCTAGATTCTTGAGGTGATTCCGGTGGATGTTGATGAGTTTGAAGTAATTGGGAGAACCTATGGGAAGCTTGTAATCATACGTTTTAGGTCCAGAATAAGGATTTGTAGAAGGATTGAGCTGACATGAGCCTACACGTTTCACATTTTGTTGTTTTGAGAAGCCAACTAGTTGAAGATATATTTTAGTGGTGTGGATATATAAGACTAACTTGAATGATGGTTTTAAGTGAGGAAGAGTATTCAAGATTATGTTGGAAGTGATTGAGTGCATTTTCACATGTGCATCTTATGTTTTCATGATTTGGTACATGTAGCAGAGTAGACCATAGCATTTTTCTTGAGCAGTGACAATGGATCATTCTTGAGCCTATTCGAAACCGATTCTTGGTATTTGTAGATGCTATACTCTAGTTCAAACATTGTATTTTCTTCTATATCTCATTTGTAGGACAGTGAGTCCTCTAGGGTTGTAACCCTATTTTGTAATTGAGCAATGAGCTCTAGGCAATGTGCCTGAATGCAATTGCATTCCACTTTTATAATATTATTTTACTATTGGTCATAGTATAATAATATTGTGGGTACTCAATCCCACCATTGATTTTCCCTTTCCATGTTCCCACATAAAAATTTCGGTGCTATGGTTGTGTGGTTATTTGTTTTATGTTTCTACACTATAGTTTCAATTCTTTGCATCCTTGGTTAAAGAATTAGATTTATAAATTAGTAAGTAGAAGAACACTGATTCACCCCCCCTCTCAGTGTTCATTGATTTCAACAATTGGCATTAGAGCCTTGTTCCTTGGAAGAATCCTAACAACTTGAGAAAGATCTGGAAGATTGAATCAATGGACTCCAGTTTGCAGAGGCAACTTAGTATAACACTTGAAGACCTTAATGCAACGATGAAGGAAAAGAGTAACCTGAAAAGAAATCTGAATGCAGCTAAAGACTTCATTAAGAAATTTGTGAGGCCTTACCCCAACTCATCTTAGCATTTCAGTATTTTCCATGTTGAGACTATTATGGTTGCTTTATTTTTATACATTATGGATTTGGAACTTATATGATTTCATGATTTGGATAACATTGATGTATGTTGATGCTTCATTTATATGCTTTATGATATAGAACTCTATATGAATCTAGAATAGGATAAATTTGAGATGATATATGTCATTATTGGATTTGCAGGATTTTACTATGATGATAGAATAGGATGTGTTTATGTATGGATCAAAATAATGAGGATTATGATAATTGTTTATGTGGATTTATTTTGATGCAAGATATATTGATTTTGTTTAATATCAATTGTATGCAGAGTGTTTGACATGTATTCTTATTCATGTGTTTAAATGTTATATGAGGTTATTTGGAAGTACTAATGTGTAATTGAGATGCGCAGGAAAATTATCCATGTGACCATGGAAATATTATGGAGAACCAAACCTAGACCTATGTACGTTCATAAAACCAGGGGTTGTCTATTTGGAGAGAGAACACCTCATTTGTATCGTATTTTATTTGCGAAAGTGAATGTGGCATGTGTGTTAAATTGAATTTATTAAATTGTGTAAATCCAACAAGAGACAAAAATTTCATGTGTAATTTAGTAAAAGTATTTTTATTGTGTCACTTGACACGTGTCAATTTATGTCTTGATTTTTGAATTGTCTCTTGGAGGGAGTTGTTTTAACCATAGCTTAATCAAATAATTTAATGTGGTTCTATATTTTCCTTGGGTAGAAAATCTTTGGGGTGGTCAACTTAGGTTTGACCCGAAAGTTAACTTTAGATGGGTTTAAAAGGGGTTAAATGGACTCCTAGGGGTAGTTTAAAAGTGTTTCCTAAAGCCCATAAGGTATACCTAAGGGTTAAGAGTAATTTTAGGCATGTGACAACTCCCATGTGACTGTTTAGTCACCCTAAAAAGTGAGTTTTCTAAGATGTGCGAAAATTGAATTTAGAAGGCTTCATCTAGGTTAGTTAACTTTCCTTTTTGGTGAGAGATCCCTTTTGATCTTTTTTGGACTTTTTCCTTTTTCAATTTTAGAAACCTGTGAGAACTCTCACTGAGGTCTTCTTAGGTAAGAATGAGTGATTTTGCAGGTAATCACCTACTCTCCATTTTTGGAGACAAGGAATTTTGAAAGAAAAGATAGATTTGGTTTTAGGAAATTGGCTAAGTGTAGAGAAGCAAGGAATTTGTGGAATTGGGCTGCTCATCCTCAACAAATCTAGCATGCCTTGGGCAGTTGAAGGCTGGTTAAATTTCTCTTTGTATTGTTTTTATATTGTATGTTATGTTGAAAAGAATTGCTTGTGTGATAAGGCTTGTTTCTTGTATTTTCCCCTATGAAAATTTATTTTGTGTTCTACATTTTACTCATGTGTACATTCTGTGTTTTGGGAGTAACCAAGGCCTCCTACTCTTGGGAGAGAGGATGGTCTTGTGGGTGGTATAAGTTTGACAGCCCTCGAGTGAGAGGCTCTCGTTATGAGAGTGATCTCAAGGGATATTTATATGACCCTTGTTGCATGGCTTGTTTATGCATTTGGGGGTCATAAGAAGGGAAAAAATGGCGTGAATGCATTGGGGGGCATAAGGATGTGGGGTTGTACTTATTAGTTATTTTTGTTGCCATGAGAGGTGGCTTTGTGTTTTACCATACTTGGAGTCTCCTCAGGGTACTTGGTCCACTACCACCCTTGAATAGACATCACAATGTGTGGTGCAGTGTAGCCTTGGTTGGGAATATGTTTGTGATTGTTTTTCCTTGTTTATTGTGTTTGCATGTGTGTAACTTGGCTAGGGCTTGGTTCTCCAAGCTTGGGGGTGGCTACTAGTTAGCCTAGGCTAGGAGGTGAGCACTCCATGGTCATAGCCTATGATTTATTTGTAGGTTGTTGGAAGAAAGAAATAGGACAAGTAGAAGTGGCTGGAGTTATTTGTTGCAGAAAAATATTTGTAAATGCAATTATTGTTCTTTGAAAGTCCTCATTTATTAGAAATGAGAGACCCATTTGTAAAAGTGATGATAGTGTCTTGGAAATATGTTTTAAATAAATGTAATATTTATTTATGCTATACTGCAGAAAAGAAATGAGTATTTTTGGTTTTAGTTTTTTATAGTTCTGAAAAATAACATTTGTTGTGTATAGGATATTTTGAAAAGTAAGAATTTTTTTTATTCCCTCTATGCATTTAAAACAAAATATTAGAAAAGAAATGAAATAGGTTAACGTGTATGTAGTAGACAGGAAATAAAACATTTACATATGTATATGGAAGTGCATGTTTAGTTTATTTAAATCTGTTATTTATTTATTTGCAGAAAATAAAATCTAAAAAAATATTAGTCATCTCTAAAGATTCATTTTAATATTTTCTGGATTTAAATAGTTGCTGTTTGAACTTATTTACTTATGTCAAATTTAATTACTTGAAGAAAATAACTCTAAGGATTAAATAAACTATCTTATTTTAGTTTTAGCTACAAGGCATTTAAAATAAAAAGGAAATATGTACATTGATTTTTAAAACTGATGACTTTAACTTATCTGTTAAAATGGTTTCAAAATAAAAGAATATAAACATTTTTTTTTTTTTTAAAAACCTAGTTTTAATATACAATTAAAATATATGTATATATATAAATATATACATATATATATATAAATATATACATATATATATATAAATAAATGTAATTACATATAAATATGTTTAAATGAATTTCATTCTTTTTTAAAACAGGCTTATATATATATATATATATACAAATATATATATAATATATTATAACTTTAATAAACAAAATTATTATTTAAAACAAAAAAAATATATATAAAAAAAAAATTACCGCATAAGGGTTTCAACAAGGCCGAAACCACTGTGCTAAACATAGTGGTCGATGGAGCCGAACCCGCTATGTTTAGCATAGTGGTCGGTGCGGCCGGGGGGGGGCACCACTGTGGACGACCACAGTGGTTGGCACCGCCACTGTGGCTTCCCACAATGGACGGCACCATCATTGTGGTTTCCCACAGTGAGCGACGCCGAGGATGCCCATCATCGCCGCCTCCATAACCCCTCTACTACTCCCATGGCCACCGCTTGATGAGCTCGCCCCTGCACAATCCAACAACAAAAAAAAAAACCCTAGCCGGTTAGGGCTAGGGTAAAATGTATAAAAGTAATAAAGAATGAAAAAAAAGGGGGGGCTTAATTTATATAATAATAAAGATAGGGTTTGCATGGTTAAGTGATATATATATATATATATATGATTATGAATTTTGGGCAAATTTGTAGAGTTATTTATTATATATATATATGTATAGACGCATATGGTTAAAAATATGAATGGGGCAAAATGTAAAATTTATTTATTTTACTAGGTGTTTACATTTTAAATATGTTTTTTATAAACATATGGGTTTATTAAAAAAAAAATATATGTTTAAATTTAAATTACTTATGAAGTATAATCTTTTAGAAATTTTATAATAAAATTGGGTGAGCTATTTTGGCTATGGGAAAATAATTTTAGCACACCTAGATATAGGTTTATGAGATTAAACTTATGAAACAAATTCCATTATGAATTTAACTGACCCTTTAGATGATTTAGTTTGAACACCTTTTATTTATTGACTAAAATAAATTTTAGACATTATAAACAAAGTGCTAGGACTAATTTAACTAGTTCCTTAAAGCATTTAATGATTACTAAAGATTAATAATACCTTCGTCAATTATTTTAGAGAGTTGTGAATTAATTAATCTATTGACTAAATTTGATGAGATAATTAAATAATTCTTTTATAAAGTCCGCATTTGATTTTTAATTAATATCACTTACTTGAGTTAGTGGTTAGAGTTAACTCACACATAGTTAAGACAAACTTGCTAGTGCATTACATATTAGCAAATTAAATGTTATTAAGTTGTGATTTAAAAAAAAAAATTTATCCCGTTCGTGCCCAAAAGTTTGGGCATGACAACATTGAAACATCAATTGAACACTTGTAGAGAAAAGAGAAATGAGTTGATGGATAAGTTGCATGAGAAAGAAGAACAAAGTGTTGACAATTAAATCCTACAAGATAAGATTGATGAATGTGAGAAGTTGGCTATGGAGAATCTAGTTTTGAAGAATGAAATACAATCTATTGTGATGAAGCTGACTAAGGAGATTGAAGACTAGAACAAGAATGAAGAAACCCTGACTCAATCATTGAAGGATATATATAATGAATGTTGTATATTGACATATGAGAATGATCAATTGAAGCTTGAATTGGTGCAGACGAAGAATGATGGGCAAGAACTTGAAAGGCAGATCATAATTCTAGGAGATGAGTTGACTACTGCTAATGAGTACAAAGAAAAGTTCAAAGCCAGTTCAACCTGGTTAGATAAGATGCTAGAAAGTCAGAGACATGGAAAAGACATGTGAGGACTTGGATTTGAGAAAGGAGAATCCTTCGATTCTAGTTAGAGAAATCATCAATAGAAGAACAAGAAACCTTCGGTAAGATAGCCTAATGCCTATAAATTCAATGGTAAATGTTTTGCTTGTGGTAAATTTGGTCATATGACAAATCAATGTAGAAGTAGGATGAATAATGGGATGATGAATAATATGAACAATGGTCCTACCTATTGGATATTGCTAGTCATTGCTACTACTAGGATATGTTTTTGTCATTGATGTCAACATATTCCTATGTATTGCTTCGGTGTGTTCAGGAAGATCTTATGATCCGGTTTTGTAGTTTTGCTTTGTTGATCACTATTTTGTAGAGTTAGATATATCCTTTGGTATATTCCAATGTAATCAAATATTGTGCTGAGTTTTTGGGATATTATTTGAGATGGTATTGTCTATCTTTATTTTAGATGGATCGTTATTTGGTGCTCCGCAAGTTATCTTTCTTCATGACAGTTTCTGATTGGTTGTGTTCTTGAGCTTTCAGATGTTGACTGATGAAGATTTGATAAGTGGTGTTGGTACAGTTGTTCCTAATGTTTCTAACATTCTTTCTGGTATCTCTTAGCCATGTCCTATTTGTTTTGGTGATCCAGATTGATTGTTGTGCAAGTTATTGATGGTTTTCATTAACCAGTGATGATTTTTCATGTTATGCGGTATTTTTGGTGGTGTAGCGTGTTGCGGTTGATCTTGGCATGATTTCTGGTGGAGTTGACCATTTGGGAATTTGATTTAGGTCCATTCTATACTATGTAAATCATTATATTGGTTCAGTGGTCGATCTTTATATTGTGTGATGCAATTTTGTAATTGAGGGTTGAGGGTTTGGCCGACCTTGTTATTAAGGTTGATTCTTTGTATATATAGGTGATATTGTCATGTAATTTAGGTGTTGATGTTATGTCTACATTGTCAAAGAGATTTTTATGTGCGAACAAGAAATTTATCCTTTGGTGTTGAATTTGAGGAGGGATTGGTGTTGCAGAGAAGACATATGTGCTTAACTAGAACTATAATCAGGCATTTGGAGATGCTATTCTTTCAGTTCATTTCTTCCAGATTGTAGCCTGAATATTGTTGTAAGTCAATGAGACTTCCTTGAGGTTTGTAGCCTTCTGGGCCATTATCTTTTGAGTAGTGAGCTCTAGGAAGTGTTCTTGAATGCATGTGCATTTCCCATTGTAATATTTTCACATACTATTATAGAGTATCATCTTACTGTGGTTAGGTTCCCACCGTGGTTTTTCCCTTAACCGGGTTTTCCACATCAAAATATTGGTGTTGTGTGTTGTTCTCTCAATTTTCTTATCTTTATTATTACTACAGATTGATTTCCAGTGAAGACTGGTTCACCCCCCCCTCTCAGTCTTCCCTCTTGTCTGATGCTAACAATTGTTATCAGAGCTAGATCCTTTGATAGAAGCTTAATTGCTTGAGGAGATCTAGGATGGAAGCTCAAGGTGTTATCTTTAAGAATGATAGTCTGAGGTTTGATGGAAGTAACTATGCTATATGGAAGAACTGGATGGAAATGCACTTGAAATGTGTTGGAGAAGATTACTGGAAGATTACAAAGATTACCTATACTACTCCTCAAAATGGATCGACTACTCTTGATGAGATCAATGAAGTTGAGCATAATATTAGAGTGAAGGAAGTATTGCTTAGTTATTTGAATTATTCTAAGATGACAAATGTAATGGGACTTTAGACCGCACATGAGATGTGGGAGAATCTTGAGATTTTGTATGAAGGTGACAAACAAGTGAAAGTTGCCAAGTTACAAAGCCTAGAAGGAAAATATGAGACATTAAATATGGGAGATGATGAGAACATACACTCTTTCATGGGTAAGGTGAATGACCCAGTTCTAGGTATCAAATGTGCTAGTGGAACCTTTGAGGAAGATAAAATTTTTACTAAGGTACTGATATCCTTGCCTCCTTCTTATAAACATAAGGTTGCTTCTATTGATGAGATCCGAAGTGTGACTATAGTGAAAAGAGATGTGTTGGTTGGAAATCTTGTTGCATTTGAGCTAAGCGAATTTGGAGAATCACATGGAAAGTCTGAGACAACATTTAGAGCATATACATTTGTATCCAATAAGCAGAAGTATGATACAAATTGTAGTACCCCTACTCATTTGAACTTATTAGACTCATATTTTATTATTGTTTACTTTCAGTGGATACAAAACCATGATGTGTTATTCAGACTTATATGACATTATTTCATGCTTTATCTGGATATGAGATGCATAATTTATTTGCAGTATTTCAGTACTTGTGATTTATGGTATTTTATGGATTATTGCTATGTACTGACACTTTATTTTATCTATGCAATGTGAAATTATATGTTGTGTGTTTGCGAGTGTATTGGATGCAAGGGGACAATTTTCCTTCACTCATTTCGATGAGATAGGGAATGTCGTGATTCTCCTTCATCAGTGTGTATGTTGTGTTTTCTATATTGTATATATGTATGTATGGTTCGGTGATGCAGGATATTGCAGGTACAAGTATCGGGTAGGTACGGGGTATCATCTCCACCTGGCTTCACAAGTCTGAGCGTGCCTTATATTTTCTAATAGAAGTGGAGGAGATAGTAGTTGACCCTATTTTTACTTAGTTACACTCTCATGAGTGTCGTCAGTTAGCCGTCCTGTCAGTTTGTTCAGCTTTTGTATTTTGTTGTTTGATCTTTTTATGAGTATTTGCTTGAGGTTTGTTCAGTTTGTGTGTTTTAGTGTATTTAATTAATTAATTAAATTTATGGAGTTATCTCATAGTTGGTATTTTTGGGAATTATGTATTTTATGCATTGAGATTATAAATTTAGTTAATTAAAAGGAATTATTAAATTAAGTTGCAAGTTGCATGATATTAGAAATATATTTTATTTAAATTTTAGTGGAAAAATAAATAAGATTAATTTCATTTCTTGTTTTGTAGAATTTTAAAAAAGAATAAAAGAATAAAAGAATAAATAAATGAATAAAAGAAGTAATTAGAATTAAAGTATTGCTTTAATTTCTTTATTTAGAAAATTAATTAATTTGCATGAGAAAGGAAAAGAAAGAAAAATGATTTTTAATTAGTGCATGTTAACTTATCCTTTGTTAGAAAATTAGAAAAGAAAATAAAGTTGCTTTTATTACTAAAATTAAATATTAGGGTTTTTTGGGAAAAATATATTCAACCTAGAATTTTTGTTTAAAAAGGGGAATGGGTCTTTATTTTAGGGGTCAAAGGAAACAGGTCAGGGATTTAGGTGAAGAAGAAATTTATTTGGAAGCTTTTTGAAGGATTGGTTCTCTTCTACAAATTTCTTCCAAGAAAGTTATACCAAGTTGGGTGGCTTCGTTTGATTGTTTGTTTTAAAGAAAATATTTTTTTCTTTTTTCTTTCTGAATGATGTGTGTGTTAAGATGTTTGTCAAATCTAAAATCTTGTCTGTTCTTGGCTAAAGTCCATTCTTGAAGTTAATTTTTGCTTTATGGAAATAAGTTATTTCCTGGGTGTTTTTAGATCATAATTTTGAGAAAATTGGGAAAAGTTATTGTGGCAAATTTTGCCAAGATGTTTTATTGTGTATAAAAAGGTTCAAGTTTTGGGGGAAAATGGGTTTTGCCAGAGAAAATGTCCTCTGGACTGGTATGAGATTCGATATTTTGCTATGGTTGTTCTGTCAATATTTGTACATCTCTATGTAATTATTTGGCTACTATGGTAATGCATTTAATTTTAATTAAATTTATTGGGTTATTAAAATTTATGGAGAAATAGTTTTATTTTAGTATTTTGGAGAAAATCTGTATTAATTAGATTCCCTGGAAATAAATTTTATTAAAAATTAAATTTAATGTTTTTTTTTTGGCTATTGGAATTTAAAAAAAATAAAAGATTATTAAAAAAATAAAAAATAAATTAATTAAAAAAAAAAAAACTACGTCGTCTATTTTTAAAATTGCTCTCCGAAGTTTATAAATTCAGTTTCTTTCTTTTATTTAATTTTTAATATGTAAAATAAAATAAAATAATATTATATATATATATATATATATATATATATATATATATATATATATATATATATATATATATGTATATAGTATTTTCTGTGGCTTTAATTATGTTATTTTGGAAATGAAAGATATTTCAAATTAAATCATCTTTTTATCATATATTTTAATGTGATATAATAATATAATATTATATTCATAGAATATATATATATTTATATAATTATATTATATTATTATATATAATTTTTAATTTAGAATTTAATTTAGATTATTGATACAATCTAATCGGCTTTATTTGTAAAGTAATCATGAACATATAATTAGGGGGTTATTTTTTATGTGATTGATTTAACCTTATTGGACAAATGACAAAATTGATTTCTTTGTATTAATATAGTTGTATTTTCTTATTTTCTGGAAAATCTTTATTTGCAAGTTATTTATACTTTTGGCTGTTTAAAGAAAAGATTGCATGTATTAGGATCTTGTGTAAATGGTATTTAGAGTCAAGCTTAATTTCGTTGCAATTCTAGTTGAGTTGTCATTATGTCATATGTTGTTATATCTCCTTGGTCAGGTGTTGTTGTATAACCTCATGGATGTAAGTCATTGTGTGTTTTGTTCCAAATAGTCAATCTTGGGTTAGTGATTGTGTATCCTTCACCCATGGTTTGTTAGGATTAATTATGACTATCTGTTTCACTATAGAGTTCTTGTAGAGAGACCTTTCCTGTTAGTGTCCTATGAGAGATAGTGGCTTTTGAGCGGGGGCCGCACCCGAAGTGGATGGTAGGATAACCCATCGAAAGTCAGTTAAGAATTGATAACCTAATAAATGAATAGGGGGTGGGTAGATTAAATATTAATTAAGATAATGTACCTCGTGCATAGGTGAGTTCTAGTACAGGGCTCATAATATTGTGAGAAGGCTTGGAATGGCAAACTTACCACCTTGTCTTCATGAAAGGATTGGTAGGGTTTGCATGAGACTTAGATGGAGCCAAAGGTTTGAGAGAGGTTACCAGGATAACCCAAGATGGGGGCCAGGACCTATGGAGGCCTACCATGGTAACCCCCGTAAGATATGCGATGATACTCTCTCCTTAGAGTCACTAGTGTTTGTGAGTTGAGTCACATGGATGTTTTGTGAAGTCTTGTAGTTTTTTGTACTTGTCTTATTTTGCTTGCTTGAGGGTTTCTACTATCTCCTAGCATGGTGGGGTGGTTCCATTTCGGGATCACATGGTCGGGTGGTAGTGCCACTTCCTATCGGATGTTCTGGATTGTATCTTCAGGCAAGGAAAGGCTTCTCTGGTGTTTCTTGGTTCATGGTTCATGTACCAGCTCTTGTTTGTGATCATTGTTCAGTTGAGACCTTGTGGTCATTGTATCAGAATTTTATGTAATCTTGATATTATAACTTTGTAATCCGTGGTATTATTGGAAGCCATGTATTTATGGATATTGTAATATTATGTCTGTGGAATGTATGTTAATTCAGTTGCTTGATCTTATGTATAAATGATTTATAGAAAATTGAATGCATTGGAATACTTTGATTCTTTCATTATGGAATTTAGATGTATGTATATTTCTAATCATAAGCTTTTAATTTACCTAATTAAATGGACAATTGGATTAGCCATGGTGTTAATATAATCTGCGAATTAATCTTCATTGGTAACCCTTAGGAAATTACGTGTTAGACTTTCGCTGTGTTATTAAACGTGCAATTGCTATAATTAATGCACTTAATCTTTTAAAAAAATATTATTTTACCCTTTTGTTGCCTAGTTGTGTTGTTTTCCTATAGGGTTCCTAGCGGGGCATTACATTTGGTATCAGAGCCCAAGTTTCAACACTGGGTACTCTGGGTTTGTAGTGAGCCTTTGAGTTTGACCTTTTTACTTAGGTCTTAATGTTTGTGTTTCCCTAGTTTTATCCTTGCCGTAGATCCCATAGAGTGTTTGCAGCGGTGGATGACCATTAAGCTGATCATCAGGGTATTGTTATTGAGGCAGCAGGTCAAGGATGGACAACTTTCCATGGAGACCATGCACATTCTTCAGCGTCGAGATTTGATCCTCAGAGGTCACACCATCGACTAGGTAAGGGTCCTATGGGACCCAAATGATGAGACCTCGACGACTTGGGAGGATGCAATGAAGATGAGAGAGTTGTATTCTTATTTGTTTTGGTGGGGAGAATGTAGTACCCCTACTTGTTTGAACTTATTAGACTCATATTTTATTATTGTTTACTTTCAATGGATACATTACCATGATGTGTTATTGAGAATTATATGACATTATTTCATGCTTTATCTAGATATGAGATAGTAGTTGACCCTATTTTTACTCAGTTACACTCTTGTGAGTGTCGTCAGTTGGTCCTCCTGTTAGTTTGTTCGGCTGTCGTATTTTGTTGTTTGATCTTTTTATGAGTATTTGCTTGAGGTTTGTTCTGTTTGTGTGTTTTAGTGTATTTAATTAATTAATTAAATTTGTGGAGTTATCTCATAGTTGGTATTTTTGGGAATTATGTATTTTATGCATTAAGATTATAAATTTAGTTAATTAAAAGGAATTACTAAATTAAGTTGCAAGTTGCATGATATTAGAAATATATTTTATTTAAATTTTAATGGAAAAATAAATTAGATTAATTTCCTTTATTGTTTCCTAGAATTTTAAAAAAGAATAAAAGAATAAATAAATGAATAAAAGAATTAATTAGAACTAAAGTATTTCTTTAATTTCTTCATTTAGAAAATTAATTAATTTGCATGAGAAAGGAAAAGAAAGAAAAATGATTTTTAATTATTGCATGTTAACTTATCCTTTGTTAGAAAATTAGAAAAGATAATAAAGTTGTTTTTATTACTAAAATTAAATATTAGGGTTTTTTGGGAAAAATATATTCAACCTAGAATTTTAGTTTAAAAAGAGGAATAGGTCTTTATTTTAGGGGTCAGAGGAAACAAGTCAGGGATTTAGGTGAAGAGAAATTTATTTGGAAGCTTTTTGAATTATTGGTTCTCTTCTACAAGTTTCTTCAGGAAAGCTATACAAGGTTGGGTGGCTTCGTTTGATTGTTTGTTTTAAAGAAAATATTTTATTTCTTTCTTCTTTTTGAATGATGTGTGTGTTAAGATGTTTGTCAAATCTAAAATCTTGTCTGTTCTTGGCTAAAGTCCATTCTTGAAGTTAATTTTTGGTTTATGGAAAGAAGTTATTTCCTGGGTGTTTTAAGATTAAAATTTTGAGAAGATTGGGAAAAGTTATTATGGCAAATTTTGCCAAGATGTTTTACTATGTATAAAATGTTGCAAGTTTTGGGAGAAAATGGGTTTTGCCAGAGAACATATCCTTTGGACTAGTATGGGTTTCGATATTTTGCTATGGTTGTTCTGTCAATATTTGTACATCTATGTGTAATTATTTAGTTACTATGGTAATAAATTTAATTTTTATTAAATTTATTGGGTTATTAAAAGTTATGGAGAAATTGTTTTATTTTAGTATTTTGGAGAAAACTTGTGTTAATTAGATTCCCTGGAAATAAATTTTATTGGAAATAAAACTTAATGTATTTTTTTTAGGTTATTGGAATTAAAAAAAAAAATTAATTAAAAAAAAAAATTTAATTAAAAAAAACAAAAACTCCGTCATCTATTTTTAAAATTGCTCTCTGAAGTTTATAAATTCGGTTTCTTTCTTTTATTTAATTTTTAATATGTAAAAAATAATATATATATATCCTTATTGAATTAGGCCTACTATTTTGATTCCAATCCTAACTATAATTATAAATCTAGAATTGAACCAAATAGAATCCTAAACTATACAACAATACATATATTGAAATTAATTTATGTCATGTCTTTCAATTCATGTTGAAACTGCTACTAGCTTATATATATTTAATAATATATATAGAATAAGCCGAGAGGTATCCTTCTCGAGGCGCCTATTGCACTTTAATGTTGATAAATCAATAAAAAAAATAAGCGCCTCGAGAAGGATACCTCTCGGCTTATTCTATATATATTATTAAATATATATAAGCTAGTTTATTATATATGACACTCTAATGTGCAATTTGAAATAAGTTAAATTCTAATTAGCTCTTAACAACTAGAAAGAGAGGGAAACATGAGCCTAATTTAATAAAATTCAATTATAAATATTTTGAATTCAAAACTATAATCATAAAAACAATATATATATATATATATAGTATTTTTTGTGGTTTTAATTATTCTATTTTGGAAATGAAAGATATTTCAAATTAAATCATGTTTTTATTATATATTTTAATGTAATGTAATTATATAATATTATATTTGTAGAATATATATATTTATGTAATTATATTATATTATTATATATAATTTTTAATTTGGAATTTAATTTAGATTATTGATACAATCTAATCAAGTTTATTTGTAAAGTATTCATGAACATATAATTAGGGGGTTAATTTTTATGTGATTGATTTAACCTCATTGGACAAATGACAAAATTGATTTCTTTGTATTAATATAGTTGTATTTTCTTATTTTTTGGAAAATCTTTAATTGCAAGTTATTTATGCTTTTGGTTGTTTAAAGAAAAGCTTGCGTGTATTAGGATCTTGTGTAAATGGTATTTGCAGTCAAGCTTAATTTCGTTGCAATTCTGGTTGAGTTGTCATTATATCATATGTTGTTATATCTCCTTGTTCAGGTGTTGTTGTATAACCTCATAGATGTGAGTCATTGTGTGTTTTGTTCCAAATGGTCAATCTTGGGTTAGTGATTATGTATCCTTCACTCGTGGTTTGTCAGGATTAGTTATGTCTATCTATTTTGCTATAGAGTTCTCGTAGAGAGACCTTTCCTGTTAGTGTCCTATGAGAGAGAATGGTTTTTGAGTGTGGGCCGCATCCGAAGTGGATGGCAGGATAACCCGTCGAAAGTTAATTAAGAAGTGATAACCTAATAAATAATTAGGGTGTGGGTAGATTAAATATTAATTAAGATAATGTACCTCGTGCATAGGTGAGTGCTAATACAGGGCTCATAATGTTGCGAAAATTCTTGGAATGGAAAATTTACCACCTTGTCTTCACGAAAGGATTGGTAGGGTTCGCATGAGACTTAGATGGAGCTGGAGGTTCGGGAGAGGTTACCAGGATAACCCAGGGTGGGGGTCAGGACCTATGGAGGCCTACCATGGTAACCACCATAAGCTATGCAATGACACTCTCTCCTTAGAGTCACTAGTGTTTGTGAGTTGAGTCACATGGATGTTTTGCGAAGTCTTGTAGTTTTTTTGTACTTGTCTTGTTTTGCTTGCTTGAGGGTTTCTACTATCTCCTAGCACGGTGGGGTGGTTCCATTTTGGGATCACATGGTTGGGTGGTAGTGCCACTTCCCATCGGATGTTATGGATTGTATCTTCAAGTGAGGAAAGGCTTCGCTGGTGTTTCTTGGTTTGTGGCTCATGTACCAGCTCTTGTTCATGATCATTGTTCAGTTGAGACCTTGTGGTCATTATATCAGACTTTTATGTAACCTTGATATTGTAACTTTGTAATCCATGGTATTATTGGAAGCCATGTATTTGTGGATATTGTAATATTATGTCTGTGGAATGTATGTTAATTCAGTTGGTTGATCTTATGTATAAATGATTTATGGAGAATTGAATGAATTGGAATGCTTTGATTCTTTCATTATGGAATTTAGATGTATGTGTAGTTTTAATCATAAGCATTTAGTTTACCTAATGAAATGGACAATTGGAATAGCCATGGTGTTAATATAATTTGTGAATTAATCTTCCTTGGTAACCCTTATGAAATCATGTGTTAGACTTCCACTGTGTTATTAAACGTGCAATTGTTGTAATTAATGCACTTAATCTTTTAAAAAAATATTATTTCACCCTTTAGTTGCCTAGTTGTGTTGTTTTCCTTTAGGGTTCCTGGCAGGGCATTACAAAAATGATGTTGGTATTATTGGATGAATTTATTATGTGTTGCATTGATGTTTTGTCATTGATGTCAACACTATCTATTATGGTTGGTTACCAACAAACAGATTTTAGTTACCGGTAGAAGATCAAGTGTTACCAACAAAAGAGACCATCTGTTGGACACTTCCGACATGTTTGGATCTATGGAATATGTTTGGTTACATGTGGTACGTGCTCCTAGAGCATGTTTTTCTCAATTGGTATTGACTTGATAATCGGATTCTATCATACACTCTGGTAAACCCTTACCAACAGTAGTTTAAGGCTTTACTGGTAGAGCTCTTACTGAGGAATCTTGACAAGATGCATAATTGGTGTTGGTGCAGCTTCTACATGGATTTTAGGATGCTAAAGATGTTCTTTGATCGTGCTTAAATTGCTTGAAGACATTGCTTTGCTGTGGTGGACCTAGAATAGGTCTAGTGCCTATCTAGGTTATGGATCGGTATCATGTTAACATGTACTCTACATGTTATCGGATGTTTTATGGATTTATTATTGTTATTTTGGTCTTAAGCCGACATGACATATCATTGTAATATGGATCTATGTAATGATCTTATTAGAATATCTTTTAGGTGGCTGACCTAATTGGTTTAGGCCTTAGGGTTTGTATAAAATGATGTAAGATCTCATTGTAGATCATGGCATGTGTGGTATGGGAATGGAATAAGTGTTCATGGGCTTGAAATGCAATATCATATGCGAAGGAGACTTGGCTGATCATAGGTGATCAAATTGGGATTAAGGAAGAGGTCAAAGGCCTCTGGTATTGAGCTTAATCGAGACTGTAATCAGGCATGGTAGATGTTATTTCTGGTAGTTCACTCTATTGGATTGTTTTCCATTTATCCTGAGATGGTTGTAGCCTCTCTATAGTTAGTGAGACTCTTTTGTAATGAGTAGTACGCTCTACGCAATGTGCCTTCTTGCATGTGTAGGCCCCTCATTGTAACACATACTTTCTGCAAAAGTATCATCTGATTGTGGGTAGGCTTCCCATCGCGGTTTTTTCCTTTCTGAGTTTTCCATGTACAAATCATGGTGTTATGTGGTATGGTTTCTTTGCATTGATTATCTGTTTAATTGTTAAGTTGTATTGTTTACCGGTATCTATTTCTACTAGCATCTGTATGTGCTTTACTGGTACTTGATCTATTTAAAGGTTATTAAGTGGATTAAAAGTTATAATTTGTTAACAACTGATTCACCCCCCCCCCTCCCCCTGGCCCCTCTCAGTTTTTCATCGGTTATCCTAACAATTGGTATCAGAGCTTTCATCCTCTTTTGCAGAAGCTTAACCGTTTGAGGTAGATCTTATGGCAACTAACACTTTGAATCCACCGGCAACTATTTTCAGAAGAGAAATCCCTAAGCTTGATGGAACAAATTATGGGATATGGAAAATTAGAATGGAGACTCATCTTAGATGTCTTGGAAAGGATATTTGGGAGATCAATGAGAAAGGATACACACCTTATGATCCAACATCTAGTAATCCTACTCCTGTAGACTTGGACAAGAATATTGAAAATGATTGCAGAGCTAGAGAAGCCCTATTGTGTGCACTTACTAATCAACATAACATGGGATTGACTGATAAATCATCAACAAAGGTATGTGGGACAAATTGAAAACTATGAATGAAGGTGATCCTACTATCAAAATTGCTAAACTTGATGGTTACCGAGTAAGATATGAAATTTTGAAGATGGAAGATAATGAAAAAATTGTTGTGTTTATGGAAAGAGTAAATGAGATTGTTATGGGAATTCAATATTGTGGAGGATTTCTGAGTGAAGATGAAATAGTTTCCAAAGTCTTGAGAGCCCTTCCACCGACTTACAAGATGAAGGCAACTGCACTTAATGAGTTGAGAACAATGGAAAACTCTTCAGTTAATAGAGACATTTTGATTAGGAAATTATTTTCTTTTGAGCTTGAAGAATTTGGATCTTTTGGAGCTGTAAAGTATGAACCTACTTTTCATGCATCATCATCATCATCTACTGGCAAAAGAGATTGGAAAGTCTTATATGCAAAAGAATTGGAAGACATGAGGAAAGAAGATGAAGAATTTGAGCAGCTTGAAGCCTTATTTGCTAGAAGAGTACCTAAAGGTCTGACATGAAGTAAGTATGAAGGAAAAATGTCTTTTAAATGTTTTTCATGTAATAAGATTGGTCATTTTGTATCTAGATATCCTAAAAGGCATGCAAGGTTTGAGGAAAGAGTTAATAAATCATTTAAGCCTAACCAGAATAGATATAGATTCAAGAAAACTAAACAATGATACATAGTGGATGAGGGAGGAGTAATTGATGACTCTAGAGATGAACCGACAAAAGACCCTGCTAGCAGATCCACCAATCGAAAGGAATGGGTGTTCTATGCTTTAAAGGAAGATGTACCAGAATCGGCTATCATAAATGAAGAAAAGGCCTTGGCAGCAAAAGTTGAAGATAAGGATGAATGGGTAATTGATAGTGGATGATCACATCATATGACTGGAGATAAAGGAAAAATTTTGTCCCTACAAGAATACAATGGTGGTCAAGTCAGATTTGGAGATGAAAAAGCATGTATGATCAGAGCTAGAGGTATTATTTCTTTGGATGGCAAGCATAACACTAATAATGTCTATTATATAGAAGGTTTAAAGTATAATCTTTTGAGTTTTGGTCAATTGGTGGACAAGGGTTTCCAACTTTAGTTTAAAGATAGAAAATGCAAAATCATTAACAAGACTGGTTTGGAGATTGCAACTGATATTTAGACTGGAGGTAATATCTTTCACTTGAGCACTGGTAATAAGACATGTTTGATTCCTCATATTGATGAGAGTTGGTTATGGCATAAGAGGTTGTGTCATTTTAAATTTTGATTGTGTTGTTAAGATTAGTTCAACTAAGGCAGTTAGAGATATACCTAAGATAATGAAGCCTCATAATCTGGTATGTAAGGAATTTCAATTGGGAAAGCAAGTTAGAACTTCTTTTAAGAGCATACATGATAAATCTAATGATGTACTTGATTTGATTCACACTGACTTATGTGGTCCGGAAAGGACTAGAAGCTTTCAAGGTGATAGGTATTTTATGCTGATTATTGATGACTATTCTAGGATGATGTGGGTGAATTTTCTTAAGGAGAAGTCTGAAGCTTTTGAGAAATTCAAGATCTTTAGAGCAAAGGTTGAAACATAAACTGGATTGAAAATCAAATGTCTAAGATTAGATCATGGTAGTGAGTTCACTTCTCATGAATTTAATAGTTATTGTGAGACAAATGGAATTAGGAGACAATTATCTACACCTCAGACTCCTCAACAGAATGGAGTAGTGGAAAGATCTATGATGATGAAAGCCAAATTGCCTCATATCTACTGGAGAGAAGAAGTGAGTACAACAGTCTACACATTCAACAGAGTTCACATCAAAGGTGAAACCGGTAAGACCCCTTATGAGTTATGGTTTGGATATACACCTACTATTAAGTATTTTATAATTTTTGGAAGTAAATGCAATATCAAAAGAGATGATTCAATTGGAAAGTTTGATCCTAGATGTGATGAAGGGATATTTCTTGGTTATTCAATTCAAAGAAAAGCATATATATGTTATAACAAAAGATTGCAGAAAATTGTGGAGAGTGCTAATGTGAAACTAGATGAGCAGTACATAAATCATTCTATGTCATATGATAGGGAACCGGTAGTGGAAATGATCATAATTGAACCAACAATGCCTCAACTAGTACAGGAAACTAAGATAGTTACACCGACACAATCAGAAAATTCAACTATGACTGATGATTAGAGAAGTGAACCTAAAGTTCAGAAGACACCAAGGTATGTAAGATTAAATCATTCTAAAGACCAAATTATTGGAGATAGGAACAATGAAGTTATGACAAGAAGAAAACTAAAAAATTAAGAGGTATGTCTTATTTCTCAAATTTAACTGGCAACTGTTATTGAATCTTGTAAGGATAAACATTGGTTAAAGGTTATGGAAATGAATTAGATCAGATAGAAAAGAATGAAACTTGGACTTTAGTTCCCCAGCCTAAAAACAAGAATGTTATTGGAACTAAATGGGTTTTTAGGAATAAACTGAATGAGGATGGTCAAGTTGTAAGAAACAAGGCTAAATTCGTTTGTAAGGATATTCTCAAATGAAAGGAATTGATTATGGTGAGACATTTGCACCTATAGCTATAATTGAAGTTGTTAGACTATTTCTTGCCTATGTAGCTTATAAGAACTATAAGGTTTATCAAATGGATGTTAAATGTGCATTTTTGAATGGTGAACTTGAAGAAGAAGTATACATTGAGCAACTTGATGGATTCTCACTAACAGTTGATAATGATATTTTGATTATTGAAGTATTTGTTGATGATATCATTTTTGGATGAGAAGATAAATTTTGCATGGAATTTGCTAACAATATGAAGAATGAATTTGAAATGTCCATGATTGGTGAGATGAAATTTTTCTTAGGTTTGCAAATGACTGAAACTAACAAAGGCATTTTTATTTGTCAAACTAAGTATTTGAGGGAATTGTTTAAGAAGTTTGGCATGGATAATTCCAAACCGGTAAGTACTCCTATGGTGACAAGTGAGAAATTATCTATCAAGGATACTTCTACATCAGTAAATCTGACAAGGTATAAGTCTATGATTGGTGGTCTGTTATATTTAACTCAGACTAGACCGGATATTATGAATACAGTGAGTATTGTTTCAAGATATCAAAGTAATCCTAAAGAAAATCAAGAATGTGCAGTAAAGAGGATATTCCGATATTTGCAAGGAACAACAGAATATGGTTTATGGTATTCTAAAAATGATGATTTCACTTTATGTGCATACACTGACTCAAATTGGGCAAGAGATACTAATGACATGAAGAGAACTTCTAGTGGAGCTTTATTTATTAGACATAAACTAGTTTAATGGATCAACAAAAAACAATCATGCATTTCTTTATCTACTACAAAAGTTGAGTATGCTGCAAAAGCAAATAATTGCACTCATCTTGTGGATGAAGCAAATGTTGAAGGATATCAGGGTAAATTGTAGTGAACCGATAGTTATCTATTGTGATAACTCTATAGCTATTGACATGTCTAAGAATCTAGTATTTCACTCTAAGACTAAGCATATATCAATAAAGTATAACTTTTTGAAGGACAAGGTAGAAGCAAAGGAAGTCAAATTGGTTTATGTGAACACTAAAGAATAGATTTTAGATATATTCACTAAACCGGTGTCTAAGGAATCATTTGAGTATTTGAGAGATAGGTTACGAGTTTCTGCACCTCTGACAAAGACTTGATTGATGTAATTTGTCATTAGTCCAACATGTATTATCAGAGATATTATTCATTCTGGCACTGATGAGTGGTGCTACTACTTAGGGGGAGTAGTTAGCTTTGGGATTCAGAGGTTTTCTTGCTTTGATATTTTTGTCATATTTCTGGCATTGATGTCAAAGGGGGGGAGATATTGATGTTAAAATTAAGAAAAGGAGCTGTATACATTAGGGGGAGAGTTATTGATATTCAGGAGACTATTGGTTGTCTTCCATAGGGGGAGATTTGTTTGGCATTTCTTGGTACTTAGATGTTTTTCACATCTAGTGTTGCCATCAATGCCAAAGGAGGAGATTGTTGTAATTATTGGATGAATTGGTTATGTGTTGCATTGATGTTAACACTAGCTATTATGGTTGGTTACCGACAGATAGGTTTTGATTACCGGTAGAAGATCAAGTGTTACTGGCAGAAGAGACTATCTATTGGACACTTTTGGCATATTTGGATCTATGGAATATGTTTGGTTACATGTGGTACGTGCTCCTAGAGCATGTTTTTCTTAGTTGGTATTGACTTGGTAATCAGATGCTATCATACACTTTGGTAAACCCTTAACAACACTAGTTTAAGGCTTTACTGATAGAGCTCTCACTGAGGAATCTTGACAAGATGCATAATTGGTGTTGTTGCAGCTTCTACATGACAGGATGCTAAAGATGTTCTTTGATCGTGCTTCAATTTCTTGAAGACACTGCTTTGGCATGGTGGGACCAGAATAGGTTTGGTGCCTATTTAGGTTATGGACTGGTATCATGTTAACATGTACTCTACACATTACCAAGATGTTTCAGGATGTTTTATGGATTTATTATTGTTGTTTTGGTCTTAACCTGACATAGGATATCATTGTAATATGGATCTATGTAATGATCTTATTGTAATATCTTTTAAGTGGCCAACCTAATTGGTTTAGGCCTTAGGGTTTGTATAAAATGATGCAAGATCTCATTGTAGATCATGGCATGTGTGGTATGGGAATGGAATAAGTGTTCATGGTCTTCAAATGCAATATCATATGTGAAGGAGACTTGTTTGATCATAGGTGATTGAATTGGGATTAAGGAAGAGGTCAAAGGCCTCCGATATTGAGCTTAACCGAGACTATAATCAGGCATGGTAGATGTTATTTCTAGCAATTCATTCTATTAGATTGTTTTCCATTTATCCTAAGATGGTTGTAGCCTCTTTGTAGTCAATGAGACTCTTTTGTAATGAGTAGTACGCTCTAGGCAGTGTCCCTTCCTGCATGTCCAAGCCCCTCATTGTAACACATACTTTCTATAGAAGTATCATTTGACTGTGGGTAGGCTTCCTGGAGGTCTACATTGTTGATTTGGCACTCTATTTATATTGGTTTATTGTTGAACCGACACATTGTGGTCCCAACATGGATATTGGCTTATGAACAACCACCAAATATATGGTTTACCGGTAGGATATATGGTTCACCGGTAGTGATGATGACTTGTTATCATCTGGAGATCATTTGGTTATGTCAAAGACATTGATAGTATGTTTATATTTGGTGTTTTTGTTATTGGACTAATCAAATTCACATATTTGCCTTAACTGATAGATAGGTCTAGGCTATGGATCGGTACAAGATATCATGTTCCAGATCAGCATGACACGTTTAGGAAATGGTTTATTGATTGAATAATGTGTAAATGTATTGAGCCGACATATTGTATCGCATCAAGACTTATTTTGTAATTGTAATATCTTTAGTGAGGAGACCTCATGATAAGGTCTTAGGGTTTTGTATAAATAATTTTAAGATCTTATTGAAGATTATTATGAGTGTGTGCGAATATTGAAGATCATTGTATAAGAAGACCCTTGTGCGAACCATACAAATATTATTTTAAAGGTTGAAGGAAAGGTTATGAAGGTATTTGACACTCATGGTCAAAGCTTAAACCAGTACTGAATCCAACATTGTAGATGTTATTCTGAAGTAGTACATTGTTTATTGGATTTAACCATCGAATTGTAGTCAGTGTGACTCTTATTTTGTGATTGAGCAATGAGCTCTAGGCGGTTGACATTTCTGCATGTGTAGACCCCATTATTGTATACACTTACTATCTATAGTAGTATCTGTTGGTATTATGGATGTGTTGCATTGGTTTTGTCATTGATGTCAACACTTTTCAACACTTGTGAACACTTATCAGCACTGAAGATCTTTGGTTATGTTCACTGACATGTTCAGTGACATATGCATAGTCACTGGCATTTGGTTCACTGACAGGTTATATTGTTTACCGACACTGAGGATGATCTGTTATCATTTGGAGATTACTTGGTTATGTCAAAAACATGGTTTGGAAACTTGGTTTTGGTAATTTAGTTATTGGCCTAATCAAGTTTGCATATTTGCTGCTACTGGCTAATAGGTCTAGGTTATGGACCGGCAAGTGTTATCTATTCTAGATCAGCATGACACATTATGAAGATGATTTATTGATTGGTTATTATTGTAAATGCATTGAGCCGACATAATAAATCGCCTATTGATTCATTTGTAATTGATTTAATTGTAATATTCTTAGTGAGCCGACCTACACATTTGGTCTTAGGTTTTGGTATATATGTAAGATCTCATCTGTGAGATTATGAAGAAGGTGTGAAAAGGATTGTAATAAGGTATATGCAAATATAAGCAGAGCTATACACACAAACATCATTTGAAGATTCAAGGAAGGTATGAAGAAGACAATTAGAGCTTAATCGATACTGAATCTAGCATATGAAGATGCTATTTTGTGCAGTACATTATCATTGGAATTAACCATCCAATTGTAGTTAGTGTGACTACTATTTTGTGATTGAGTAGTGAGCTCTAGGCAGTTGGCCTTTCTGCATGTGCAGACCCCATTTGTACACACATACTATCTACAATGGTATCATTTGATTATGGGTAAGGTTTCCCACTGTGGTTTTTCCCCTTATAGGGTTTCCACATACAAATATTTGTGTTATGTGTTGTGGATGTTATTTGTCTGTCTGTTTCATGCATTAAACTTTACCGGTATTGTTATTAAATGTTAAACTGTCAACCGTCAATAAGTTTGGTTTACCGGTATTATACATCAAGTTTGATTAAGTTATATTTGTGTTGAAATTAATAGACAACCAATTCACCCCCCTCTCAGTTGCCTTTGGGTCCTAACAATTGGTATAAGAGCTAAGTCCTTTTTTTGCAGAAGTTTAACAGCTTGAGGAGATTCTATGGAAACTAACTATTTCAGGAAGGACAATCTGAAGCTTGATGGAACTAACTATGGTATATGGAAGATCAAAATGGAGACACATCTGAATTGCATTGGAAGAGACATATGTGATGTTACAAAGAATGGCTATGTTGGTCCTACACAGAGTCCACCTAATCCACCTAACTTGGCTAAAGATCAAGAGAATGATTGCAAAGAAAGAGAATCACTTTTGAGCGCATTGTCAGACCAACAAATCATGGGATTATCAGATCGATCTACTGCTAAAGTTATTTGGGATAAATTGGAGACATTGAATGAAGGTGATACCACTGTCAAAATTGCAAAACTGGATGCTTCTGAGTCAGGTATGAAAATCTGAAAATGGAAGAGGATGGAAGGATTTCTAATTTTATGGAAAGAGTCAATGAAATCGTTTTGGGTATGCAATGTTGTGGAGCATCCTTAAGTGAAGATGAAATTGTTTCTAAAGTTTTAAGAGCATTGCCACCAACATACAAAATGAAAGTAACTTCTATTAATGAATTAAGAACAATGCCTAAACATCAGTATCTAGAGATACTTTGGTTGGAAAACTTTTAGCTTTTAAACTTGAGGAATTTGGTCCTGTTGCTACAATTAAGATAGATTTAACTTTAAAAGCATCACCATCTGTAGAATCATCATCATCATCTAAGAAATCTGATTGGAAAGCACTTTATGCAAGAGAACTCGAAGAAATCAGAAGAGAAAATGAAGAATTGGAAGAGCTTGAAGCACTATTTGCAAGAAAAATGCCTAAAGGTCCAGTTGGAAGTAAGTATGAAGGTAAAGCACCATTTAAATGTTTTAACTACAATAAAATTGGTCATATGGAATTTAGGTGTCCTGATAGACATGCAAGATTGAAAGAAGAAGCTAAAAGAACATATAAGCCTAACCCTGAATATCAGAGATACAGATTTAAGAAGAATAGAGAAAAATCGTGTTACTATGTTGATGAAGGAGTTACTGATGATTCTGATGAGGAACTAGTAGACAATGGATGGGATTTTGTTGCAATAATAGAAGATCAATTGACACATACTATACACATCATATGACTAGTGATAAAAGTAAATCCTTAACCTTTCAAGAATACAATGGAGGTCTAGTAAGATTTGGAGATGATAAAGCTTGTTTGATAAGAGGAAAAGGCACAAAATCTTTTGATGGTAAGCACAATACTAACAACGTTTATTATGTTGAAAGTTTGAAGCATAATATATTGAGTATTGGTCAATTAGTTGAAAAGGGATTTCAGTTACAATTTAAGAATGGTAAATGCAAAATCATGAATAGAACTGGTTTGGAAATTGCAACCGGTAATCAGACTTGAGGTAATATCTTTCACTTGAATAAAAATGAGAAAACATGCTTAATTGCACATATTGATGAAAGTTGGTTATGGCATAAGAGACTTTGTCATGTAAATTTTGATTTCATTGTGAAGATTAGTACTACTAAGGCTGTAAGGGATTTACCTAAGATTTTAAAACCTCACAATCCAGTATGTAAGGAATGTCAATTTGGAAAGCAAGTTAGAGCAACTTTTAAGAGTATTCCAGAGAAATCCAATAATGTTCTTGATTTAATTCATACTGATTTATGTGGTCCAAAAAGAACTAAAAGTTTACAAGGAGATGGATATTTTTATGCTAATCATTGATGATTATTCTAGAATGTGCTGGGTTACTTTTCTCAAGGAGAAATCAGAAGCTTTTGGGAAATTCAAACTATTCAAGGTAATGGTAGAGAATGAAACTGGTAAGAAAATCAAATGTTTAAGATCGGATCAAGGAGGTGAATTCACATCTAAGGAATTTAATACATTCTGTGAAGTGAATGGAATCAGAAGACAGTTATCAGCACCTCAGACACCCCAACAAAATGAAGTTGTGGAAAGGAAGAACACAACTATTTTGGATGCAGCTAGAAGCATGATATCAGAAGAAAACCTACCTCATGTGTATTGGAGAGAAGCAGTAAATACAATGGTTTACACATTCAACAAAATTCACGTCAAAGGTAAAACCGGTAAGACCCCTCATGAACTACAGTTTGGTAATACTCTTACTCTTAAATATTTCAAAATATTTGGAAGCAAAAGTTATATTAGGAGAGATGATTATATTGGTAAATTTGATCCTAGAAGTGATGAATGAATATTTCTTGGTTATTCATCTAAGAGCAAGGGATATAGATGTTTTAATAAGTTATTGCAGAACATCATTAAAAGTGCAAATGTAAAGATTGATGAATAGTTTAGAGGTAATTCAAGGTCTATGGACTCTGAACCTGCAGTTGAGATAATCACAAATGAACCTACACTGAGTGCACGGGTACAAAATTTTGATCCAATCACACCGGTATCATCTGAGAATTTCGTAGTGACTGAAGAATAGCAGTAAGTGAATACACCCAGGTATGTAAGATTGAATCACTCTGAATGTCAAATAATTGGGAATAAGTATCAAGGTGTAATGACTAGATGAACACTGACAAATGAAGAGGTATGTCTAATTTCTCAAATTGAACTAGCATCAGTTAGTGAGGCATGTGAAGATAAACATTGGATTAAAGCTATGGAAGATGAATTGGAACAAATTTAAAAGAATAACACATGGACATTGGTTCCCCGACCTAAAAACAAAAATGTCATTGGAACTAAATGGGTATTCAGAAATAAACTTAATGAAGATGGTAAGGTAATCAGAAACAAAGCAAGATTAGTGTGTAAGGGATATTCACAGAAAGAAGGAATTGATTACAATTAAACCTTTGCACTGGTAGCTAGAATTAAGGCAGTTAGACTATTCTTAGCTTTTGCAGCACACAATAACTATAAAGTATATCAAATGGATGTTAAATGTGAATTGTGATCTTGAAGAGGAAGTTTACATTGAACAACCTGATGGATTTTGTCTTGCAGATGACAAAGATATGGTTTGCAGGTTAAGGAAAGCTTTATATGGATTAAAGCAAGCTCCTAGAGCTTGGTATGCTAGATTGGACAAATATCTTTTGAAGCCTGGTTACACTAAAGGTAATGCTGATAGCAACTTATATTACAAAGTGACTAATAATGACATCTTAGTTATTGAAGTTTTTGTTGATGATATAATTTTGGAGGAGAAGATGGATTGTGTAAAGACTTTTCTAATAAGATGTAGGAAGAATTCGAAATGTCTATGATTGGGGAGATAAAATTCTTTTTAGGATTGCAGATTTCACAGACTGATAAAGGTATGTTCATATATCAATCTAAGTACTTGAAAGAACTACTAAAGAAATTTGGTATGGAAAACTCTAAACCAGTAAGTACTCCTATGACTATAACTGATAAACTATCATTGAAGGATGAATCAACACTTGTTAATCTGACAAGATATAAATCTATGATTGGATGTTTATTGTATTTGACAAAAACAAGACCTAATATGATGAATGTAGTATGTATTGTTTCAAGATTTCAGAGTAATCCTAAAGAAAATAATGAATCAGCAGTGAAAATAATTTTCCGGTATCTACAAGGCACAACAAATTTTGGTTTATGGTATCCTAAAGATGAAAATTTTGATTTATGTGCATACACAGATGCAAATTGGGCAGGAGATGTAGATGATAGAAAGAGCACCACCGGTGGAGCATTCTTTCTTGGTAGCAGATTGATTTCATGGTTAAGAAAGAAACAGAGTTGTACATCATTATCAACAGCAGAATCAAAATATGTTGCAGCAACAACTAATTGTACTCAGGTATTATGGATTAAGAAAATGTTGAAGGACATAAAGGTGAAATGCAAAGAACCTATAATCATTTACTGTGATAATATGGTAGCAATAGATATATCAAAGAATCCGGTATTTCACTCTAAAACTAAAGATGTTTCTATCAAATTCAATTTTCTAAAAGAGAATGTTGAAGCAAAAGAAGTGAAATTGGTTTATGTGAATACTAAAGAGCATATTGTAGATATCTTTACTAAGCCTTTGCTTAAGAAAACTTTTGAATATCTCAGAGAGTAGCTTGGGGTAATACCCTCACCGGTAGAAACTTAGATAGTTGGAGCATGGCATTAGACTAACAGGAATTAACAAATAAATCTTTTTTCCGGCTTTGATGAAGGAGAGCTACTTCTTAGGGGGAGTAGATTGAATAAACTGGTATTTGTAATTAGTTCTATGGACTGATTGTATTTGGTTTTCATATTGCTTTGGCATTTGATGTCAAAGGGGGAGAGATATCTATGAAAAAACACATTATCTTTTGGGGAGAGATTATTCCTAGGGGGGGAGTTATTATATATTTTGAAATCTGGTAATTGATCCCTTTGGGAGATTGTTGGTTTTTGGTTTTTGGCATTTCTGCTTTGCAACTTAGATGGTTTTTCCTTCTTATGTTGCCATCAATGCCAAAGGGGGAGATTGTTGGTATTATGGATGTGTTACATTGGTTTTGTCATTGATGTCAACACTTGTCAACACTTGTGAACACTTATCAGCACTAAAGATCTTTGGTTATGTTCACCGTCATGTTCAGTGACTTATGCATAGTCATCGGTATTTGGTTCACCGATAGGTTATATTGTTCACCGACACTGAGGATGATCTGTTATCATTTGGAGATTACTTGGTTATTTCAAATACATGGTTTGGATACTTGGTTTTGGTGATTTGGTTATTGGCCTAATCAAGTTTGCATATTTGTTGCTATCAGCAAATAGGTCTAGGTTATGGACCAGCAAGCGTTATCTATTCTAGATCAGCACGAAACCTTATGGAGATGATTTATTGATTAGTTATTATTGTAAATACATTGAGCCAACATAATGCATCACATATTGATTCATTTGTAATTGATTTAATTGTAATATTCTTAGTGAGCTGACCTACACATTTGGTCTTAGATTTTGGTATATATGTAAGATCTCATTTGTGAGATTATGAAGAAGGTGTGAAAAGGATTGTAATAAGGTATATGCAAATATAAGAAGATATATACATGAAGACATCATTTGAAGATTCAAGGAAGGTGTTGGGACTGATTAAAATTGAGTCAAAGTTTATAGGCCTAATTCAAAATTTTGCTCTGCATGTCAGAAAAGTACCTGAATGAGTCAGTTTGAATGGCCTAGTTAGCAAGGGGGTAAAATGGAGCCAATTGATTTCCAGAGGGTAAGGCTCGGGATTCATTTCCCACACCTTTCATTTGGCCTATTCAGTGATGTGCAACTTTTAGAATTCAATTTGGATAAGTTTATGAGGTACCCAGTTTGAGGGGTGAGCTGAAAGTGCATTTTAGGCACAAATGCAGTTTTTATTGAGTAGCCTACTTTGAGCGATTACATCTTTTGCCCTGTTGATTGTCATGGAGAAATTCAAAGTGGATTCAATTATATGCATAAATGTGAGTCAGTATACAAAGTTTCAAGTCTTGAAGAATCCATTTGCTCAGTTTTTGAAGCCAAATCCGTTTGCAGTTTGTGTGATTTGACTAGTCCTTGTTTCGACAGCTAGTCGGAGCCCTGTTTCGCATAAGTGTAAAAGTTGTCTCAGTAAGCATCATGTCAGAGTGTTTATTCTGGGCTAATTTTGGTATAAATTATGAGCTACGTTTCAAATTTCAAGGCTCTACCAATCTGTTTGATCAGTTTTCAAAAGAGCTCATTTTGCCATCATTTTCAGTTATCCACACTCCAGTGTTATATCAGTTAATGTAGCCATTTTTGTGAGCATGTCGTTTGCATCCTATCAGTCTGGTGATTGAATTGAGATTTCCAAGTTTTAATATGTACTTAAAGGTACTTGTGTTTCAAATTTCAGGGCCTAGGGAGGTCGTTTGGTATTTTTGAGAAAGGCATCATGTGTTGCCAGGACATTGACTTCATCAGGTCCGCAGTGTCGACAAAGCCAGTTGGGCATTTTCGATGGAGATTAATATCTCTTCGCTCGGGACTCATCTTGAGAAACCGTTTGGTAGAAGTCATCTTTGTATATCAGAGTACATGCCTGTCAGATGGCGAGCTCCAGAAAGGTGTTTTGACAGGTTTGAAAATTACGTCTTCGCGATTAAATGCGAAAAATGTGATGAAATTGCCTGAAGGTTGTAAAGTGCGGATTAATGATCCAAAAATGATGTCGATCATTTCCAAAGGTATGTTTGAGGTCCATGAAGCATTACAGTGGTTAGTTGCATGAAAACGAAAAAAAATTTAGTCAGACCCACTTTAGGGCCCGACCTGGCTCATGCCCGTGCATTAATTTTAATGGCAAAATGTTCTTTTTCCTAGCAATATATGCGTCTCCATGTCAGTTTGATTGTAATTCACCAGTAGGATGGTGAGAGGTGACTTCAATGTTGTCTATGAATTGATGGACATATATTCGAAATGAAAATGTATAAGCCATTAAAACTCTCAGCAAATCCAATTGATGGATTAGAACCTTCAGCAAAGTAATAAATGGATAGGATAGTGAACAACAAATGCAATTAAATTGCAATGTCCTCCCTTCTGTTCATGGTGGTTGAGTGGAGTTTAAAAAATATTCAAACAAATGCACTTCATAGGCAAATGCCAAGGCAAATCCTCCCTGCATCATGTTGAAAAGGCATTAGCAACTTTCAAACAAATTAAATGGGATGTGTGGCTGTAGACTGAGGGAAGACTTCATAAACTCTAAAGCAATTGTGAGGGGTCACGTGGGCCATGAGACCTTCAGCAAATAAAATGGAAGGTGCATAATCAAATAGCACAACCTTGCTAGCATCCTTGCCGTGAAATGGAAATGATGGAAGAAAGTCTTTGCAACTTCCTTTGGCTGGCAGAATTCCCCTTGCATGGATGGTGAAGGGGCAACATTTTAAACCTTAGGCAATACAAACTTCTCGGCTATGCAATTCATAGGCTCCCAGCTAAATCTCCTTCCCTTGCATGGCTAATAAGAGAGATGGATGGATGGTTGAGTGGAGTTTAAAAAATCTTCAAACAAATGCACTTCGTAGGCAAATGCCAAGGCAAATCCTCCCTGCATCATGTTGAAAAGGCATTAGCTACTTTCAAACAAATTAAATGGGATGTGTGGCTGTAGACTAAGGGAAGACTTCATAAACTCTAAAGAAATTGTGAGGGGTCATGTGGGCCATGAGACCTTCAGCAAATAAAATGGAAGGTGCATAATCAAATAGCACAACCTTGCTAGCATCCTTGCCATGAGATGGAAATGATGGAAGAAAGTTTTTGCAACTTCCTTTGGCTGGTAGAATTCCCCTTGCATGGATGGTGAAGGGGCAGCATTTTAAACCTTAGGCAATACAAACTTCTCAGCTATGCAATTCATAGGCTCCCAGCTAAATCTCTTTCAACAAATACAATAAATGGCAGATTCAAAGTTTCCTCCTGCTGTGCGTGGCAAATTGAAAACATTTTGAAAGCTTCAGCCAATGCCATTAACAAATGTTCACACCTCTGCATGGTTTCTGAGCAGCAGTGTTAATTTTACAGGAAATGCAGCCTGCGTGGATGGGGAGAGGGGCAGCGTTGAAGTCTTCTACTAAATGCAAGCAGTAGTCATACTCCCAGCTCCCTTGCGTGGATCCTTTGTGTTGAAAGGGAGGCATGCAGCAGCATTATAAACTCCAACAAAATGCAATCTGAAAACTCACAACTCTTCCAATGCATTTCCTTACGTGGAACATGGTGGAAAAGGTATTTTTTCAAGAAGTCTTCAAGCAAAGGCAAGAAACACCATTAAAAACCTTCAAAAACTTGCAGTTACAGGCAAAAACTTTAATCCCACATTGGTTGAGCGAGCATGTTTTTTGATATTTATATACAAATCTCCACCCATCTATAATGTCTAAGCCATAAAGGCTTTTGACAGATGGTGCCTATGGGTGCTCAAGGTGGGCCCATGTGGGCATGCTTCCTGAGGCAGACAGGTGGAATTTTGCAGAGAAAAACAGATTAACCAGTGAGCATGTTCGATGGAGATCAACAGCTCGCGCTACTTCGCGAAGGGAAGATGCGCATAGTTTAAACCCTACGAAGTTGCAAAAACCAGGTGGTGCACAGGTGGCAGGTATAGTCAGATGTCCAGCAGGCGGGCCAGGTGAGGGGGCACAGAGGTGGCGATGATGTGGCACTGAGGAGGCGTACACGTGGCGGCCAAGTGACGGATGAGCAAGTGAACATGTGGCAGTGATGAGGTGTCATCTCAGGTGGCACCTAGTGGACCCCATCAGCCAATCAAATCATGCCACATGGCAAAAGTGTCAGGACCAAATGGAGGCAAAAATCAAAATTAAAATGAGTAAATGATATAGTTTAAACTATAGAGAAATTTGAAAAATTTAAATGATGTGCACAAATGGGGAATTAATTTTCCCAGTGCTCAATTTTTGGCCAAAGTATGAAGTGTTATATATTTTCGGAAAGCTCTTGGAATGAAGAATTTGATTATGAAGTTAATTTTGGTGAATATTAGATATTGTGGAAGAGGTTTGGTTGAGAATAAAATTCAGTTAGAGGGGAGACACTTGGCAATTTTCAGTTGTAGATTTGATTCTCTTCCCTCTCCTTCTTATTCCCCATTCTTCTCAGTTGTAGGGGTTCCATTTTTTGAGAGATTTGCTCCAAGGGAGAAATCCGAAATCGCAGGTTCCAGTGATGGCATCCTTTTATCAATGCAAATGACAGTGTGTTCGTCTATGTTTTCAGTGTTGTCTTTACTATAGGTTTAGTTTCAGTTTGCAAGTTCACACATATGCAAGGCATGTGTGAGTTTCCATGAAATTGTCTCCAAAATGTACTCAGATTCATATAATTTCATATTATCAAGGATAATTTGAGTTGTCTCTTTTAGATTCCTCTAAGAGTGTAATGTTGTCTTTTGGGTATTCTTCAAGGAAGGATTTAAATCCTAAAACCCAACATTAATGATTTTGAATGCATATTGGATATCTACATATAAGTATGGTTTTGTGACAGAGCAGAGGATTGTATTAATGTAAGGCATTGATACATGAAAATTTAATGTTGAAAAGAACTTGCATCTGAGATTTCTCATCCAGTTTTATGCATGACTCTATGGCCTAGATAAGGCACTGGTCTCTTGTAATATTGAATGGTTGTCAGAACACCTTTTAAAAATAAAAAATCAGAATATCTTTTTATATTTTATGTTATGTGGAAGTGTCCCTCCATCTCATGATTCAAAATGTTGAGTTGCAAGTGTGGATCTAGCCCATCTGCAGTTATCTCTTAGTTTTTGAACCTTTTGAGATCCATCTGCTTTTGATTGATGCAGTCTTATGTGTAATAGGTCTGATTAAATGCATCAAAGGTATACCCGCCTAGGTTTTGCAGACCCTGAAGAGTAGAAGGATTCATATCCTTATCATGTTGTCCAAGCCTTGAGGTGTTTCATTGATTGAGATTGGCTATCTCATAGATAGATTTGTAGGTATACTTGGGTTATCACTTTTGGTGAACAACAGAAGGTATGAAGAAGACAATCAGAGCTTAACCGATACTGAATCCAACATATGAAGATGTTATTTTGTGCAGTACATTATCATTGGATTTAACCATCCAATTGTAGTCAGTGTGACTCCCATTTTGTGATTGAGCAGTGAGCTCTAGGCGGTTGGCCTTTCTGCATGTGTAGACCCCATTTCTACACACATACTATCTACAGTAGTATCATTTGATTGTGGGTAAGGTTTCCCACTGTGGTTTTTCCCCTTACAAGGTTTCCACGTACAAATATCCATGTTATGTGTTGTGGATTTTATTTGTCTTTCTTTTTCATGCATTAAACTTTACCAGTACTATTATTAACTGTTAAACTGTCAACCGACATTAAGTTTGGTTTACTGGTATTATACATCAAGTTTGATTAAGTTATATTTGGGTTGAAATTAATAGACAATTGATTCACCCCCCCTCTCAATTGCCTCCATGTCCTAATAGTATCATATGATTGTGGGTAAGGTTTTCCACTGTGATTTTTCCCCTTATAGGGTTTCCATGTCAAAATCTTTGTGTCATGTGTTGTGTATGTTGTTTTCCTTTTTGCTTCATCCATTAAGTTATACCGATACTACTATAATTGTTAATCTATTTTACCAGCACTAAGTTTTAAGTTGGATTAATTAGTTTTGGGTTGTAATTTATTGACAACTGATTCACCCCCCCTCTCAGTTGTCCTTCTGGTTCCTAAAAATTGGTATCAGAGCCTAGTTCTCTTTTGGAGAAGCCTAATAGCTTGAGGAGATCCTATGGAAGCAAATATTTTTAGGAAGGACAATCCTAAACTTGATGGAACTAACTATGGTATATGGAATATCATAATAGAAACACAGCTGAACTGCATTGGAAGAGATATATGGGATGTTACAAAGAATGGCTATGTTGGTCCTGCTCCGAATAACCCTCATCCACTGACATTGGCTAAAGACTTAGAGAATGATTGCAAAGCAAGAGAAGCACTTCTAAGCACATTATCAGATCAACAATTCATGCGATTATCAGATCGATCTACTGCAAAAGCTATTTGGGATAAACTGGAAACATTGAATGAAGGAGATACCACTATTAAGATTGCAAAATTGGAATGTTACCGAGTTAGGTATGAAAATTTTAAAATGGAAGAAGATGAAAGAATTTCTACATTTATGGAATGAGTTAATGAAATTGTTTTAGAAATACAATATTCTGGAGGATCTTTAAGTGAAGATGAAATTATTTCTAAAGTTTTAAGAGCTTTGCCATCGACTTACAAAATGAAAGTGACTGCTATTAATGAGTTGATAACAATGCCTAATACATCAGTTTCTAAAGATACTTTGGTTGGAAAACTTTCATCATTTGAGCTTAAAGAATTTGGTCTTGTTGTTACGGTCAAAACTGATATAGCTTTCAAAGAATCATCATCATCATCATCATCTTACAAATATGATTGGAAAGCACTTTATGCAAAAGAATTTGAAGATATTAGGAGAAAATGAAGAACTTGAGGAACTTGAAGCACTATTTGTAAGGAAGATGCCTAAAGGTCTAGTAGGAAGTAAGTATGAAGGTAAACCACCTTTCAACTGTTTTAATTGCAATAAGGTTGGTCATATGGCATCTAGGTGTCATGATAGACATGCAAGACTAAGAGATGAAGCTAAGAGAACATATAAACCTAACCCTGACTATGCAGATGAAGGTGTTAAAGATGATTCAGATGAAGATCCAGCAGATAGTGGATGGGAATTTGTTGCAATAAAAGAAGATCAATCGACACCTATTATCAAACCGGTAGAGCAAGAATTGGCAGCAAAAATTGAAGAAAAGGATGAATGGATCATTGATGGTGGTTGTTCGCATCATATGACTGGTGATAAAAGAAAATTATTATCATTATAGGAAATTCATGGAGGTCTAGTAAGATTTGGAGACGACAAAGCTTGTTTAATCAAAGGAAGAGGAACTATATCTTTGGATGGTAAGCACAATACTAACAATGTTTATTATGTTGAAGGTTTAAAGCATAATCTTTTAAGTGTTGGTTAGTTAGTGGAAAAAAGATTTCAATTACAATTCAAGAATGAAAAATGAAAAATCATGAACAAAACTAGATTGGAGATTGCAACTGGTAATCAGACTAAAGGTAACATCTTTCATTTGAATACCAATGATAAGACATGTTTGATTTCTCACATTGATGAAAGTTGGTTATGGCATAAAAGACTCTATCATGTGAATTTTGATTGCATTGTAAAGATCAGCTCAACTAAGGCAATAAGAGATTTACCTAAGATTGTGAAACCTCATAATCCGGTATGTAAGGAATGCCAAATGGGAAAGAAAGTTAGAGAAACATTTAAGAGCATTTATGAGAAATCCAATAATATTCTTGATTTAATCCATATTGACTTATGTGGTCCAGCAAGAATAAGGAGTCTTTAGGGTGATAGATACTTTATGCTAATAATTGATGATTATTCTAGAATGTGTTGGGTTACTTTTCTCAGGGAGAAATCAGAAGCTTCTAGAAGATTCAAGATATACAAGGCAATGGTAGAAAATGAAACTGGCAAGAAAATCAAATGCTTGAGATCTGATCAATGAGGAGAATTTACATCTAGGGAATTCAATGCATTCTATGTGGAGAATGGAATCAAAAGACAACTATCAACACCCCAGACACCCCAACAAAATGGAGTTGTGGAAAGGAAGAACAAAACTATACTAGATGCAACAAGAACCATGATGATGGAAGCAAATCTACCTCATGTGTACTAGAGAGAAGCAGTGAATACAAGGGTTTATACTTTCAATAGAGTTCACATCAAAGGTGAAACCAGTAAGACCCCTTATGAACTATGGTTTGGTCATACTCCTACTCTTAAATACTTCAGAATATTTGGAAGCAATGCTATATTAGTAGAGATGAGTCTATTGACAAATTTGATTCTAGAAGTGATGAAGGAATATTTATTGGTTATTCAGCTAGAAGCAAGGCATATAGATGTTATAATAAAAGATTGCAGAAAAATCATTGAGAGTACTAATGTGAAGATAGATGAATACTTTAGAGCAGAATCAAGATATGCAAGTTCTAAACTGACAACACAAATGATTACAAATGAACTGGCACAAATTGCATCATAATAGAATGAAGAACCAGTCACACTGACATCATCAGAAAACTCAACTGTGACTGAAGAACAACAGCCTATAAGTGGAAATTAGAATAAACCCAGGTATGTAAGATTGAATCATTCAAAAACTTAGATAATTGGAAATAAAAATCAAGGTGCTATGACAAGAGGAAGATTGGCAAATGAAAAAGTATGTTTAATTTCTCAAGTTGAACTAGCGTCAGTTGTTGAAGCATGTCAGGATAAACATTGGATAAAAGCAATGGAAGATGAATTAGAACAGATTGAAAAGAATAATACTTGGAAATTAGTTCCCCAACCTAAAGACAAAAATGTAATTGGAACTAAATGGGTATTTAGAAATAAACTTAATGAGGATGGTGAAGTAATCAGAAAAAAAACAAGATTAGTTTGTAAAGGTTATTCTTAGAAAGAAGGAATTGATTATAATGAAACCTTTGCACCGGTAACCAGAATTGAAGTAGTTAGACTATTTCTTGCATTTGCAGCTCATAAGAACTATAAAGTTTATCACATGGATGTAAAATGTGCATTTTTGAATGGAGATCTTGAGGAAGAAGTTTACATTGAACATCTTGATGGATTTTCATTAACAAATGTTAAGGATATAGTTTGCAGGTTAAGGAAAGCTTTATATGGATTGAAGCAAGCTCCCAGAGCTTGGTATGCTAGAGTGGATAAATATCTTTTAAAGCTTGGTTATACTAAAGGTAATGCTGATAGTAAATTGTATTACAAAATCACCAATGATGACATTTTGGTTATTGAAGTATTTGTGGATGATATCATTTTTGGAGGAGAAGATGAGTTATGTAAATACTTTGGTAACAAGATGCAGCAAGAGTTTGAAATGTCTATGATTGGAGAGATAAAAAATTTTCTAGGTTTTACAGATTTCACAAATAGATAAAGGTATATTCATTTGTCAAACAAAATATTTGAAGGAACTTTTGAAGAAATTTGGTATGGACAACTCCAAACCGGTAAGCACTTCTATGACTACAAGTGATAAATTGACATTAAAGGATGATTCAGCTCCTATAAATCCGACAAGGTACAAACATATGATTGGAGGATTACTGTATTTGACACAAACTAGACCTAATATAATGAATGCAGTGTGTATTGTATCAAGATTTCAAAGCAATCCTAAAGAAAATCATGAAAGTGCTGTAAAAAGGATTTTTCGGTACCTACAAGGCACAACAAATCTTGGTTTATGGTATCCTAAGAATGAAAATTCTTGAGTTATGTGCATATACAGATGCAAATTGGGCAGGAGATATGGATGACAGAAAGGGTACCACTAGTGGAGCATTCTTTCTTGATAGAAGATTAATTTCATGGATCAACAAGAAGCAGACTTGTACATCATTATCTACATCAGAAGCAGAATATGTTGCAATAGCAACTAATTGCACTCAGGTATTATAGATCAAGAAAATGTCAAAGGATATCAAGGTAAAATGCAAAGAACCGATAATTATTTATTGTGATAACTCAACAATAATTGATATATCAAAGAATCTGATATTTCACTCTAAAACAAAGCATGTTTCTATTAAGTACAATTTTCTCAAAGAGAATGTTGAAGCAAATGAAGTGAGATTGGTTTATGTGAATACTAAAGAGCAAATTGCAGATATCTTTTCAAAGCCTTTACCTGAGGAAACATTTGAATATCTCAGAGATCAACTTGGGGTAATTTCCCCACCAGTAAAGACTTGAATGATGAAGATTGGCATCAAACCAATAGGGAATAATAGAAAAAACTTTTTCCGGCTTTGATGAAGGAGAGCTACTTCTCAGGGGGAGTAGTTAGTTGAATGTAATGTTTTGAATTTGATTCTTGACTACTTTGGCATTTGATGTCAAAGGGGGAGAGATATCTATGGAAAAACATTGTACTTGGCGAGATGTATTTTGGTTTTGGTTTCTATTTTTGGTATAAAACTTTGTATTAATCTATTTTGGGAGATTGTTGGTTTTTGGCATTTTGTTCTTGGCACTTAGATGTTTTTCCATCTAGTGTTGCCATCAATGCCAAAGGAGGAGATTGTTGGTATTATGGATGACACAATCATGTGTTGCATTGGTTTTGTCATTGATGTCAACACTTATCTTTCTAGAGGTCTATATTGTTGATTTGGCACTCTAGTTATATTGGTTTATTTTTGAACTGGCACAATGTGGTCCCGACATGGATATTGGCTTATGCACAGTCACCAGATATATGGTTTATCGATAGGATATATGGTTCAGCGGTAGTGATGATGACTTGTTATCATCTGGAGATCATTTGGTTATGTCGAAGATATGGATTGGATGTTTACATTTGGTTTTTTTCTTATTGGACTAATCGGGTTCACATATTTGCCTTAAGCAGTAGATAGGTCTAGGTTATGGACCAATACAAGATATCATGTTCCAGATCAACATGACACATTTAGGAAATGGTTTATTGATTGAATAATGTGTAAATGTATTGAACTAATATATTGTATTGCATCAAGAATTATTTTGTAATTATAATATCTTTAGTGAGCCGACCTCATGATAAGGTCTTAGAGTAAATAATTGTAAGATCTTATTGAATATTATTATGTGTGTGTGCGAATATTGAAGATCATTGTATAAGCAGATTTTTGTGTGAACCATGCAGATATTATTTTAAAGGTTGAAGGAAAGGTTATGAAGGTATTTGGCACTCATGGTCAGAGCTTAAACTGGTACTGAATCCAACATTGTTGATGCTATTCTGAAGTAGTACATTGTTTATTGGATTTAACCATCCAATTGTAGTCAGTGCGACTCCTGTTTTGTGATTGAGCAGTGAGCTCTACGCAGTTGGCTTTTTTGCATGTGCGGACCCCATTATTGTATACACTAACTACCTGCAGTAGTATCATCTGATTATGGGTAAGGTTTCCCACTGTGGTTTTTCCCCTTATAGGGTTTCCATGTCAAAATCTCTGTGTCATGTGTTGTGGATGTTGTTTTCATTTCTACTTCATGCATTAAGTTATACCGGTACTGCTATAACTATTAATCTATTTTACTGGCACTAAGTTTTAAGTTGGATTAATTAGTTTTGGGTTGTAATTTATTGACAACTGATTCATGCCCCCTCTCAGTTGTCCTTCCAGTTCCTAACACTTCCCACCATAGTTTTTCCCTTTTCGAGTTTTCCACATACAAATCATGGTGTTATGTGGTATGGTTGCTTTGCATTGATTATTAGTTTAATTGTTAAGTTGTATTATTTACGGGTATTTGTTCCTATCGGCATCTGTATGTGCTTTACCGGTACTTGATTTGTTTAAAGGTTATTAAGTGAATTAAAGTTATAATCTGTTAACAACTAATTCACCCCCCCCCTCTCAGTTGTTCACCAGTTATCCTAACAAATGAATGCAAAATATCCAAATATGAAAGAGAGAGAAGAGAGATGGAAGAAAAAGAAAGAGAGCTAGATGAGCTTGAAGCATTTATTGCCTGAAGATTGCGTAAAGGAGCTAGTAAGTATGATATAAATTTGCCTTTGAAATGTTTCTCTTGTAATAAGATAGGACATTTTGCTTCTAGATGCCCAGAGAGAATGGCTAAGTATGATAGGCATGATAAGCATGATAGGAATGATGGATATGAAAAGCATGAGAAGTATGATAAGCCTTACAATTCTAACTGAGAGTTTAGGAATCTGAAGAACTGTTATTATGTTGTTGATGAAGGTGTTACAGATGAAGAATCAGAAGGAGATGAAGTTATGTTTATTTCCATTAAAGAAGATAGACCTGTACCTATTGATTCCACTAGTTGTACTATTGAGGAGAAAGCCTTAGTTGCTAAGGTTTAAGAGAAAGATGAATGGGTAATTGACAGTGGTTGCTCACATCATATGACTAGTGATAAAAGCAAATTTGTGAGCATGGACATATATGATCATGGAATAGTTAGATTTTTAGATGACAAAGCTTGTGTAATCCATGGGAGAGGTTCTATTTCTTTTGATGGTAAGCATAACACTGATGATATCTTGTATGTTGAAGGTTTAAAGCATAATCTTTTGAGTGTTGGATAGATGGTTGATAAAGGTTATGATCTACAATTCAAGGATGAAAAATGCAAGATCTTAAATGCCTCTAGTATAGAGATTGCATCTGGAACTAGGATAAAAGGTAAAAAATTTCATTTGAATGTTGGTGAGAAAAGTTATTTGATTTCTCCTATTGATGAGAGTTGGTTGTGGCATAGGAGAATGTGTCATGTAAATTTTGACTCAATGATTAAGATTAGTTCTACAAATGCTATTAGAGATTTGCCTAAGATTTTTAAGCCTACTAATCCGATATGTAAGGAATGTCAATTGGGTAAGCAAACAAGGATTTCCTTCAAGAGAAAATGGTATACATTAGATGGATTGCTAGATCTTGTGCATACTGACCTATGTGGACCTACTAATATTAGAAGTGTGCAGGGTGATAGATATTTTATGCTGCTAATTTATGATTATTCTAGGATGATGTGGGTTGTCTTTTTGAAGGAGAAATCAGAAGCGTTGGATGAATTCAAGATATCCAAAGTGAAGGTTGAGATTGAGTATGGGTTGAAAGTAAAGTGTATGAGATTTGATAGAGGTGGAGAATTATGTTCTAGTTAGTTCAATACATTTTGTGAGATGCATTGGATCAGAAGACAATTTTTGCTCCTAGAACCCCTTAGCAGAATGGAGTTGTTGAGAGGAAGATCAAAACTATTTTGGATACTACAAGGACTATTTTGATTGAGGGAAATGTTCTGATGATCTACTAGAGAGAAGTCATTAGCACTGTTGTTTACACATTCAACAAAGTTCACATCAAAGGTGATACCAGTAAGACCCCTTATGAGATTTAGTTAGGTCATGTTCCTACTATGAGATATTTCAGAGTATTTGGTAGAAAATGTTATATCAAGAGAGATGAGGATATAGGAAAGTTTGATGCTAGAAGTGATTAAGGAATTTTCTTGGGATATTCTACAAAGAGCAAAGCCTACTGGTGCTAGAATAAGAGACTGAGAAAGATAGTGGAGAGTGCAAATGTGAAGGTGGATGAGAACCTTGGGAAAGAGATCAAAGTATGTGGTTAAGATGATGGACAACATGTTGTTCTAGCTCCTATTTAGATTGAAGAGCCTAAGTAGACTGATCTGGTAGAGACAATTAACCTAGATGTTTTTGTTGCTGGTGAAGAGGTGCAAGAACCTGATAATCAAAACAATCAGAAGAATCCAAGGTATGTAAGATTGAATCATTCTGAAAATTAGATTATTGGTGATAAGAATAAGGGTGTGATGACTAGAAGAAGGTTAGCTATTGAAGAAGTATGTTTGATTTCTAAAGTTGAACCTAAAGATGTTGAAGCTTGTAAAGATGAGAGTTGGATGAGATCTATGGAAGAAGAATTAGATCAGATTGTAAAGAATAACACTTGGGAACTTGTGCCTACACCTCAGGATAAGAATGTTATTGGTACTAAATGGGTATTCAGAAACAAATTGAATGAAGTCGGTGAAGTTGTTAGAAATAAATCAAGACTAGTTTGCAAAGAATATTCACAGCAAGAAGGAATTAATTATGAGGAGTCTTTTTCTCTGGTTGCCAGACTTGAAGCTGTTAGATTGTTGGTTGCTTATGTTGCTTATGAATATTTCAAGGTATATTAGATGGATGTCAAATTTGTCTTTTTGAATGGTGATCGAGAGGAACAAGTCTACATGGAACAACCTAATGGATTTTCACTATTAGATGATGGTGACATGGTATGTAAATTGAAGAAAGCTCTTTATGGATTGAAACAAGCTCCTAGAGCCTAGTATGCTAGATTAGATAAATATTTGTTAAACTTGGGATTTAGTAGAGGTGTTACTGATAGTAATCTATACTTTAAGATAGAAAATGATAACATCCTATTTATTGAAGTCTTTGTTGATGATATTATATTTGGAGGTGATGATGACTTGAGTATGAATTTTTTCAGTAATATGCTGAAAGAATTTGAGATGTCTATGATTGGTGAGATGAAATTTTTCTTAGGTTTGTAGAATTCATAGACTGGAAAAGATATATTCATATGTCAAACTAAGTATGTGAAGGAATTTCTAAAGAAGTTTGGGTTAGATGACTCCAAATTGGTTGGAAATCCTATGGTGACTGGTTGTAAATTGTCTAAGAATGATGAATCTCTGAAAGCTAATCAAAGTTTGTAGAGATCTATGGATGGTGGACTGCTATATCTTACTCAGACTAGATCAGGCATTATGCATGTTGTGTGCATGGTTGTTAGATATCAAGCTGACCCGAAAGAGAGTCATGCCACTGTTGTTAAGAGGATATTCATATTGTACGTTAGGAAATAGGAAATCATCACAAACAATATAAAAACATAATAATCACTAGCCCAATCATGAGAACTCATTGCAATGATCTATCCTAAACACACTCAATAGAGACATGAAGATAAAACATTCAAAACTAGAAATTAAGCAAACCAAAGGTATGATTTGAATGCTCCTTCATGCGGCTCCATTGTCCTCCTTTCTTCTCCAAATAGTTTTGTTGTGGATCTCACCTACTAGTGCATGATCATGATATGAAAGCAAGTAAATAAGATATTGCTCAAGAATACTCGAAGCGCGATTAACTAGAAATTTGATAATCTGATTAGGCGTCAAGAATCAAGGGTCAAGGGATTTGATTGAAGAAATTCATCCAATTTATAGATAAATTGGAGAGATGGACAAGATTAGCATGATTCAATTCAAATGGAAATTGCAAACCAATTATGTCAATTATGACAAATTATGACAAATTATGCACTTTCTATGCAGAATTTGTTGATTGATAATTTATGACAATTTATGACAAATTTCTATGTCAAGAATTGATTGATTGTCAATTATGACAAATTATGACAAATTGACATGTCATTTCCATGAATTTAGGAGAGAAATAGGAGGAAATTGAAATTAAGAATTAGAAATTTAGAAAATTAGAAAATGAGGAATTTAGGAATTAAGAAATTGATGGAAATTAGAAATTAGGTAAATTAATTAATAATTTATCATTTATTAATTAATTCACAAAGAGGAATAATTAGCCAATTAAATGAACATTTAATTGTGACAAGAAAACTTAGGATAAATAAATAATTTATTAATCCTAAAGGAGGAAATGACAAACCAGGTTAAATGATTAAATCATAAAACCCTAGAAGACGAATTAGGCCTTGATGAAAGATAATTGACTCGATCATGATTTTGATTAACAAAGGACCAATGTGATAAATGATTTAATTGATAAATGCGCCAATTGATGAGGAACAATGACTAATTGATCCAAATTGACATAATGACGATGATCGATGACATAGATTGCAAGATGACAAGATTAAAAATGACCACGATCGATGACGAATCGATTGCAAAATGACAAGGTTGAACATGACAACGATCGATGACAAATCGATCGCAAAATGAAAAAATTGAAAATGATAAGGATTGATGACAAAATGACAAGATTGATAAGAGGACAAAACCCTAATCAGGATTGACGATGTCCAAAATGATGACAAATGAGCACGCACATTGATGCGATAGGATAAGATCGATTAAAATCATGACTGGAGAGTGTTGTCGACAAGACCAAATTCGAAAGTAAGATGAATGAAGAATGTAGAAGAATGAATCGATGTTCACAAATGATAAAGACCAAGTGCGAATCATAGGAGAAATGTTAATGCGATGCAAAAACCTAAAATGAGGCAATGCGCAAATGTTAAAGTATGACTCCGCAAGTGTTGACCATTTTTAGGTGTCTACACATATAACTAAAGGGAACTCTAGATTATGGACTATGGTATCTGAGGAATGATGATTTCATGATATGTACTTACACTTATGTTGATTGTGTTGGCATTATGGATGAATTGATTATGTGTTGCATTGATGTCAACACTAGCTGATATGGTTGGTTACCAACAGACGGGTTTTTGTTACCGATAGAAGATCTAGTGTTACTAGCAGAAGAGACTATGTATTGGACACTTATGGCATGTTTGGATCAGTGAAGTATGTTTGATTACATATGATACATTCTTCATGAGAATGTTTTGGTTAGTTGGTATTGGCTTGGTATTGGATACTATCATACATTCTGGTAAACCCTTACCAACATTGGTTTAAGGCTCTATCGGCAGAGCTTTCACTAAGGAATCTTGACAGGATGCATAAGTGGTGTTGGTGCAGCTTCTACATGGATTTTAGGATGTTGAGGATGTTCTTTGATCGTGCTTTAACTACTTGAAGAAATTGCCTTAGCATAGTGGACCCGAAATAGGTCCAGTACCTACCTAGGTTATGGACCGGTATCATGCTAACGTGTACTTTACACATTACCGGGATGTTTCGAGATGATTAATGAATTTGTTAGTGTCGTTTTGATCTTAAGCCAACATGTCATATCAATATAATATGGATTTATGTAATATCTTTTAGGTGGCCGAACTAATTGGTTTAGGCCTTAGGGTTTGTATAAAATAATGTAAGATCTCATTTGTAGATTGTGGTATGGGATTATATGTCATGGTCTTGGAATGCGATATCATATGCAAAGGAGATTTGGTCAATCATAGGTGATTGAATTGGATTAAGGAAGAGGTCAAAGGCCTCTGGTATTGAGCTTAATTAGGACTGTAATTAGGCATGGTAGATGTTATTTCTAGCAGTTCACTCTATTGGATTGTTGTCTATTTATCTTGAGATGGTTGTAGCCTCTCTGTAGTCAATGAGACTCTTTTGTAATGAGTAGTATGATCTAGGAAGTGTGCCTTCCTACAAGTGTAGGCCCCTTATTGTAACACATACTTTCTGCAAAAGTATCATCTGACTATGGGTAGGCTTCCCACCATGGTTTTTCCCTTTCTGGGTTTTCCATGTACAAATCATGGTGTTATGTGGTATGGTTGCTTTGCATTGATTATCTATTTAATTGTTAAGTTGTATTCTTTACCGGTATCTGTTCCTACCAAAATTTGTATGTGTTTTACCAGTACTTGATCTATTTAAAGGTTATTAAGTGGATTAAAAGTTATAATCTGTTAGCAACTAATTCACCTCCCCCTCTCAATTGTTCAGTGGTTATCCTAATAGATTGGGCTGGTGATATTGATGACCAAAATAGAACTACTGGTGGAGCATTCTTTTTGGGTAAGAATTTGGTTTCATGGGATAGTAAAAGACAAGATTCAGTGTCCTTATATACTGCTGAAGCTGAGTACATTGTTGATGCTAGTAATTGTACTAGTTTGGATGAAGCAAATGTTGAAAGATCTCATAATTATTTATGATGAGCCTACTGTTATTTACTGTGATAATTCTAATGTTATTAACATGTCAAAGAATCTGATGCAACATTCAAAGACTAAGCATGTGTCAATAAAATATCACTACTAGAGAGAGCAAGTTAGCAAAGAGAAGGTGAAGCTGGAATATATATCTACAAAGGAACAAATAGCTAATATTTTCACTAAACCTTTTCTTGCAGATACATTTGTCTACTTGAGAGACAAGTTAGGGGTATCCACCCCTCCTAATGAGAACTAGATGCATTGAATTTCATCAATCTAGTGGATTTTAGAGCTTTCTCTTTTTATCTGGATTGATGAGTTGATCTTGCTCCTTTGCTAGAGTAGTCTGTTGACTTGGTTGTGTGTCAAGGGGGGAGAGAGATTCACAGTTCTATTTTGGGTAGAGAGATATAGGTTTCCATTTTGGGGAGAGAGTTTGGTTTTTTGTTTTGAGATCTTTGGCATTGGTGTCAAATGGGGAGAGAGCTCATGTGAAAAACTTCTTTATCTATCTTGATCTTAGGGGGAGTTTGTTGGAGATATCTTATTTCTTTGCATTGATTGTTTTTCACATTCATATGTTACCATCAATGCCAAAGGGGGATATTTTTGGATATTGTTGGTCATTGATGCTGCTAGGATATGTTGTTGTCATTGATGTCAACATACTCCTATGTATTTCTTTGGTGTGTTTGTGAAGATCTTATGATCCGGTTTTGCAGTTTTGTTTTGTTGATCACTATTTTGCAGAGTTTGGTATATCCTCCGGTATATTCTGGTGTGATCAGATCTTGTGCTGATGTTTTGGGATATTGTTTGAGATGGTCTTATGTATATTCATTTTAGATGGATCATGATTTGGTGCTCTGTAAGCTATCTTTCTTCATGATAGTTGTTTATTGGTTGTGTTCTTGATCTTTCAGACATTGACCGATGAAGTTTTGATAAGTGGAGTTGGCACAATTGTTCCTGATGTTTCTAACATTCTTGTTGGTGTTTCCTAGTCATGTCCTATTTATTTTGGTGATCCAAATTGATCATTGTGCGATTTATTGATGGTTTTCATCAACCCGTGATGTTTTTTGTGTTATGTGGTATTTTTGGTGGTGTAGCGTGTTGCGGTTCATCTTGGCATGATTTTTGGTGGAGTTGACCATTTGGGAATTTGATTTAGGTCCTTGCTATACAATGTAAATCCTTATATTGGTCCAGTGGTCAATCTTTATATCATGTGATGTAATTTTGTAATTGAAGGTTGAGGGTTTAGTCAACCTTGTTATAAAGGTTGATGATTTATATATATAGGTGATATTGTCATGTAATTTATGTGTCGATGTTATGTCTAGATTGTCAAAGAGAGTTTTATGTGTGAACAAGAGATTTAACCTTTGGTGTTGAGTTTGAGGAGATATTGGTATTGCAGAGCAAACATTTGTGCTTAAATCAGGCATTTGGAGATGCTATTCTTCTAGTTCATTTCTTTCGGATTGTATTCTGAATCTTGTTGTAAGTCAGTGAGACTTCCTTGAGGGTTGTAGCCTTCTGGCCCATTATCTTTTGAGCAGTGAGGTGTAGGAAGTGTGCCTAAATGCATGCATATTCCCCATTGTCATATTTTCACATACTACTATAGAGTATCATCTTACTATGGGTAGGTCTCCATAGTGCTTTTTCCCTATACCGAGTTTTCCATGTCAAAATCTTGGTGTTGTGTTGTGCTCTCAATTTTCTTATCTTTTTTGTTACTGCGGTTTATCAGATCTATGTTTTGTGATTAAGTTTTATTTATGGTTAAGACTAATTCACCCCCCCTCTCAGTCTTCCCTCTTGGTTGCTGCTAACACTACCTTTATCGGTCAGTGTTTCAAATGCAACAACTTTGGACATAAGTCAAATATGTGCAAAATGATGAATAATTTATAGAATAAGAGATGTTTTTCATATGGGATGTTTGGACATATATATAACCAATACAGGATGAGAGACAAAATGAAATGAAATTTAGGCCTATACAGAGAAATGTCATTTTCCATGCATGCAACAAACTAGTTCATATTACAAAACATTGCAGAAGCAAGAATGCACCGGTGAACAAGAACAATCAAGATGAGAAAGGCAAAGAAAAGGTAGATGAAATTAGAGATTAGAATAAGAAGATGTGGGTGAAAAAGGAAGATTCAAATGTGCAAAATGGCTCCACACCTAAATCCGGTGATGGAACCTCATCTGGCAACTAGGGCATTTTTGCCTTAGGGGGTAGATTATCAAGCAAATATTTAGAACCCCCTTGTAAAGATTTGTAACCAATCAAGGATGGTTGCAGATGATGGAGATCATTTTTGCAGAACTTGATAACCACAATATTTATGATGGTCTGATAATTCGGTGAATGAAATGATAAAAAATAGTGTAACCAAAAGTCTTTAAGTTTGAGCATTTATTACAACTCAAAATTAGGTTGAAAAGGGCATTCAATAATTCATTTTTCACATTGTGAATGAAGAGTAAGAGTAGAAGAGAAAGGCAAACAAGTTTGAGTTGTGATAATAGAGCTAGAAGTGATCATTCAGAGATTTCTTACGTCCGTTTGAGATTGAAAGAGGTATTTATCCATTTGCAATCAATATTTTCATACCCTAAATTCAACATGCCATCTACATCTATTGTTGCAACCCCTTTGGTGGGGAAAATTTATGAGAGAGTCATACCTATATTCAAGATGAATCCATTTAAATTCATTGAAGATGATCTAGAAGGAGCATTTGTTAGAAATAATGCACCACTAAGAGGGGGAGGGGGTGAATTAGTGGTTCTCAAATATTTTCCCTTTAGCAATCCTATAAGAGCATACCGATTGATAGGTCTAAATAAATGCAGACTTACTAGTTAGTAGGGAGACTAACACAAATGCAATCACACAAGGGACATCTCATAACACTAGCATATACGAGGAAAACCCAAGATGGGAAAAGCCACGGTGAGCAGTGTTGTTGGAGTCTACTGCTCCAATCCAGCCTCACAAAGAAAACACTATTACAAAGTTTAGGGCACCAACCTAAGGAGCACCAACCCCTGACTTTAGGGCACCAACCCAAGGAGCTACAACTCCTAACTTTAGGGCACCAACCCAAGGAGCACCTACCCCTGCACCGAGCTACAACTCAGTGAACACACAGATATCTTTAATTACAAAAGTATTTTTCTTGTTACAAGTGAATCTTGCAACCTTTTCATATATCTTACTCTGTCGATGAGATACTTTCTCTTCTACACCAACTCACTTCTCTTGCTGCTCTTCACCTGCTGCTTCTCAGTCGGTAAGCCTTACCGGTTCATCTCTCTTTTGTTCTGCTCTCACCGAATCTTCTCCTTACTGTTGTACTCTTTAATAGTACTAACACTCTGCCAGTTCTCTGTCTACCTTCTTTGCAGCTTCCTTCACTTCTGCTTGACTAGTATTAACACTACCGGTTCTTCTCTCCAGCCGGTTGAATACTTCAACCAGGTTCTTCTTCTCCCTCCATCACTTCTCTCAAATGCTCGATGAGAACTTGGCTGATTTTCTCTTACTTACAGAAGTATCTTACTTTACAGTAGCACAATAATATTCTATGTAGCAACCACAAACAATCTCTTTGGCCTTCATACCTATAGCCCAGACTTCCTACCAAAAACCAATTCAAAAACTAGGCGGTTAGGGTTTCCTCATCATCCTTGAGACCAACCAAATCCAATCAGATCTTTCTCGATCTGATCTTCCTGACATTCACTTGCAGAAGTCTTCCATCAATGTGCTTTCTAGAACATGCCTTCTATCTTCAACAACCTGCAATCAATCTATCGACATGCATCTCGGTCAATCACCATTAAAGCCTCTATTATTTCCTTCTCGAGGTCTTCTAATAGTCTGATAGTTTTTCTTTGATTCAGGAGCCAACAACTCCCTCATTCTTCTTTGTTGTTCATTCTCCCTCAAGCCACACGCTTCTGACACGATCCACAAATCATGGGTTCCACTTTTAGTGCACACCTGTTGAGAAACCTAACTCCACATGGCACTTCACCAACCTTTGTAAGCTTGCCACCTTGATCCCATGTGGCATCCAAATCAACCATCTATTAACTTGACTTTTTCTGTTAGTCCAAATAGAATCATCAATCAACCACCCTACCAGTTCCTCTTCTCTTTCGGTTTGCTAACCCAATCGGTCTTACTTACTATACCGGTTACCTCATCATATCTGCCCTTATCTTGAACTATCGATGGAACTCACAAACTAGTCTCCAGACAGGTAGATCCAAAATATGCTCATTCCCACAAGTGAGAAGTCTTCTACATCTGCACCTTGCTTATATAACCAGTGGACTTACATACCAGTTACCACTCTTGATGACACCATGTCATCAACCTTCACAAGACTCCATCTTCAATCGGGTCTTTCTACTTCGAATTGCATCTTCTTGGTCTTGCCTTTCTTCATTATCAATCTTGTTCATTCCTCTACCGGTTTGTCAAAATGACAAACACTTCACACTTCTCTCTCCAAACTATAATGCACTCAATGCATAATAGGAGATAAGCTCCACTTACTTAGTGGAGTAGCACCATCTACCTTCTTCCATATACTCATGTGACTTCCCAATTTATACAACATCTCTTCAAACAGACACATGTGATATGTAGTGAGCACATTCATAGTCAGTCATTGCTTCTCATGATGACTGCATCTACATCCAATAGGAGTCCTATTGTTCTGCAGCCTCTCAGCATACCGGTTCATTCTTCTCTTCTAGTGTTGATGTGACTTAGTTAACATTCTGCCTCTTCTTCACAAACAACCACTCAAACACCTTGCCCATTTGTCAACACATCACTTTGCTAGTTGACATACTTTCCTTACCATTACCAGTGTTCTACAACACAAGGTGATATCCAAGATATCTCATCCTATCACATTGTGTACTTCTTCATAGCAGTGTTGCACATACATTTCTACTACTGGTGGTCATCCTCTACTAGTTGACATCAATGACAATACAATGCCAACAACATTTTCTTTAGTCTTGTATGGTGTTATTCATAATGAGGATATTAGGGATTATATCCACTATAGCATTGAATAATTTGGCAATGATGATATGCTATCACTTTACAACAAGAATCTGTTAGATAGTTTGGGAAATTTGAAGCCCAATTTCAAGGCACTTTAGGATAAGGGTTTTGTGCAGTTTATTCACTTTTCGATGCGAGATGAAGCAGAATGGGTCTTATATATTCTAATTAGAGTTCACGATGAATTCATGTGGATAGATTGGCCCTATAAGATAATGAAGCAAGCCATTGAAGTAGTTACATACTTAAAAGCAATCGGTGAAGTCCCCGGTCTAAGGAAAATATAAAATACAACACTAACAAAGATTAGCGGATCTCCATTTGACAACCGGCTAATGAATCAATGATATTATTGAGCATGATGTTAGATTTTCCTCAATGGTGATTGGATACAAGGTATGCCAATCGAGAAGGATAAATTGTGTCTTCGACATGGCCATATTTGCAGCGTATGAAATACTAAAGGAAGATAAAAGGTATGATCTTTGTACAATGCTTCTCAATGAGTTAATGAGAAACTTGAAGAAGATAAAACAAAATAAGAAACATTTATTCAAGTTTGGATCCCTAATTTTCTGTCTAGAACTTTATTTCAAGAATGAGATCCTTAGAATTGGAAAAGTCCAATGGGCTTATGATAAGTAGGTAGCCATGAAAATCAAGGAAGGATTGATAGGTTTGAGTGAAAATGTAATGCAAAAATTAGCTTTATGGGGCTATTTCAAAAATTTTCAAGCCACTATGAAAAGCATAGAGAGAATTCCTAAAGACATAGTGGAGAAGTATGAAAAAACTATTTGTTTTATGTTTGACAATGATCAGTGTCATATGGAGGCAGTTGAGCTAAGAACTATCTGGATCATGCCCATGGAGCATGTGGTGGATGGAGTCACACTTGATGCATATTCTCAACACTTGTTGAGTCAACTAGTGGACCAAAAATAGGAGAGATTTGGCACTTTCTAGGATAAGGATCTAGACCTGCACAAGAAATTTATTGCTGGGTATCATTGGCATATGATGAACCAGCACATTGATATGATGATAATGTATGTTGTCATTGATGTCAATAACTGTAAGAGAACTAGTATGTAGATTGAAAGAAGTTGGTGAACCAGTATGAAGAGGCATGCAGAGATGTAGTGAACCAGTGTCAGGGTTTCATTAAGTATGACTACCGGTTGGTAGTCTCAACTCTATGGTTATCGGTTTGGTGATCCATCTTGTGTGATGCAACCGATGATACTTTGTGATGAGTTAGCTAAGAGATGTGATTGAGGTGCCACATTAGCCTTGTGCCCGTGAAGGATTGAGGTATGGGAAAATTGACCGCGTTTGAAGTCTACCTTAAGAATGATCATTCTTCTTAGTGGTATGAGAAGAAAGCATGATGGGTTACTAATTCCCATGTACGGTGAATAATGAATGATGCAAATTGTCTTGTGATCTGTTTGAAATTGTAATGCTCTATGCAATGTATTTTGATGGTCAGGACTGGACCGCCTGTGTTGTAAACCTAAGGTGCTTAGGGTTTAGAGTTTATGCTACCAACCTATCTGTTGTCTATAAGATTGATGATGTTTATTATTCTAAAGTTGTTGGCAAATGTTGTGTGTATCCGAGTGATGAGATACTTACCAGACTAGTAAGAGGAAAACTGCAGAGTGTGATTGCAAAGTAGAGGAAATGAAAAGGATCTGCCTTGGCATGTAGTGTTGTTATCAGATCGGTAGTTTTACCTGTTATCTTCTAACCATTTAAATAGTTGGAAATCCCTTAATCGGGTAGCTTTAATAGGCTTATTGTAAAACTTGTAACTAGGGTACTCAAGATCATTGAGTTCTTTAAATCCTCTAGCAAGGTAACCTTTAACAGGGTATATAGCCATCACTTAAGTGGGTGATCTCTAACAGGATCAGTTCCTAAAAGAACCTTATTGTAAAGTCTTTAACCGGACTAGGCTCCTAACAGGGAAAGCTTCAAAAGAGTTCAAAACAAGCTTGTGGGTATTCATCCCCATCGTGGTTTTTCCCATTTGGGTTTCCATGTGAAAAATCTATGTGTTATGTGTTATGCATTTTTCATGTGATGTTTATGAAGTATTTGGTTGAAAGATTATGCATGCAGAGTTAATAGGTTATGGTATTTCTAGTATACCACATGCATATGTTTATGGGTGAAGTTGATGTCAAGTATTGATCGTATTTGAAGTGTTTAGACTTATTAGTTTATGGTATCTGATGTCTTACTATGTTTAACTAGTATTGCCATGGTTAAGTTCAATAAAAGTGATAACCAGTTGGTATTGCTTTAGCTAGATAAGTTGTTGTGAGAGTTTTTGCCTATACTGATTCACCCCTCCCTTCTCAATACTAGCTGGGGTATCTATTGTTCATCATTATTCATCAATTGGTATCAGAGTGCCTCTAGGTCCGCGGTGATATAAGCTTAACCGCTTGAGGTAAAATATCCAACTATAATGATGAAGAGGGAAGGTCCTAAGTTCAATAGAGATAAGTTTAAGATATGGAAGGACAAAATGAAGATTTACATCAAGAGTATGGGTGCTCAAGACTGGAGCTATGTTGAGAATGCCTATGTTACTCCCACTGGAACTCTGACTGATGATCAGAAGAGAGAGATCCAAGAAAATGGACAAGTCATGGAAGCCCTTATCAGTAGCCTGTCAAATATTGAGTTTATTGATGTACAAGACAAAGACACACCTAAGGATTTATGGGATGCACTGGAAAACATCTATGGTAGTGATGAGCATGTAAAGAAAGCTAAGGAAGAAAGCCTTAGAGGTAAATTTGAGGATATGAGGATGGTTGAAGGTGAGACCATTCAGCAGTATGGTATTAGGATTAAGACTATGGTTGGTGATATCAAAAGTGTTGGTGGAACTATTGATGATACCACTGTTGTTAGTAAAGTCCTTAGATCATTGTTACCAATCTATGCAATCAAAGTTGCTTCTATCTTGGAACTAAGGTCTATTGATAAAACCAAGGTATCCTTAGATTCTATCATTGCAAAGTTATCTGCTTATGAGTTGAATAACTATGATGGTAGTGTTCAGAAGACCGAGTCAGCCTTTAAAGCATATGTTGTACCATCCAGAAAAGGAAAAGAAACTAGTTACCAGTTATGAATCCAGACAATGCAGAGATATGGATGATGAAGAGATTCTGATGGAGCTCAAAGCTCTTCTTGCTAAAATACTTCCAAAGGGAACTAGAAAGTATAGAGGTAAACTTCCTTTGAAATGTTTTTCCTGCAACAAGATAGGACATATAACTATTAATTGTCCTAACAATGACAATAAGGATAAACCAGACGGGTTTAGAAAGTATAAAGGAGGAAACAAAAGAAATTGTCTAGTTGTTGTGGATGAAGGTGTCACTGATGAAGAATCAGAGGATGAAGAAAATGAAGACATAGTGTTTGTAGCAGTAAAGGAAGAAGTGTTTGACAAGAAAGATCTTGTCTCTCACATTGACAACTCTAATGAGTGGATAATTGATAGTGGTTGTTCTCACGACATGACTGGTGACTGGAGAAAGTTTCTGTCTCTGGAGGAATATGATGGAGGTGTTGTCAGATTTGGCAATGATGCACCATGCTTGGTGAAAGGTAAAGGATCCATCTCATTGAATGGAAAGAGAAGTGCAGATGATGTCTACTAGGTAGAAGGTCTTAAGCATAACCTATTGAGTGTTGCTCAGCTGAATGACAAAGGATTAGTTCTGGAATTCAAAGGTGGAATTTGCAGTATAATTGGGAAGAGTGATGAAGTTATTGTGACTGGTAAGTAGACCAGAGGTAACCTATTTCAGTTGAATGCCAAGATAAGTCAGTGTCTAATGGTTAAGTTTGATGATAGTTGGATATTGCATAGGAGACTCTGTCATATGAACTTTGACAACATTGTTAAAGTCAGTAAGATCAAGGTGATAAGAGGATTACCTTTGCTGAACAAACTTGATAATTCTTTGTGCAGAGAATGTCAACTTGGGAAGATGTCTTCCTCAACTTTTAAAGGTAAGTCTTTCTCAACAGAACATTTACTTGATCTTGTGCATACTGATTTGTGTGGTCCTATGAAAACTAGAAGTATTCAGGGAGATAGGTATTTTATGATTCTTACTGATGAATGCTCAAGAATGATGTGGGTCACATTCTTGAAAGACAAGTCTAAAGCATTTGGAAAATTCAAAGCTTTCAAAGCATTAGTAGAGAAAGAAAGTGGTAAAAATATAAAATGCGTGAGAACTGATCAAGGAGGAGAATTCACTTCTAATGAATTCAATAAGTACTATGAAGATAACAGTATCAAGTGGTACTTGTCTGCCCCAAGGACACCACAACAGAATGGCATAGTAGAAAGAATTAACAAGACTGTAGCTGAAGTGGCTAGAACAATGTTGATCCAAGGAAAGGTTGCTCACACTTTTTGGAGAGAAGTGGTGAGCACTGTAGTCTATACTATGAACCAGGTACTCATCAAGAAAGGTAAAGATAAAACCCCTTATGAGTATTGGATCGAGAAAAATCCCATTGTGAGTTACTTTAAAGCGTTTGGTAGTAAGTGCTATATCAAGAGAGGTGAGCATTTGAGCAAATTTGATGCAAAATGTGATGAAGAAATATTTCTGGGATATTCCACTAAGAGCAAAGCTTTCAAGTGATACAAAAATAGAACTTAGAAAATTATTGAAAGTATCAATGTTAGGGTTGATGAGGAACCTGAGGAAACATGCAGCAAAGAAGTGGAAGATGAACCGGGTATAGCCTTCTAGGAACCGATTAAGAAAGAAACTTGTAAAGATCTCAATGTTCTTGTACCGGTAGAAGCTGCAGTAAGAGAAGAAGAAGAAGTTAGTGAAGAAGAAGAAGAAAAGCTAGTAGATCAGGCTAGAATCATTCCTAGATATGTGAAGCTGCATCATGATCCGAAGCAAATCATAGGAGATAAAGATGGAAGGATACTCATAAGAAGAAAAGTGAAAGAAAAATCTTGCATGATTTCTAAATTTGAACCCAAGACTTCAAGAGAAGCTCTTACAGATGAAGACTAGATTAAAGCAATGGAAGAGGAGCTAGAACAAATAGAAAAGAGTGCGACATGGTCTTTGGTGCCCAGACCGGAACATAAAAATGTCACAGGTACTAAATGGGTCTTCAGGAATAAGATAAATGAAGAAGGAATAGTTGTAAGGAACAAGGCTAGGATTGTATGCAAGGGATATGCTCAGGAGGAGGGAGAAGACTATGGAGAAACCTTTGCTCCTATGGCTAGACTAGAAGGTGTTCGAATTCTACTTGCATTTTTAGTATTTAAGGGATTTAAGGTTTATCAGATGGATGTGAAGTCTTCTTTTCTAAATGGAATCCTAGAAGAGGAAGTGTATATAGAGCAACCAGAAGGGTTTGCCTTATTAGAAGATAGTGACATGGTGTGTAGATTACACAAAGCCATGTATGGACTAAAACAGGCACCTAGGGCATGGTATGAAAGACTACACTCTCATCTTGTGAAGATTGGATTTCAGAGAACAAGTGAAGATAGCAACATCTACTTGAAATCAAAAGATGATCAGATTCTAATATGTGAAGTGTTTGTGGATGACATAATCTTTGGATGAGATGATAAAATGAGTCATGCATTTGTAGATGAAATGAACAAAGAGTTTGAGATGTCTTTGATAGGAGAAATAAAGTTCTTCATTGGTTTACAGATTCAACAAATGAAAGAGGGTATCTTTATTACCTAGTCCAACTATGTCAAAGAGGTATTAAAGACTTTTGGCATGGAGGAAAGCAAACCGATTGGTACATCGATGGTGACTGGCTGTAAACTGACCAAAAAAGATGATTCAACATTGGTGAATGAAAAAGAGTACCGGTCAATGATCAGTAAGCTACACTATGTGGTGCATAGCAGACCAGATATTGCTCATGTTGTAGGCATAGTAGCTCATTTTTAGAAATGTCCAAGAGAATCTCACTTGGTAGTGGTGAAAAGGATTCTTAGATATCTAAAAGGAACAAGTGATTATGGATTGTGGTATCCATATAATGGTGACTATAATCTCAAGGTATATACTGATGCCGATTGGGTAGGTAATGTGGACGACCAGAAGAGCACAACCGGTGGAGCGTTCTTTCTCAGAGGAAGATTAGTATCATGGACAAGTAAGAAGCAGAGTTGAATTTCCCAATCTACAGCTGAAGCAAAATATGTGGTAGCATTTATGAACTGCACTCAAGCAATTTGGATGAAGCATGTATTAGAAGGTTTCAAAGTACCTGTATCTGAACCGGTGAATATATTTTGTGATAACACAAGTGCAATAAATATTTCCAAGAATCCTGTATTGCATGCTAGAACTAAGCATATTGAGCTTAAATATCACTTCTTGAGAGAGAAAGTCCATAATAAGGAGGTTGTACTACAACATGTTTCCAGTAAGGAGCAGCTAGCAGACATATTCACTAAGCCCTTATCGAAGACTACATTTACCCATTTGAGAGGTGAATTAGGGGTTCTGCCCCTTCATGAAGTCAACTAAAGTTGTGTGCTCCACATCAGTCAAGTACTAAAGTGACAAATATTTTAGGATTGATGTGTTGAAGGATGCTACTCCTTAGGGGGAGTAGCATAGTAGATTTTGGAAGCTTGTGCCTCCACTTTGGCATTGTTGTCAAAGGGGGAGAAGATATCTAATGTATGGGGAGAAGATATCTGATGTATGGAGGAGAAGATTCTGATAATGCAGATACACTGGTCTGTGAGGTTTTTAATTGCAATGCTACACTGAGTATTGCCATCAATGCCAAAGGGGGAGATTGTTGGATATCATTGGCATATGATGAACCAACATGTTGATATGATGATAATGTATGTTGTCATTGATATCAATAAATGTAAGAGAACCAGTATGCAGATTGAAAGAAGTTGGTGAATAGGTATGAAGAGGCATGAAGAGATGTAGTGAATCGGTGTCAGTTTCACTAAGTGTTACTACCGGTTGGTAGTCTTAGCTCTATTGTTATCGATTTAGTGATCCAGCTTGTGCGATGCAACCGATGATACTCTATGATGAGTTAGCTAAGAGATGTGATCGAGGTGCCACGTCATCCTTGTGCACGTGAAGGATTGAGGTATGAGAAGATCAACCACGTTTGAAGTCTACCCTGAGAATGATCATTCTTCTTAGTGGTATGATAAGAAAGCATGATGGGTTACTGATTCCCATGTGCGGTGAAGAATGAACAATGTAGATTGTCTTGTGATCTGTTTGAAATTGTAATGCTCTATGCAATGTGTTTGGATGGTCAGGATTGGACCACCTATGTTGTAAACCTAAGGTGCTTAGGTGTCATGCCCAAACTTTTGGGCACGAACGAAATAATTTTTATTTTTATTTTTTAAATAACAACCTAATAACATTAAATTTGCTAATATGAAATGCACTAACAAATTTTGTCTTAACTATGTTTTGAGTTAACTCTAACCACTAACTCAAGTAAGCAAAAATAATTTAAATTAAATGCGGAATATTAACTCTCCAAAAGAATTTATTTTTATCTCATCAATTAATAAATAATAAATTCATTTAAGCAAAAACCCCTAAATTAATTGACAAGGGATGTTATTAATCTCAATTATTATTTTTTAATTATTGTAGGAATTAATTAAATTAACTCTAGCAATTGGATTTTTAAATCCCATGGATTAATTTAACAATAATTATAATGTGTCTAAAATTTGACTAAAAGGCTAAATAAATCCATAATAAAATTTGCCCTATAAAGTTTATTCTCGACAAGCCTAAATTTAAGTTAACTAAAGTTAATCCCCTATGGCCAAAAATCATACAAAAGAAATCATTATAATTTTCTAAAATATAAAGCTTCAAAAGAATTAAAATTCAAAACATCATATTTAAATGTTTATATAAATGTATATAAAATATGAATGTATAAATAAAATAATTAAACTATAATTAGATTTATACATTCATATATTCAACTACACACACACACACACATATCTAATACATATTTTTTTTCTTTCAAGTTCTTAAATTTTAAAATAACCATGAACCCTAAAATTTTAATGTTATAAATAAAAAAAACTATACTAACATTTTCTTTTATTTCTTTTATATCTCCCAGAATACCCTAACCCAAGCCAAGTTAGGGTTTTATGTTTAATGCAGGAGGTGGAGGGCTGAAAGCATGGCAAATCCAAGAGAGGGCCGATTGGGAGGGGGGGGGGGGGGTTTGTTGCAGGTAGTGGTCGTGGCGGAGGTGAGAGGAGCTCACGGGGGGGAGGCTCCCCTGCAAGGGCGGCCCACAGCTCAGTTGTGCCATCGCTATGGGGCACCGCCCACAGGGGGGATGAAGCCTCCCCGACTATGGGTTGTGGCCCACAGTGGCGGCTACGGCCGCCACTAGGGGTCGCCGCCCATAGCGTGAGGGGGTTGAGGCTCCCCCATTTTGCTTTTTTTTTTTTTAAATAAATTAAACCTCATCTTTTTTTTTGTTTTTATATATAAATATATATGTATATGTATATGTGTGTGTGTATGTATATGTATATGTGTGTGTGTATGTATATATATACTTAAGTAATCTATATATATATTTTTCTTAACCTTTTTAAATCATGCAGAAATTAATAAAATATTGACTGCATGGAAATAGGGGTAAATTTTTTTTTATTTACTTTAGACAATCTGTTTATATATATATATTTCTAAAATCACATCAAGCAGGTTTTCAAAACTAATAGATTTAAATAAAGCATTTCTTTTTTTTTCCATTGACAATCCAGATACTAACTTTAGAGATAGACTACTAATTTTAGATTTATTTTCTGTGATAAATAAAAGGGGAAATGACATAATTTAATAAACTATATTCAGCAACTACATTAATCTAGAATTATTTAAATTAACCTTAGAGATAGGCATGTTAAATCTATTAAACCATGATTTGTATTTGGGAATAAATGATTAGGACTAAATGCTAAATTTTCTCTTACTAACATGCAAGCTTACTACTTTACTCATTTCCATTATTTCAATATGCATAAGGAAATAAACTGAACTTTTATTTTCAGAAATAACATGCATACAACAAATATTATTTCCATAACTATAGGAACTTAATCCAAAAATAAACATTTCATTTTTGCAGTAATAACTTAATAAAAATAATGCATTTCTTTAAGGCATATTTAAAATACAATATAGTCAACATTACAAATAGGTGAGATACTCATCTAGTCTCTCATTCCTATTAAATGAGGACTTTAAACAAAATGAATACATTTCTTTTTCAAATAAATACAACATATAGTTTTCCCTTTTTTTTTTTAACATTGTTGCAACTAAACTATAATATATCCCATTCCCTAATCTTTTTCTGCAAATCAAGTAAATCTAGCAACTCCTAGCTTGTCTTTTTCTTTTCTTTCTGAACAACCTACAAATAAATCATGAGGTTATGACCATGGAGTGCTCACCTCCTAGCCTAGGCTTTCTAGAAGCCGCCCCTGAGCTTGGAGAACCAAGCCCTAGATAGGTTACACACATGCAAACACAACAAGCAAGGGAAAAACATACAACAAACACTTTCCCAACCAAGGCTACACTTCATCACAAAATGTGATGTTTTTACACAGGTGGTAGTGGACCAAATACCTTGAGGAGACTGCAAGAATGGTAGATCACAAAGCCACCTCATGGCAAACAAAGATATATCATGATTTCATTAACCCCGCATCCTTATGCCCCACAAGGCATTCATGCCATACTTTCTCCCCTTATGACCCCCAAATGCATAAACCAGGCCATGCAGCAAGGGTCACATATACACCCCTTGAGTTCACTCTCATAATAAGAGCCTCTCACTCAAGGGCTGTCAAACTTCTACCACTCACAAGACCATCCTAATCTCCCAAGAGTAGAAGGCCTTGGTTACTCCCAAATCACAAGAAAATGCATAAAAGAAGTAATAGATAGGTCACATAATAATTTTCACAAAGGAAAATACAAGAACCAACTTTTACATACAAACAATCTTTCCAACATAAACATGCAACATAAAAAGAAACAAAATGGAGAAGATGAACCAACCTTCAATCTACCCAAAGGTTTGCTAGAACTAGTTTGAGGATGAGCAGCCCAATTCCACAATTCTTCCTTCTACACTTAGCCCAAAATTCTATCCCAAAACTATTCTTTTCAAAATTGCATGATCTCCAAAAATGGAGAGTGGGTGAGTACCCACAAAGTCTCTCATTCTTGCTTAAAAAGACCTCAGTTAGAGTTCTCACAGGTTTCTAAAACTGAAAAAGAAAAAAGTAAGAGAAAGTGGGAAAAAGGATCTCACATCAAAAAGGAAGGTTATCTAACCTAGATGGCACCTTCTAAATTGAATTTTCGCTCACCTTAGGAAACCCACTTTTTGAGGTGACTAAATAGTCACATGGGAGTAGACACATGCCTAAAAATACTCTTAACCCATAGGTATACCTTATAGGCTTTAGGAAACACCTCTAAGCTACCCCTAGGGTTCCATTTGACCCCTTAGAAACCCATTTGAAGTTAACTTTCGGGTCAAACCTAAGTTGACCACTCCAAAGATTCTTTACCCAAGGAAAGTTTAGAAACACATTCAAATGTTTGAAAAAGCTATGGTTGAAACAACTCCCTTCAAGAGGCAAGTTAAAATTCAAGACATAAATCAACACGTGTCAAGTGACACAATAAAATACATTACAAAATTACACATGAAATTTGTCTCTTGTTGGATTTACACAAATTAATAATTCAATTTAACACACATGCAGCATTTACTTTCACAAATAAAATACGATACATATAGGGTGTTGTCTCTCCAAATAGACAACCCCTAGTTTTACAAACGTACATAGGTCTAGGTTTGGTTCTCCATAATGTTTCCATGGTCACATGAATAATTTTCTTGCGCATCTCAATTACACATTAGTAATTCCAAATAACTTCATATAATATTAAACACATGAATAAGAATACACATCGAACACTCTGCATACAATTGACATTGAACAAATCAATATATCTTATATCCAAATAAATCCACATAAGTAATTATCATGATCCTCATAATTTTGATCCATACATAAGCTATGTCTTATTTATATCATCATAATAAAGTCCTGCAAATCCAATAATGACATACATCATCTCAAAGTTATCCTATTCTAGAATCATATAAAGTTATGTATCCATAACACATCAAAATCTACACCACAAGGTGAAATGATTCTGTAACCTGGTTCAATTACTTTTCTCACCAATCTATCCATCTAACATAGCCCATCCTATTGAATTATAGCATTTATTAGTAAGGTCAACCATGGTCAACTGAGTTAACAAGAGCTTGATCGGGGAGGGGCTCTACATTAGGGTTTAGGGTTTATGCTACCGACCTATCTGTTGTCTATAAGGTTGATGATGTTTATTATTCTAAAGTTGTTGGCAAATGTTGTGTGTATCCGAGTGATGAGATACTTGCCAGAACAGTAAGAGGAAAACTACAGAGTGTGATTGCAAAGTAGAGGAAATGAAAAGGATCTGCCTTGGCATGTAGTGCTATTATCAGATCAATAGTTTTACCTATTGTCTTCTAATCATTTCAACAGTTGGAAAATCCCTTTACCGAGTAGCTTTAATAGGCTTATTGTAAAACCTGTAACCGGTGACTCAAGATCATTGAGTTCTTTAAATCCTCTAGCGAGGTAACCTTTAACAGGGTATATAACCATCCCTTAACCAGATGATCTCTAACAAGATCGGTTCCTAGCATAACTTTATTGTAAAGTCTTTAACCGGACTAGGCTCCTAAGAGGGCGAGCTTCAAAAGAGTTCAAAACAAGCTTGTGGGTATTCATCCCCACCGTGGTTTTTTCCATTTGGGTTTCCATGTGAAAAATCTATGTGTTATGTGTTATGCATTTTTCATGTGATGTTTATGAAGTATTTGGTTGAAAGATTATGCATGCAGAGTTAATAGGTTATGGTATTTCTAGTATACCACATGCATATGTTTATGGGTGAAGTTGATGTCAAGTATTGATCATATTTGAAGTGTTTAGACTTAGCAGTTTATGGTATCTGATGTCTTACTATGTTTAACCGGTATTGCCATGGTTAAGTTCAGTAATGGTGATAACCAATTGGTATTGCTTTAGCTAGATAAGTTGTTGGGAGAGTTTTTGCCTATACTGATTCACCCACCCCCCCTCTCAGTACCAGTTGGGGTATCTATTGTTCATCATTATTCATCATTTATTGGGCCCAAAAGAAAAAGTAATGTTAGAAAGGAAGTTGAAAATCTTGCTGAACAAATGGGCATAACCCAAGAAGTAGTGCAGAGAACTAGAGAGAAAAATACTAAAGGAGGAAGATATGGTGAAGCCATAAGCTAAAGTGGTTCCCACTCCTTCCAAGCAAGCTAAAGCCAAGAAAATTAAATCTACACCTACCTTTAGTGTGCAAAATCTGGTCCCTCCACCTAAGCCTCAATCAACATCAACTGGTGGAGTAGTTAAGAGGAAGGAAAAGAAACTTGCAACGAAGTATGTATTAGCAGAGGAGGAAACTAAATCAGATGAAGAGGCCAAAGAGGTGAAGAAAATAACTACATTCTCTAGAGTGGTCAGAAAAGCTCTATCTGGTGATGCTCCACTTGCAAAGAAAGCTAAAACACAAGGAGAGCAATTCACGAAAACAAGAGCAGGCAAGACAAAATCTGAGATAGATGAAGCTCTTAAGTCTGGTAAGCTTGAAGGCCATTACACTATAGTACCCCCATTACAGAAGATTGTAGATACAATAGTAAATGAAGGTAACTTGAAAAACCTTTTATTGTATTATGAGCATTGTAGTGAAAATGTTCAGAGAGCTATTGAAGAAGCAATTGTATATTATATGAATTCTTTTAGTAAACCATTGACTGAACCATCATCCATGATTCCAAAATAATTATATGATTTCTTGTATTCCTGGAGACACACAGCTAGTCTAGAAGAGTAAAGTTGTATCCTATTATAACAAGAGACAAACTTACCAAAAATTTGGGACATGCTAAGGAAAACTTCCAGAGAAAGCATAGAGTAAACAAAATAATGTTAAGAAGAGTAGATGAAGTAGTAAAGAATACAAAAGGTATTTTGAGGAACTGTTTGAAAGAAAATAATTATCAAGTCAATTTGGAGAAAGATGACTCCCAACCAGAAGAAAAATCAAGTAAAGATACTTCTCCTCCGGTGGGTCATGTTCAAATAAAACAGCCATCTATATAGATAGATCTAGTAGAGACTGTAGATGACACTACTAATAATCAAGCTATTGACAACTCCAATGAAGCTATACAGGATCCTCTCGAGATAGAAATCATTGCTGAGATGATAGCTGAGGAGATAGGTGAAGCATGAAAGGGTGAAGGAGACAATGAGACATCAAAAAAAGATGCAAATATAGAAGAAGCTATGAAGGAGAAGGGTGAAGAGCAGATTGATGAGGCTCTGGTGACCATGACCAAAGCCACTGTTCCTAACAAAAGGAAAGAAGATTGTAGATGATGAAGATGATTTTTCTCATGGTCTGGTAGATTTGAGTACTTTGTCCCCTCTTCAAGTATTGAAGTTAGCCACCCTCATGCAAATCAAGGCAAGTGAGGACTTACTTAAGCCTACATCTGAAGAGAAAGAGGTTATATCTTTGGTGACTATAGTTTTGGAGAAAATTTTGCCTAATCTTAAGTAAGATTCTAGTGATACACCCTTCAATAAGCTTAAGGGTATATTAAATAAAGTTGAATAAGATTTTGTATCATTAGAGAAAGCAACGGATATAAGGTTTTGAACAGGTTTAATGAAATGAGGCTCCAAACATTTTTTAAAATAATTGATGTTGATAGAGCAGTTTTGAAATCTGTGGTGAAAAGTGTAGAGGATGCATTAGATTAAGGCAGTAAAATCTTTAAGTCATGTCTCTTTTTGCCTGAGTTTTCTATAGACACTGACAAGAAAATAAGAGATCTTGAAGGGAAATTAGCTGATATAGCATAGTCATTTGCCCCGCATTCAGTCTTTCCAAGTACCCTTGAAGCCCAGATAATGGATCTCACTGATAAAATAAAGGGCCTGAATAAGGAAAAGGAACATATGATAAGTAGAGTGGGAGAATTAAGAAGTTTAATCACTCCTCAGATGGATACTTTACTTGGTGCTCACCAGGATGCAGTAACTGCTTTGGGTCCCAACAGATCTTAAGGGTATAGAAGTAAATGCATATATGTTTAGCACCCTAATTAATGTTTTGGATTGTTTCTTGAGAGGATGGAATGAGTATCTAAAATCCTTGAAGATAGCCTATGCAGATATTTTCAAGTTTCTGTATATCACTATACACAATCTTTTGTACATAATCTTTGGCAAATCCCTAACTTTGCCATTGATGTCAAAGGGGGAGATAGAGCAGCAAAAAATGGTGCACATTCAAAGGGGGAGCCAGTTGAGTGTAAAAATTTTCTAATTGATTGGTTGAAGACACTGTTTTGGTGATGTTTTGATGAAGATTGATGATGTTAGATACATGGAGATTACTTATGGGTTGTCATTGCTGACAACTCAGTCTAGTAATCCTATCTAGTATATGGTGATTGGGATTACCAGAAGTCTTAAGTTTGGTTATTCATGAAGCATAAGTCTGGTTGGTGTAACATAGTGTATTGATCTAGTAAGCATTATTCATTTCCGATGATGCAGTTTTAGTTGCGGTGATTGGGAATAGTTGATTGGATGTGTGAGACATCTTATCATACAATTCTAGCCTTCGGTGTTGATTCTAGAACAAGTTTCTTGGTCCGGTATCCGGTATTGAAGGAAGAATAGAGTTATCATTATGGTTGATGGTGTAGCGTGTGATTCGGATTCCTTGAGGTGATTTTGGTGGATGTTGATGAGTTTGAGGTAATTTGGCCGACCTATGGGAAACTTGTAATCATATATTTTAGGTTTGGAATAAGGATTTGTAGAAGGATTGAGCTAACATGAGCCCACACATTTCACATTTTGCTATTTTGAGAAGCTGAATAGTTGGCGATCTATTTTGGTGGTGCGGATATATAAGACCAACTTGAATGATGGTTTTGAGTGAGGAAGAGTATGCAAGATTGTGTTTGAAGCAATTGAGCGCAATTTCACATGTGCATCTTATGTTTTCATGATACGATACATGTAGAAGAGCAGTTTTCTTGAACAATGATAGTGGATAATTCTTGAGCCTAACCAGAAGTAATTCCTGGCATTTGTAGATGCTATACTCAGGTTCAAACATTGTATTTGCTTCTATATCTCATTTGTAGGATAGTGAGTCAGTCGAGGTTGCAACCCTATTTTTTAATTGAGCAATGAGCTCTATGCAGTGTGCCTGAATGCAAGTGCATTCTACTTTTATAATATTGTTTTACTAATGACCATAGTATATTAATATTGTGGGTACTCAATCGCGCTATGGTTTTTCCCTTTCCGAGTTTCCATGTAAAAGTTCTAGTGTTATGGTTGTGTGTTATTTTATTTGTGTTTCTACACTATAGTTTATGTTCTTTGCATCTAGTGGCTAAAGAATCAGTTTTATAAATTAGTAAGTAGAAGAACACTGATTCACCCTCTTCTCAGTGTTCATTGATTCCAACACCACCAAATTATCTTTCAAGCTATATACATTAATCTTTTACTCTCTCTTCCTTTCTCCCTCTCACACTCTCTTTCACCATCCCTCCTTCCTTCCCTCTCTACTTTTTGTTGGGAAAATGGTGTCGCAACCTTGCATTTACATGAGGTTACTATTTATAGTAAGTTTTCATTTGAGCACAAAATGGTGCAAAATTCTCCAAGAAGCTTCTGGTTGGATAGATAAGCATGTTGGTAAAGTTTCGTTGCAAGATCACAACTAGTTTTGAAGATATTAAAGTTTTAATTTAGGGGGGTGTGATTAAAGGTTTAAACTTAATTTTGGGGACTTTAGACCCTCTGAAATACCCTGAAAAGTAGGTGTAAACACCATATAATTTTACAAGGTGATAGAGCACTTGGAAAGCTTTTCAATGCTTCAAACAATTTATCAATAGGACACACGGTTCACAAGTTATGGCCTTTGGAACTTTGGACTCCTGAAATAGGAAATATAAAATGCATCAGACATATAAATGAGTTGTAAAAGGGAGGGACACATGTTGATGTGAGTTTTGACACATCATAAGTCATCTATATTGGAGTTAAGGTCGGCTATACTTTATTGGGTTATTTTAGCCCATGATTTTGTAATACTATTTGACGGTTTCTTGTATTGTATCTCCTATATATGAGGTGCATGAGATAGAGGTTGTGTGTAAGAGTCTTATGGCTATTGAGTTCCTTTGAATCTCTATTTAGTTGTACTCCTGTGAAGAGATTTATGTGCAAGTACATTGTAATCTATAATTGATTGTTGAATAATATATTGAGTTGCTTTTGGAGTGTGAGGTTTTTCTCCCGAAAGGGTTTTCCCCACATAAATCACCGTGTTGTGGTATGAATGTTCTTTATGAGTACTTTTGTTAAGTTTCTATAACTATTGTGATGATTTGTAAAATTTTTGCATAACCCTCCTCTCAAGGTTACTGTAGGAAGTTGTTCCTCTACTTAACTTCCTTATAAGTGGTATCAGAGCTTGATCACCTTTGGTTTCAGTTGTGGGTTGTTGGGTTTTTTGAACTAATCCAATTTTGAGTAGGAGATTGTGCAGAAGACACTTTTTGATCTTGTTGTAGAAATTTTTAGATGGCAAGTTCATCAGGGAGAATAGAGGTGGATAAATTTAATGGAACGAATTTTGAGATGTGGAAGTTGAAGATGGAAGATATGCTAATAGATCAAGATCTGTGGGACGTTATTGATGCGAATGTCCAAAGACCCTCAGATCCTACTACGGTAGCTTAGTATGATGTTATGGACTAAAAATCCAAGGGTCTAATCAGACTATTCCTGGCAAACTATGTTTTGATCAATGTCTATGATTAAAAATCTGCAGAAAAGCTATGGACTAGTCTTGGTGAAATTTATCAAGTGAAATATTTATTAAATCATATTGTCTTGAGGAAGAAATTGTATTCCTTGAAGATGGAAGAGGGTGGACAAATTGTAGACCACTTGGAAGCATACAATATGTTGCTAGCTCAATTGGTATCTATTAGTGTTAAAATGAAAGAAGAAGAGAAATGCTAGATTTTTTTTGTTCTTTGCCTGATTTGTGGGATTCTCTTGTTATGTATATTGGTAGTACTTCTATTGTTTTGAAGTCTGAAGATGTGGTGGGTACCCTACTTGTTGAAGAGATGCAGAGGAAGGTATCCATTAGTTTGAAGGAATCCCTAACTGATCGTGGAATACCTAAGGAGATAGGCAAGAAGAATGAGAGGCGCAATAAGTCCAAATCCAGAGGGAGATCAAAATCTCTTGGAAAGTCCAAAGTCATTTGCTGGAATTGTAGTAAACTAGGTCACATCCATAAGGACTGCAAGGAAGAAAAGAAGAAGAAAAAGAAGAATTTTGATTCTGATTTTGAGTCTGAGAAGGAAGATGGTGATGCATTCATTGCATCTTTCGTGACTCATGCAGGTAATGATGTCTGGTTAATTGACTCAGGTGCATCTTTTCGTATGACTTCCAATAGAGATAGGTTTTCTCAATATGAAAAATTTAATGAAGGTAAGGTGTACTTGGGTGATGATTCATATTTAGACATTTTTGGTTGAGGTAAAGTTATAATTAGGTTTTCTTATGGTAGAATAAAAAGGATTAATGGTGTGCTTCATATCCCTGGATTAAAATGAAAATTGTTCTATGAGAAAACTGATGAATGTGGGTGTGCAAGTAATATTTTCTGAAGCAAGATGTAAGATGATTAAGGGTGCTATGATAATTTCTAGAGGTGTCAGGTTCAACACTTCGTATAAGCTAGAGGCATTCACTATTGAGTGTAATAGCACTTTTGTAAAAAGTAAATTTGTGGATACTTCATCAGAAGATTTGAGGGTTTCACCTTCAATAGATGGACATGGCTTTTGGGTACCTAAGGGTTCTCTTTCTTCTAAAGCAAAGTTACCTATAGAGAAGAGTATATTATGACAGTAGAGGCTTGGCCATATTGGAAAAAAAGGGTCTAAGCACCTTGAAAAATAAAAAACTTGTTGAAGGTTTGAATGATTGTAATCTTTACTTTGATTTCTATGAGCACTGCATTTATGGAAAACAAAATTGCATTCAATTTTACTCAAGTTCTCATAAAACTTGTGGCATTTTGGATCTTATTCATTCTGATGTGTTTGGTCTTGTAGATGTTCCTTCTATTGCAAAATCCACATATTATGTTTCATTTATTGATGACTTTAGTAGAAGGATATGGGGTATATTTTCTAAAGAGTAAATCTGAAGTTTTTAGTCAATTTAAAGAATTTAAAGAAATGGTTGAGTTGTAGACTGGAAAGAAAATTAAATGTTTGAGGACTGATAATGGCAGTGAATTTTTCTCAAATGATTTTGATAGATTCTTTAAAGACTGTGGCATTACAAATAGAAGACAACTCCATATTCTCTACAACAAAATGGAGTTGTAGAAAGAATGAACATGACATTGATGGAAAAGGCTAGGAGTATACTTAGTGGTGCTGGTCTAGAACAAAATTTTTGGGCTGAAGCTATTGCAACTACTTGCTACCTGATTAATAGGTATCCTACATCACCCCTTGTTGATAAAACATCTATGGAAGCATGGTCAATTCATAAGCCTTCATTGATACATCTTAGAGTTTTGGGTTGCGAGGCATATGCACATATGCCAAAGAAGAAGTGGACAAAGTTGGAGAATAAGGTTGTGAAATGTATCTTCATCAGGTACAGTTATGGTGTGAAAGGATACAAGCTTTGGGACCCCATTTCAAAAAAGGTAATTCATAGTAGAAGTGTTATTTTTAGAGAAATTAAGTCTCATTTTGTTACATTGTAGCCAGAACAAACTAAAAAGGAATATGTGATTCAATTCCCTTCTACACTTGAAAAAGTTGAATCGAGACCCCTAGAAAGGCATGAAGTTGAGGAGATCTCATCTAGATTTGAATCTTTAGAAGAGGAGGAAGAACCTCCAACTCAACTTGTTCGAAGGTCTACAAGACATATACAAACACCTGAAAGGTATTCACCTAATGATTGGAGATGTATTTTTTCTTTGAATAATAATATGGATGAATCGAGATCTATAGAAGAGGCATTAGGTATGAATGATGTAGAATCCTGGAAGATTTCTATGGAAGAAGAAATGGCAGCTTTGAAAAAGAATGACACATGGGATCTTGTACCATTTCTTGGTGGATGGAAACTTGTTTGTTATAAATGGGTGTTCAATAAAAATATTGGTTCAGATGGAAGCATCGAGAAGTATAAAGCAAGGTTGGTTGCAAAAGGCTACTCTCAGGTTGAGGGTGTTGATTATAGTGAGATATTTTCTCCTGTTGCAAAAAGGACATCCATTAGATTTTTGCTTTCTATTGTTCCTGCTTATGATTTAGAGGTTGAAAAAATAGATGTGAAAACTACTTTCCTTCATGGTGATTTGGAGGAGGATATTTATATGACACAACTAGAGCACTATGTGGTGAAAGGTAAAAAGTAATTTGGTCTATAAATTAAAGAAATCTTTGTGTGGCCTCAAACAGAGTCCTAGGATGTGGTACTAGAAATTTGATAGATATGTGTTGAGCTTGAGATTTGAGCATTCTAAATCAGATCATTGTGTTTATTATAAATCTGATGGTGATCATTTTTAGTACATTGCATTGTATGTTGATGATATGTTATTCATTGGTAAAGGGAATGGTATGATTTCAGAATTGAAGTCTTAGATCACTGTTAAATTTGAAATGAAAGATCTTGGTGTAGCAAAGCACATTCTTGCGATGGAAATTAGAAGAGATAGAGTAAACAAAAAGATATGACTAGGCTAGAGTAAGTATGTGAATTTAGTGTTACAGAGGTTCAACATGCAAGATTGTAGACCATTGTGTTTTCCTTTTATAGTTGGAATGAAATTATCTATTGCAAATTGTCCTTCATCCACATCAAAGATGCAAGACATGAGAAGAGTACCTTACCAAAGTATAGTTGAAATTTTTATGTATGCTATGGTCTGCACTAGACCAAACATTGTCCAAGTAGTGAGAGTTTTGTCCAGATATATGTCTAATCCTAGTAGAGTTCATTGGGATGCAGTCAAAAGAGTCTTCAAATATTTGAAGGGTGCCTCAGATTATTCTTTGTGTTATTATGGTGATTCAGTTGGAGATGTGATTTCTCTTGATATTCATGGTTATGTGGATTCAAACTGGGCAAGTGATATTGATAGAAAAAGATCCACTAGTACTTATGTGTTTACTTTATTTGGTGGTTGTGGTGCAATTAGTTGGATGAGTAAGTGACAGGCTATGATTTCTTTGTCCACTATAAAACCAGAGTATATGGAAGCTACTCATGCTTTTAAAGAAGCCATTTGGCTTAAGATACTATGTTTAGATATTGGAATAAAACAAGGAGCAGTGACAGTTTATTGTGATAGTCAAAGTGCGATTTGCCTAGCTAAGAAACCGACATTTTATGCCCGAACCAAACACATTGATGTTTAGTATCATTTTGTCAAAGATATGGTTGAAGATGGCAAGGTGAAGTTGGGTAAGGTAGAAAATTTGATGAATATTGCAGATTCTTTAATTAAGGTTGTAATACCCTAAAATTGGTCATCTAAACCATGGGCCCCTAATCTCAACAACATCACCAAGGTCCTAACCAAAGGCAATTAAATCAATCTTGAGCACATTATTAATTCTTTAATCATCAAATATCACATGGCAAATCAACTACTCAATATTAATTATATATTTATTTAATTAATCAAATCATTTCCAATAATATCATTTTGATCAATTATCCCATTTTAATTTATTAAATATCCTTGCATATTTAATAAATTAATAAATTTGCCATTCAATCATGCAAAAATGATTAATTTATTACAAAAGATGAATTAATTTATTACAAAGAGTTGAATTGAAAATAAAACAAAAAAAAGAATTGAATTGAGAGAGGAATCAAACTTGAGATATTATTTCTTTTTCTAAATTTAGAATTTGAAATCAAAAAAACAATTTATTGAATTATTGAATTATTCTCTAAAATTGGAACTCAAAGCTTTTTCAGAAAAAGTTCAGTTGCATTGAAAAGACCTTTTTCTTGAATAAATCAAATATATGAAAAGAATTATCTATTTTTATCATATATGTATGGAATTAATTTATTATTATTTTCCAATGCAACTTGAACTTCTAATTTGAATGCATTTCAATTAAACTATAATTGGAATCTATCTCAAGGTTAATTGAATCTGATTTCTCAATTATCTCAATTAACCCTAAATTGAGCTTTTTCTCTTGTGATTCTCTATAAATTCAGTCTTCAACTCTCATTCCAATTTACCCCAGAAATTTTTGAGAACACACTTGGAGATTATTATCACGCTAATTTCACTCTGGAGTCATTAAAGATTATTGTGCTTTTTAGATTATTTGCATCTATTTTCCATCCATTATTGCATCCATTGTTGCTTGAAATTGATTATTTGCTTGAATTATTCATCCATCTTGCATCCATATAGCTTAATATCATATAGATTAAATCCTTCATCTTGGTGTAGTCTAGTCACTAGTATTGCTTATAAAAATCTGAGAGCAATCTTATACTCGCATCTTTTAGAAGGCAATTGGTCACTTTGCTATGGTTTATTACTTATTTGAATATTGATTACTAACCATGCATATAATGACTTAATTGAAGTGTTGTGCTTGCAGCTATAGGTTGACTTTTTCACACACACATCTCTGGCGCCCACTGTGGGGCCCAAAGACTACACTTTTTTGGCCTCCTAGACTGACCACCTTTTTTTGTTATTTTCCAGATTTTAGATTATTTGTTTTTTTTTCATCCGTACATCTCGTACGACAATTTTTACAGGCTAAAATGGCAAACTGCAGGTGTCACATAAATTGCAAATATTCTATCATACGAACAGATCCTCTATCGTACGAGTAGAAATTCTCTGTTGTACGAGTAGACATCATCAACAATCTTCTTTCATACGATACTGCATCCTGTCTCGTACGATTATGTATTTTCTGGTAAAAGAGGCAATTTCATTATTTTTTCATTTCTGATTGATTATTCTGACGACTGACTCTGACTGTTTATCTATCTATCTTAGATTTTTTCACAGCCTAACCAATTTTTTGCAGAACGCTTGTCAAAGAATATGCTTGTCGCACAAAGACAATATGATTACTGATTCGTTGTCTTTGTAGGTTTTCTGAGGAGAATCGACTAAACATCGTGTATTCTTTAAATTCATTTTTAGGAACCTAACTTGCTATCTGGTTAAAGAACAAATTTGTCTTTCATGCTTTTAGAAGATTCTGAGAGGTAGGAGAGTATGCTCTTGTCTTTTTCTAGACAATCAGAAATCCAGACCCTTGAAGCTTTTTCTTTGTTTGAGATTTGTACATCTTTAGCAAGCCTGCCCTCCCAAGGGGTTCAAAAACTCTTAAAGTCATTATGGCCGGTGTGAGGGGAATGACCTAAGTGGGAATGGCTAGACGCCAAGTACTCCAACCCACTATAAAATAAATGTGATTTGATGAAAATCAAGTCAACGGCAGTGCTCGGGAATAGCTCTCTTTCGTACCTTTGGGTATATTAAACCTTGGTTTTCAAGGCTAGGAGACCTCTTAATTAAGTTTATACCTCAACGCGCTGAACGGATCCCTGACTAAATCCAATTTAAAATTAGAAGCTACCTGGTTCACCTCTGAAAGGGGGATAATCTTTGTGCAAGAGAGATAGTAACTCTCCCAAGATACTTGTCATTTTGTGCCCCCATTAGCATTTGGAGTCGATTAATACGGCATTGAGAATCTATTTCATGAGACTCAGCGGCCATATTTTGATTAGCTATTGGGTGTGTACCTGAGTCTACAAGAAAAGGTTTTCTTTCCTCACCAAATTCCTTAGGGTTTGCATGTTGTGATTGGAGTCACTATACATACTACTTGTTTTCTGTGTTTTCATCCCTGAAACAAAAACTGAAATACCAAAAATTGGTGAAGACCAGAAACAACGCAGTGAGTCAAAACTCTATCCATGTTAGAAACTAGTCCATCCTAAGTCGAAACTCTGTCCGTGTCAGAAACTAGTCCATTTTAAGTTGGAAATCTATCCGTGTCAGAAACTATTTTATCCTGGTCAAAAATCAGTCCATCTCAGAATTAGTCATACTCAATTATCATACTCAGCAATCGAAAAAACTCAAAATTTCTAGACTCTGTCCTATGAACAATCGTATGAGTCTGATAATCAATCATGCTGCACCAGGTCCTGTGTCGTACGAGTCTACTGGTTTGTCGTCCTATACCATATTATCTATCGTACGAGTCTGAGTCATCTATCGTCCTGAACTATATCCTGTCTCATACGAGACAAAATTGCCCTCAATCTTTTGTCATCCCGAACATGCCCATTTGTCATACGGTACGAGGTAGCAACTCATACGAAACAGAACTATTGTCATCCTGTAGCTACTAAATTGTCTTGTCTAGAAAATACTATTGTATGAGTCTCTGGTTTTGTCAGAATAGAACAGTCAAACTTGCCTAGAAATAACTTACAACAAACATAATATCAGTTATCATTTTCCTGAGCATAAATAGATCAAGACAGTGCACCTTTGCCATTTGCATTGCACGATTTGGTCAATCACCTTTCAGCTAGTTCAATTAACTACCTATCAAATTTTAGTCACTTAGATAATGTCTTATATAGGATAGATCATTCCTGAAACCAGACAGAATCTTACACTATGCTTAGAATCAACTTAGATAATATCTTAGATAGGATAGATGATTCCTGAAATCAGACTGAATTTTAGTTGTTTCTCCTAAACAATACTCTAAACAAAACAACTAGCTTTGAAATTGATCTTGACCTCTGCATCACAAACAACTCTAGGTCACACAAATCCATAAAAATGCCTATTCAAACCAAGAGTTCTCATAAGAAACAAGCCAAAGGCAAAGAACAAACCTTCACCTATCAAGATAATCCATTCTACGTGAAGGATCCACTCACTGACATGTTGTCGTCATTAGGCGGACCAATTTTTGATGAACCTGAATCTCCAACCATACATGAGACAAAATACAATGATGGAAACAAAAATGACTGTAATATTCCCAAAAATCATAATGACTCCTCATCATCAAGTGAGATTGATGAAGACACTGAACCTCTAGAAAAAGAAATCCTTGACTGTCAGAAAGACAAAGACTTTAGAAAAATGATGAAAACTATCATAACCTGAGAGAAGGAAGACTATTTCTTAGAACTAGCAAAATAAGGTGCCAAACTTCCTATTGGATATGATGTTCAGACACTTGTTACTAAAAAGGAAGACTCACCTATACTCATGGTACACAAATAGTTACTAGCTTTGCAGATGGAGGTCACAGAACTGAAGAATAAGGACAAGTCCCCAAAACAATATTCTCTGAAAATAATATGTGTCGTTATCCTAAAACAAAACAAATCAGTTATAGCACTACATAGGAAGAGTTGGAAGCTATAGAACAAGAACTAGTCATCAATCTAGAGGAAGCTGAATGGAGTAGATGACAATAAATCATAGAAACAATGAGATCATGTCAATAGGTGTGTCAGATACAAATGACAAATGAACCACAACATGAAGGAACTTGTAGCATTAAAGATGTTGGTATTGATACCATACATATGCTTACTAAATCACCTAAAAGAGGCTTAGAAACTTCATCTGATGACTCTGATGACTCTGATGACAGTCCTATTCATGATGATATCCACATAGCCTCAAATTTTGAATCATCTAATACAAACAATGAAAAGTTGCCTACTAGTCTTATTGTTGTTAAACCATGATATGACGTCCAGTCTGGTGTAGTAAACAATGTTACAAGTATGTCTATTGGATTAGATCGATTAAATATTAACATGAACTTTAATAATCATGATCTGACTCTTCTTGGTCTTGAGACACTTATGCAAGGTATCATTCTGGAACTCAACTTTTCGATCCGCAGCTATGATAACAATATCGTGAACGCTCTTGAACCTATCCAAAATTTGTCCTTAGTACATCCCGAATTGATTGAATGTACTTTAGAGAATCAACCCATGGATATACCTACTTTTGCCAATGACTATACATTATCCTATTATCTCAATGCAGTCAAACCTATAAACTCTTCCACCAGTGAACATAGTGAAAATACGAGTGAAGCGAATATCAAGTATCTTAGTTGCAAAAATAAGAAAAATAAAAATAAAAGATCTGATGGCAAAAACCATATTGTGGTGGTGTCAAAATCTGAAAAAGAGAAAATAAAGAATGTACCTAAAGGTGAAAACCTCTTTGAGGCACCTGAAGGTGAGATACTTGGTATGCTGCCCAATCATTTCTAGGAGTGGTCTTCTATATTGATCAAGCCAACTTAGCCAGTGAATATCGAGAGTCAAGAGACACCACAAATCATTCATGTAGCTCAATCACTATCAACAGAAGAATTGAAGGAGTTCACTCAGCTATTCTTAGAAAAGAAAATAAACTTTGCATGGACGTACTCTAATATGCCAGGCTTGAATCCTGATCTCATTATGCACCATCTCTCAATCATGCCAGGAGTAAAACCAGTTAAACAAAAACTCCGTAAGATGCACCCGCATATAGCATTATTGGTCAAAGCTGAACTAGAGAAACTAATCAAAGCTGGATTTATCAGAGCAATAGATTGTGCTGAATGGATTTCCAACATAGTGCCCATGTTGAAGGTAGATAAATCTATCAGAGTTTGTACAGATTTTAGAGATCTCAACAAAGAATATCCAAAAGATGACTTTCCATTGCCAAATATTGATATGATAGTCATCATGACAACTAGGTATGAGATGTACTCACTAATGGATGGATTTTCTCACTACAATCAGATTAAAATCACTCCTGGAGATCAAGAAAAGACAGCTTTCACCTATGCGTGAGGAACCTTTTGCTGGAACGCTATGCCATTTGGGTTAAAGAATGCAGGGGCGACCTATCAAAGAGCAGTTACAACTATCTTTCATGACATGATGCATAAGAATATGGAAGATTATGCTGATGACACCTTAATGAAGACTATGAAAAGATCAATGCATATTCAAGAGTTAGGTCCTATACTTGATAGAATGGAAAAATTCAAGCTCCAATTAAATCCAAAGAAGTGTGCATTCGGAGTGACATCTGGTAAACTACCTGGCTACATCATTTCAAAGAAGGAAATCGACGTTGATCTGAGAAGGTCCAAGCTATAATGGAAATGCCACCTCCAAAGAACATCAATCAAATGAGAATTCTATAGGGAAGTCTCCAATCCATTAGAAGATTCATTTCCTAGCTAGCAAACAAGGCTCAACCTTTTACAAAAGTATTGAGAAAAGGAATAATATACAACTCGGATCAGCAGTGTGAACAACATCTTTAGTAGATAAAAGAGTACCTATCTAATCCACTGATATTGATGTCACCTATTCAGGGTAAGCCACTAATCTTATATATATCAACAACTGATTCATCACTGGGGGCACTTCTAGCACAACATGATGATAACAAAAAAGAATGAGCTATTTATTACATCAGCAGAACATTGGTGTCTTATGAAATGAGCTACAGTATAATAGAAAAAGCATGCTTGGCATTAGTCTTTGCATCACAGAAACTGAGGCACTATATGCTAGCACATTCAGTCAAGTTGGTGGCCAAAATCAATCCACTCAAGTATCTTCTTAATAAAGCAACACTCACTGGAAGATTGGCGAAATGGGTTATGATCCTTACAGAGTTTGACATTGAATATGTGGAATGCAAAGCCATAAAAGGATAGGTAATTGCTGATCAACTTGTTGAAGCTCCACTTGAGGATACTCAACCACTACACATCGAGTTCCCAGATGAATCAATAATGCATCTTACTCAACAACCCTGGAAGATGTTCTTCGATGGTTCCTTTACTCAAAATGGTTCAGGTGCTGGCATATTATTTATTACTCCTCAGAAGTATTCAATCCCAAAGTCTTATAAGATTCTATTCCCTTGCACAAACAACATTGCAGAATATGAAGCTTTGGTGAATGGAATAAAATTAGCCATTAGACGGAAGGTTACTGAATTACATATCTATGGAGATTCTCAGCTGGTTATCAATCAGATTAACGATACATATCAAACTCGAGATGAGAAATTGATGCCTTACAAGAGGATGGTGGATGATATCAAGAAGTACTTTACTTTTGTATCATTCCAACATATTCCTACATCAGCGAATAGAGCAGTAGATGCTATGGCCACCTTGGCATCTATACCTAAGCTACAGGAGTCCAATTTTTATTTTGATTTCTTGGTGGAAGAGTTATATTACCCCGCTTATGATTCTCCTAAGACCCAAATAGTCTGTTCTATTATTGGACATGACTCATCCTGATACAACCACATCTATTCCTATCTATGTGATCAAATTATCCCTAAAAACCTTACTCATAACGAGAAAAGAAACTTAACTCGAAATGCTTCATGGTATGTTATCATAGGTAATGATTTATTTAGATGAGGTTTGGACAGTACATTGCTTAGATGTCTAGAGACTGAAGAATCTAAACATGCATTATCAGAAGTCCATGAAGGTATTTGTGGATCTCATTCGGATGGTTTTACTTTAGCTTGGAAACTATTATGGGCTGGCTACTATTGGTCAGATATGAAAAAATACACCATAAAATTTGCTAAGACTTGTGAGAAATGTCAGCTTCATGGAAATTTCATACATGCCCTGGCAAGGGATCTCATACCATTTATAACACACTAGCCTTTTCAGCAATGAGCCTTTGATCTCATTGGTCAGATATATCTGGCTTCATCCAATGGACATAAATTCATCATAACTGCCACTAAGTATTTCACCAAGTGGGTAGAGGCAGTTCCTCTTATCAAAGCAATTGGTAAACAAGTCGCCTTGTTCATCCTGAACTATATAATTTGCAGGTATGGGATACCTTCGTCCATTGTGACTGATAATGGAGGACAATTCAATAATAAAGATCTGGACGAGCTTTGTGAGATATTAAAAATAAAGCAACACTGGTCATCAATATATTACCCTCAAGGTAATGGACAAGCTGAGGCATCTAACAAAAACCTACTGACTATCTTGCATAGAACAGTGAACAAGTCTGGGAAGGATTGGCATCTGTAGCTCAATCTTGCACTATGGGCTTACAGAACCAGTATCAGAACACCTACTGGGGCTACACCTTTCTCTTTGGTTTATGGGTCCAAAGCAGTATTACCTATTGAAGTAGAGATACCATCTCTAAGAGTTTTATTGTAAGGTCTTGTTACTGATGAAGATCATAGAATATCTAGATTGCAAGAACTCGAATTGCTGGATGAGCGTCGACAAGCAGCGTTTGATCATCTTAGAGTGTATCAGAAGAGAATGTCTAGAGGATATAATAAGAAGGTTTGACAAAGAGAATTTCAAGTTGGTGACCTAGTTCTAAGAGAAAATCCAAAGAATCAACAGTTTCATGACAATAAAGGGAAGTTTGAACCCAATTGGCTGGGTCTCTACATTGTTACTGCAGCATATGGCTCTAGTGCCTATCAACTCTCAAAATCAAAAGGAGAACAACTCTATGAATTGATTAACACCATCCACTTGAAGAAATTCTTTTCTTAGCACTCTCTGCTCAGCAAACATGTACAGCTGAAAAAAGTCCTGAAAAAAATCTTAAAAATCAGAAAAAGTCTAGAAGAAATCCAAAAAAAGAAAAAAAATTGCCCTGGTAAATAGGCACCTTGGTAAAAAAAAAAAATGAATCTCTGTCAAGTAGGTGCAAACCTAGCAAATAGGCGCCTCTTGTACTCAAGCACTTTATCTACCAACGCAATGTTGGCATTTCCCGCTTTCATGCATCTTTTATTTTTGCTTGTACATATTTTCAATCACTTTTGTGACATCTTGGTTCGTTGGAACCCTCATGACTTGAAACTGATCAATGTCCTAGTCTTAGGTTACTCGACAGAGCACATTACATATCCTAAGTAGTGTCAACCAAGTCATTTTTCCGTCAGTGAAACCTGGTCGTCCACTCCGAGTCAGTCACCCATCTCCTAACTACCAAAGAGTTTTATCACTGAGTTCACAAGCAAAAAAACATAATGGAAAACATTCACTAAATAGTTTGAGCTATGATTGAAACTTTTCTTTGTATGTTGTCTTTTATATTGATTTTCAATTATTGTCCCTCTGAGTAACTCGAGCAAGTCTATTGTGACTAAGAGGAGCAAGGATTGGGGGCATAATATTTTCTTTGTTTTTTGCTTGTAGGAATGATCTCAATGATCTGGAAACATATAAATTAGCTGGGTGTCTATGATAAGAGCCTTCACATCAAGGTGAAATCGCCTCACATACCTCGACTCTGCTTATTTGTATTCTATAGGGAGGTCCATATCATTTCTTTGTTTGTTTTGAGGGAATTTATTTATGATGCGATTTGGGCCCCTATGAAATCTATCCAAGGATATGAATGAAAAAAAGGGTCATTGTGGACAAGATAATTAATATTGCACATTGAAAAAGAAAAGAACTCTAGCCTTCCTGTTGTGTTCGTTATGCTCAATGATGAATCTTAAGTATTTTAAATCCAATGACTAGGTTTAGGTTGCATTTTGCACATCATTTTGCATATCATTTCGCATTTTTGTGAATCTAGAGTGATTTCGGTATGGTCATAATCTCTTTATCTTCTGAAGGAGAGCTGAAAGCATCATCATTTCTTACGCTAAGTGGTCTTTTTATTATCGTTTCTTCGATTGAGTACTTGGGTTTTGAGATGTTTAGTTGCATACATAACATTTCATATAGCTTCATACATTTCATTATTACTTATTTGCATTATCATTTATTTGCATATCAAAGAAACAAAAATATACATTCATAATCATTTGCATTACATACATTTATATGGAAAAGAAATGCATACATATAGAATAAAGCATATAAGAGACATCTCATAAGCGAACCAACACAAGTACGATGAAGTTAAATCAGATCTCATATATATATAATGTCAAGTATAAGAGTACAAAATGATGTCCAATGACATATACAAACTCCCATCGGAGCAAGAATCATATAGGCTACAAAAAATGGGTGTGTACACAAAAAAAATCCGAGCTACAAAAAAATGAATCATCTAGTTGGTGCCCTCTCCCTCATCGCCTGGTGGAGGAGTAGGAGCCTGATGCCCAGGATCCTGTCGAGGTGCTCGTGCTCCCTCTGATCTAGCCATATATTGTGAATAGGGTTGCACCTGCTGTGCAAAAGGAACTACGACACTATATGCCGCCACATAATAAGGTGCCCTACTTCTCTGGAGAAGCACCTCCTATCATAGAGACTCTATCTCTACTCTCAATGCTATGATCTGGTGATCACACTCAGCCCTAACCTCGACCAACTATCAGTCTTGCTCTGCCAGCTGAGTCTGAGCCACTGTCAACTTTGACTGCAGCTCTGCAAGACGTGCTCTCATCGACCATCCTATATCAGCCCCCTGCTCTCTCGCAGGCTCTCCACCACATTCTCTGCCACCATCTCCACCTGTGGCTCCACCCTACTCATCCTGTTGCTACTGGACCTGCCTCAGAGCTGCTCGCTCCTCCTCTTTGCCACCCAACCTCATGCCTACTCTCCCAAGGGATCCACCCTCACCCCTCTGTTGTCCAACATTAGCTAGCACCCTGCTGCTGCTAGCACCAGGATCACCACCAGTCCATCATGGAGCCTCTGAACTCTGTGCCTGTCCTTGCCTCTGGCCTTGTCTTTGTGTCAGTGCAGGGGCATCATCCTCCACATCCTCAATATGAGGAGCCTGCTCTCCCGGATCTGTAAATCAGGGGAACATATGCTGCTAAAAGTAATCCCTATACTGGGGCAATACCCCCACATCTGCTATATCCTCCAGGTAATCCCATCTCAAGCGATGTAAACTGGTCAGCTCCTACATAGCCAAAGCATACGAAAACCATGGAGACCATCCCTGCCTCTCCTCATCAACATAGTGAGCATACATTGTATATTCTTGCAAGATCCCTTGAGGCCGGCTGTACTGCCTCATCACTCATGAAACGACGAATCGCTCCACAATAGTCTGTGATCTCCTGATTAGTGGGCGTGTCACAAAAAGGTCCCTGTGAACCCTTGGCCAATCATCCCATAGCTCCAATCCTTTGTATGGTCTCTTGACAACTGCTATAAGGTCGTCGAGCTGTCATCACCAAAAATTTGTCTTGCCCAGATGGGGCTGCATAATATATCCAGCATACCTAAAAATAATCGGTTGCCCTAGCTCTCTGCTATTATCAACAAGCAGCCGACAATGGGAAGGTGCTCCCAAGCCCACACCTATAAAATGTATACACCCACAGCCATACTCCACCCATCTCTATAAACAATCTCAGGCATCTCTCGATACATATGGGCCAATAAACAAGAGCCCCAGCCAAGTCTCGGAGGGGTCTCTATCAACCTCTCTAGCATACAGCCCCATCCGCTCTGGAAACCCTACTACCCTCTATCTAGCATCAAGAAGCAACCAATGAACCTTGCTATAACACATGCCAGGGGATACTCCTCACTATACCTACTCATAAGAATGTCTCAACTCATGGAACGAGTCAAAATGTCAGGGTCCCTGAATATGTTCCTAAGAGCCTATAGTCCAAGTAGCAACGCAGTATCATAATCCACCTTATCCCCAGCAAAAGGGATACGAAGGATCCTATATACATCCTTGGGAGTGATAGTCAACTCCCCAACTGGAAAATGAAATGTATTCTGCTCCAAATGAAAATGCTCAACTAATGATGTGAGCATCCCGTGGTTCACACGGATATCAGGTAACCGCAATAGATGAGTCAAGATGCATAAATCAACATGAGCCTGCTCAACCTCAGATAGATGATGAACTAATGCCATCATAAGTGGATATACACATCTGAAGAGCACAGGAGGTAATCAAACCTACAAAAACCCAACAACGATCATCAGAAAACATTCCAAATGAGCCTACAAGAGAAGTTAAACATCACACAAATCCAAATAAGTCAAATCCAAAACCAAAATTTCGTGTTTACACTTGTAAAAATGATCACTATCTTTCGAACAACAAAACACAGTCAAGCAGCATCTCGTACAAGTCAGGAATGGCTATCGTACGAGAAAACAACCTCAAATGACAATTTAACAGACTTAGCACGACAAAATGGTCTTTTAACAGACCTGTCGTACGACACAAGGGTGGACCCCGTACAACAAAAATAGTAGGCTCAAACGAAAATAGATTTTTTACCAGTTTCTCATACGAGACAGGATCCTGTCTTGCACGATAAACTGAGACACCCAACCCAAAACCCATGAAAAACTTCAAAAAAAGCATAAAAAAATTCAAAATTGGAAACATAAAGAGGCTTAAGATCGATCACTTACTGCTAGCTCATAGTTTTGGGGCCGATTGTGACGTCTCTGGCACTCAAATCGATGCTAACGAGTAGGAACCACTATTTTTCTTCACAGAAGGCTTTTTGAATTTTCAAACTTGGAGGGTTAAAATGATTTGAAAATGACACTTCCGTCCCATATATAGCCTAAAACCTAATTTTTCAACTTGCTCTGATGGTTATGAAAATTGTACCCTTAGCTAATTTGCCTACTTTGATTCCATTTTCGGGATTGAAATCAAAATTCGAGATCATTTTGCTAGCCAATTTCACAATTTTGACCACTTAGCGCTTTTTTCATCAAATGCTCATTCTTTCTTCAAATTGCGCTCAAATTTCAACATTGAATCTTACTTCAGTTTCATTCTACACATCAACATTTCGATCAACTCTATGCTTAATTTGTCATCAATCAACGCCGAAATTTTCAAAAAATCCTTAGAATCAATTTGTGCTCGAATTATTTATTTTTGCCAAACAATTGCCTATAATCAATCCCTCGCTATCTTTTGATTTTGCTCCTGAGGGGGCATACTCATGACCTTATGACTTCACATCTCACAAGTCGAGAAATTTTTTCAAATCTTCATCAAAAGTCGAGCAAAATCTTTTCAATTAAAGAAAATCAATCCTTATTGCTAAGGGGCATCTCAGCTTCATTGCTTCACATCAAGTTGAGATCTCTCGATCATCTGAATTGAATCAATCGCTAGGGGCATATCAGTTTCATCGCTTCAAATCAAGCTAATATTTGTCTTTCATTTGAATTAATCTCTTAACGTTAATCAGTTTCATCACTCTAAATCAAGCTGATTATTCATTTAAACTCAATCAAAAGTTTCAAGAGTATCTTTGATCACACTAAATCTAAGCAAGTGTTCAGTATTCATTTCTTGATCAAGTTGAACGGTTCATTCTTTGCTCATCGTGTCTTGATCAATCAAGTTCAAGATCGATTTTTATCATCACTCACTGCATCTAAGTTCAATCAAGTTCCAAATCAATAAGATCTGCTTCTTGATCAATCAAGTTCAAGTTCAATATCTTTGTTTTCTATCATTCCTCAGTTCAATCAAGTTTGGGATCGGTATCACTTTAATCAGACTTATTCATCTTTGTCACTTTGAATCAAGCTAAACACCTTGCTTTTCATCTAGTTCGTTATCAATCAAGTTCAGAATTGGCATCTCCTAGACATCACACATTCTTTGAACCAATGCGCTGCTCACACATTAATTCAAAGAGGGGCAAATGTAATACCCTAAAATTGGTCATCTAAACCATGGGCCCCTAATCTCGACAACATCACCAAGGTCCTAACCAAAGGCAATTAAATCAATCTTGAACATATTATTAATTCTTTCATCATCAAATATCACATGGCAAACCAACTACTCAATATTAATTAAATATTTATTTAATTAATCAAATCATTTCCAATAATATCATTTTGATCAATTATCCCATTTTAATTTATTAAATATCCTTGCATATTTAATTAATTAATAAATTTTCCATTCAATCATGCAAAAAGGATTAATTTATTACAAAAGATGAATTAATTTATTACAAAGAGTTGAATTGAAAATAAAACAAAAAAAGAATTGAATTGAGAGAGGAATCAAACATGAGATATTATTTCTTTTTCTAAATTTAGAACTTGAAATCAGAAAAGCAATTTAATTGAATTATTGAATTATTCTCTAAAATTGGAACTCAAAGCTTTTTCAGAAAAAAGTTCAATTGCATTGAAAAGACCTTTTTCTTGAATAAATCAAATATATGCAAAGAATTATCTATTTTTATCATATATGCAAAGAATGCTTGGAGACTATTATCACACTAATTTCTCTCTGGAGTCATTAAAGATTATTGTGCTTTTTAGATTAGTTGCATCCATTTTCCATCCATTATTGCATCCATTGTTGCTTGAAATTGATTATTTGCTTGAATTATTCATCCATCTTGCATCCATATAGCTTAATATCATATAGATTAAATATTTCATCTTGGTGTAGTCTAGTCACTGGTATTGCTTATAAAAATCTAAGAGCAATCTTATACTCACATCTTTTAGAAGGCAATTGGTCACTTTGCTATGGTTTATTAATTATTTGATTATTGATTACTAACCATACATATAATGACTTAATTGAAGTGTTGTGCTTGCTGCTACAGGTTCACTTTTTCACACACACAAAGGCTATGAGCACAAAGAAGTTCAAATGGTGTTTGGAGTCTATGGGCCTTAAGGCCCCTAGCAATTAATTTACTATGTTGATACTCCCTTTTCTCTTGCAAGGTGTTTGACAAAAGGGATAATGTTGGGAATATGGTGTCTCAACCATGCATTTACACAAGGTTACTATTTATAGTAAGTTTTCATTTGAGCACATAATGGTGCACAATTCTCCAAGAAGCTTTTGTTTGGTTAGATAAGCATGTTGGTAAAGTTTTGTTGCAAGATCACAACGAGTTTTGAAGATATTAAAGTTTCTATTTTGGAGAGGTGCGATTAAAGGTTTAAACTTAAATTTGGGGACACAAGACCCTCCACAATTCCCTAAAAAGTGGGAATAAATGGCATATAGGTTTACGAGGTGATATATCACTTCACAATCTTTTTGGCACTTCAAACGGTTCATCAATCAGACACACAGTTCACAAGTTATGGCCTCCGAAAGTTTGGACTCCTGACATAGGAAATATAAAATGCATCAGACACATAATGAGCTGTAAAAGGGAGGGACACGTGTTGATGTGAGTTTTAACACATCATAATGCATCTATATTGGAGATAAGGTTGGCTATACTTTATTGGGTGGTTTTAGCCCATGGTTTTCTAATACCGTTTGGCGGTTTCTTGTATTGTATCTCTTATATATGAGGTGCATGAGATAGCGGTTGTGTGTAAGAGTCTTATGGCTATTGAGTTACCTTTGAATCTCTAATTAGTGGTCATCCTATGAAGAGCTTGCTTTGCAAGTATATTGTAATCTATAATTGATTGTTGAATAATATATTGAGTTATTTTTTAGAGTGTGGGGTTTTTCTCCCGAAAGGGTTTTCCCTACGTAAATCACTGTGTTGTGGTATGAATGTTGTTTATGACTTTTTCTATTAATTTTTTATTACTTTTGTGATGATCTGTAAAAGTTTTGCATAACCCTCATCTCATGGTTAGTGTAGGAAGTTGTTTTGCTACTTAACTTCCTTACACTTTTATCTCCCATCTATCCCCTCTTTACCTCTCTATCACTCTCTCCTCTCTCCCAAAATCTAGACAAGTATCTCTCTACCTCTCTCTCTGTTGGTGTAAATAAATATTCATTTTGGATATTATTACACTTACTTAAGTTAACTTAGGATAATGCATCTCTTCGTAGTTTGGATTTGAGACACTTAGGGAAGTGTGCACATAGGGATAGAGCTTGTAGGAGAAATTCCACCTTTTGTGGTCTTATTTTGCTATTACACTCCACATTCTGTGGGTCATCCACCTCTTGTGGAATATTATATTATTTCTCCTACCTACCCCTAGTATTTCTTACCTACCCTTGTTTCTCATTGAGCCACATGTCATATTTGTGTGCTCGTACATCCATATGGCCTTGCCTATATATGCAGACCTATATTCATTGTATTTGTAAGAATCCAGTTGATCATTTTGCATATTAATGAGAATACAATTTGTTCTTGTCATTCTATTGTCTCTTTTATGCTTTTCATTGTGCCTTTGATCTTGGCAAAATCTTACATGGTATCAGAGCTATTGGGGCTTCATTGATTGGTTTTTGGAGACATCATGGAAGGTTCTATTTTCGGATTTGGAGATTTTCATTTTTTGGGGGCGTCATACAGCGATTTGGACATCACCATTGAATCCGGAAGGCCGTTTCCATAAATTTTGACTATAAAGTCGACCTATTTTGGTGAGAAATTTTTTTTTCCCATTTTGGCTATTATCGTATGGATTTCGAAATTTTTTTAATTTATTTTTCGTTAAAAAAAAAAAAATTTCAAAAAAAAAAAAACTTTTTGTGTTTGGGGGTCCGCAGACCCCCCCATACCCCGTACCTGTGTGTTGCAGGTGTTGCAGGCTGTACCTACTCTGCCGCCCGTACCTGCCAGTCTCTGCGCCTGTGTACCCTCCGGAGCCCACCGCCACCGCTGCCGGCCGTACCGTCCTCCCGGCTTCCTCCACGCCGCTGCTCGTCGTCGCCACCCCCACCGGCAGCATCTCGTCGGCCACTCCGCACGCCGCACACGTCGCCGCCGCCGCTCACGCCTGCCAGCCCCCTCAGCCACTGCCACCGACAGCCTCGACTCCTGGCCTGCCGCCAGCCCCTCGGCTCCGCCCACTCCCTCCGTCGGCGACCACCAAAACAAGCGGCCCCGCGTCCGCCATGTGGTAGGCAGCCACTGGCCTGTGGTCAACTTCCGTATGCCATGTCACATGTGCCACACAGTCCATCCATATGCCACTGTATAGTGCCACATCATCATCCGTACTACACAGTCACCTACCCAGTCAGCAGTCCGTATAGTATGGACACCTAGTCAGCAGGGAGGCGCAGTTTTTGTGACGATCATATGGCCGTCAAATTTAACACAGTAAATTTCTGATGTCAGTGCCACATCAACATTTTTTAAAAAAATTTTGACCCCTCTCCATTGGGCTTTTCAGTTTTGCAATCCAACTTTGAAAGGCCATATCTTGCTCATTTTTGCTCCTTTTTTGGTGCAATTTTTTTTGAAATGGGCTAAAATTTCATGATCTTTGTAGTGGTGTAGTTATTTTTTGATTTTGGTGCATAGGTTTTTCAGAATTTTTGGATTCTCTCAGCTGTACTTGTCCAATCCTCAATTTTGCAACTTCAAAGGCCTCGTTTGAGCTCATACGACCTCCTTTTCAGGTGCCATTTTTTTTGAAAGTGCTTATTTTTTCATCTACTTTCATAATCTATGATTAGATTTCAGAGAGTTTAAGTGGAAATTGTACTTTCAGATAATGGTCTTATTTGGCCTATTAGGTACTTGTAAATTGCTTGGATCTTAGTTAGATCTCTTGCATTATCAGTTTGAGTCTCTTTTGGCCTTATTGAGGTAGTTGTAAAATTGTAATCAGAAGTTCACTTTACCATTTTTTTGCAAGTGGTCCATTGTATACGCACTACTTATAAATTGCCAAATCATCACATTTGGGGGGATTCTTTGATTGAGTGAATTTGGGGGGGTGTCTTGTGTGATTGTGCCTCTCTTTGTGCTCTTTCCATTTTTGTTGCAATGAGTCCTAATAAATTTCCACCTTTAACTCCACATAATTATGTATCATGGAAAATTAAAGTATGGAGTAAATTAATGGAAAAGGGTCTCACACACTACATAGATGGAACAATAACAACACCACCTGATCCTAAGGCTGATCCAATTGCTCAATTAGAATGGCTCACAAAGAATTGCATGGCTCTTGGAACCTTACGCAAGTATGTATCAGATGACCTCATTTTTCACATTGAGAAGTGTAAAACAATCAAAGAGGCTTGGGATATGTTTCAGAAATTATATGGACAAGTTGATGAAATCAGAGGCTATCAAATTGACAATGAGCTCACCAACTTGGATCCTAAGAGTTTTGATACAATCCAAGATTATGTCACCAAAGCAAATGAGTTAAGAGCAAAGCTTAAGGATTGTGGAATTGACAAAAAGGATGCTCAATTGATATTCAACTTGTTGGACAAGCTTGCACTAGAATATGTAGCATTTGTATCTAGCTTCCAAACTCATCATTTGACAGTGGGGAGTTCTTATGTTATGCCTTCATTTGATGCTTTCACAAAAATGTTAATATTGGAACAATCTAAGTTGTTGAACATGGGGTTTCTCAAGCCTTCAAAGTCCAAGGCTTTGGTTGCTAATCAAGGGAATCAAGGAAGTCAAGGCAAAGATTCCAACAAGAAGAAGAAGCACTCTAAGTCTAAGCCACACCAGGAAAAAGGGCAATTATCCTCTCCATCACAAGGCGATTTTTCATCCTCTTCCAAGAAGGGGACACCACCTAAGAAGGATAAGTCAACCTGTGCATATTGCAAGAAGTATGGTCATGATGAGCATCGATGCCACGCAAAGCAAGTTGATGAGTTAACCAATCTTCTTAAGAAAAACAACATCAACTTGCCATCCGCCTACACAAAGAAGGATTCAACTCCTTCCTCTTCCTCACAGTCTAAGGGAAAAGGGCAAGCATTTGTGGCTACAACAGGTTCTTCACAACAATGGATACTTGACTCGGGTGCCTCATATCACATGGGTTCTACAAAGGAGCAGTTTTCTTCATTGGAGCCATCTAAGGTACCTCACATTTACATAGGTGATGACGCACAAGTAGAGGTTGAAGGGAAAGGTTCAGTTGACATGGATGATGGAACATTTGAAAATGTTCTTTATGTTCCTAACTTGTCTACCAACCTTCTCTCCATCTACCAAATCACTCACTATGGGAATGGGAAAAAGGTTGAGTTTACACCAGATTCAGTTGTGGTAAAGGAACTTGATGATGATGCCTTGGTAGTAGTGGGACAAGTCAATGACAACTCAAGGCTTTATTATTCTCCCACTTTGTGCCAAGTTCACCTTCTAGGGCCTTGCTTACTCATTCAAATTCAGAAAGTAAGCTATGGCATGAGCGGTTTGGTCACCTCAACTACCACTATCTTCAGTAACTAAGCACTAAAGACATGGTCACAGGTCTACCTCAAATCAGTTTTTCAGAGGGTGTATGTTCAGGTTGTTCCATGGGCAAGCATCCCAAAGAGAAGTTTGATAAAGGGAAAGCTTGGAGAGCTTTGGAAGTTCTTCAACTTGTTCACAGCGATGTAGTAGGTCCATTTCTAGCACCTTCATTTAGTAAGGCCCGCTATGTTCTTACCTTTATTTATGACTACTCCCGCTTCACTTGGGTCTACTTTCTCATTCATAAGAGTGAAGTATTTGATAGATTTTAGGACTTCAAGACTCGTGTGGAGAAGCAATCAGGGAAAGTGGTCAAGATTCTTCGCACAGATAATGGAAGGGAATATGTGAACAAAAGACTTGAGGATTTTTGTACATTTGAGGGGATTGATCTTCAGCATTCTGTTGCATACACTCCACAGCAGAACGGGGTTGCAAAATGCAAGAATAGAACTCTCAAAGAAATGGCTAGCTGTATGATACATGCATGTTCTTTTCATCCCACCTTTTGGGCAGAGGCTATCAGTTGTGCCACACACATCTAGAATCGGGTTCCTCACAAAGCTTTGCAAGGTATTACTCCTTTTGAAGCTTGGGTTGGTAGGAAACCGATTGTGAGACATTTCAGAGTCTTTGGGTGTCCAGCATGGGCTCGCATACCTCCACAGAAACGCAAGGCACTGGAACCACAGAGTCGACCTTGCATATTTGTTGGATATCCTAAGGGTGTTAAGGCATATAGATTGATGGATCCAGAGACACATGAGGTATTCATTAAGAGGAGTGTTCACTTTGAGGAAAGATCTCCTAGCTTAGCCTCTCTACCTCCTCCACCTTCCTCCATTATGGATAGTGGTGTTAGTGATTTAGAGGATGAGACTCCTTCAACTCTGACTCACAGGGTAACACCTTCACAGGGTCCACTTACAGTTGAGGAGCCTCATTCTCCACCTCCACCTAGACCTCGTTGGGCTCGATAGACACTTGAGTCCATTGGTTGTCTTGTTAGGGATCCTTCAGATACATGGAGAACTCGATCACAACATCAGGATCTTCCACATGCATTCATTGCTACCGCTTCTGATCCACAAATATTTAGGGAAGCATCAGGGGTTCCTGAGTGGGACCAAGCTATGGAGGAAGAGTCTAGTTCCTTGATGAGGAACAACACATGAGATTTAGTCCATCTCCCTAAGGGGAGAAAATTGGTTCGATGTAAGTGGATCTATCAGACTAAGTTTGCAGCGGATGGTAGTGTGGATAAGTATAAGGCTCGACTTGTTGTGAAAGGTTTTTCTCAAGTTACAGGTGTTGACTATATTGTGACCTTTGCACCCGTAGCCAAGATGAACTCCATTCGTTTGACACTTGCTACTGCTGCAGCTCATGGTTGGGCTGTACATCAGATGGATGTGAAGAGTTCTTTTCTTCATGGTGATCTTGATGAGGAGATTTATGTGGAGCAGCCACAAGGTTTCATCTAGGATACTTCCTTGGTTTGCAAACTAAGGAAATCTCTCTATGGCCTTAAACAGGCCCCCAGGGCTTGGTACACCAAGATGGATTCCTTTCTTCTCTCTGTAGGGTTCACCAGGTGTCATTCCGATCCGAATGTCTACATTTTGCGACAGGATGACTCTCATTTGATACTTGTGCTCTATGTTGATGACTTGATCATTACAGAGAGTACTTCATCCATCATTAGCAGGGTCAAATCTGCTTTGCATGACAGATTTGCTATGACTAACTTGGGTCTTTTACACTACTTTCTTAGGATAGAGATTTCACAGTCACCTTCTAGGATTACACTATCGCAGCCCAAGTATGCTCTTGATCTACTTGCATGCTTTCATATGGCTGATTGTAAGCCTACCCCGACTCCCTTTCTTTCAGGAGTCAGGCTTGAGGCTCAATGTTCTTCTCCACTAGTTGATGCCACTTTGTATCGTCAGCTTGTGGGTAGTCTCATCTACTTGACTCATACACGCCCTGATATTTCATTTGCAATTGGCATGGTTTCCCACTTCATGCAGGAACCACATGAGCTTCATTGGAAAGCCGCCAAACGCATCCTTCATTACATCCAGGGTGCACATCACTATGGGATTCACTATGCCATAGGCACAAGACTTCGCTTGGTTGGTTACATAGACTCCAATTGGATTGGTGATCTAGTTGATTGTAAGTCTACTTTTGGTTACAGTTTTCACCTTGGTTCGGGCCCCATTTGTTGGCAGAGCAAGAAGCAACATGCTATTGCTCTCTCTTTGACTGAGGCTAAGTATTGAGGCACTATTAATGCAGTGACTGAGACCTTTTGGCTCCACCAGATTCTCACAGAGTTTGGATTCACCACTCCACGGCCGACAGTTCTACATTATGACAATCAGAGTGCTATTGCAATCTTGAAGAACCCGGTCCAGCACCAGTGGACCAAGCACATCAAGATTCATATGCACTATATCCAAGAGCTCATCTAGGAGCAGGTCATTGATTTGCAGTATTGTCCTACAGTAGAGCAGGTTGCTGACATATTCACCAAACCTTTCACTGAGAGTAAGTTCCAGCAGTTGCGAGCTCTCTTGGGGGTGCGGGATGTGTCATTAGGGGGGGTCAGCTGACTTCTCCTTCCTCTCTTATGGGGGGGACTTTTTCCTCTTTGAGGTTTTGTCCTTCTTCTTTGAGAGTCTTTTGTACATTCATCTCTCTTTTGGGGGGGAGTTCCACTGGGTTTTCTCCCTTTCTCCATTTGTGAGAGATTACATTGCATAGTTTTGCTTGCATTTGCATATTGTACATGGGTACCTATCATGGCCTAGTAGCTGGGACCCATCTTGCATTATTGACTTGAGTCTTCATTCCCCTAAGTTGCACTTAAGGGGGGGTGTTGGTGTAAATAAATATTCATTTTGGATATTATTACACTTACTTAAGTTAACTTAGGATAATGCATCTCTTCGTAGTTTGGATTTGAGACACTTAGGGAAGTGTGCACATAGGGATAGAGCTTGTAGGAGAAATTCCACCTTTTGTGGTCTTATTTTGCTGTTACACTCCACATTCGGTGGGTCATCCATGTCTTGTGGAATATTATATTATTTCTCCTACCTACCCCTAGTATTTCTTACCTACCCTTGTTTCTCATTAAGCCACATGTCATATTTGTGTGCTCATACATCCATATGGCCTTGCCTATATATGCAGGCCTATATTCATTGTATTTGTAAGAATCCAATTGATCATTTTGCATATTGATTAGAATACAGTTTGTTCTTTTCATTCTATTGTCTCTTTTATGCTTTTCATTGTGTCTTTGATCTTGGCAAAATCCTACACTCTCACATACTTAACTCTCTACTCTCTATCTCCTTTCTCTACACACCTCCCCTCACTCCCTACCTACCTATATTTCTCTACATATACATCTCTATATCTCTCTACATACCTTTCTCTCCATCCCTACTAGCTTATCTTTCTCTACATCTCTCTCTCTCCACCCCTCCCTCGTTTCCTCTCTACTTTTATCTCCCTTATATCCCCTCTCTATCTCAATCTCTCCCCTCTCTCCCAAAATCTAGACATATCTCTCTACCACTCTCTAACATCCTTAACTATCTACCCTCAGTCTCCTCTCTCTCTACACACCTCCCCTCACTCCCTACCTACCTATATTTCTCTACATATACCTCACTATCTCTCTCTACATACCTTCTCTCCCTTCCTACCAACTTATCTTTCTACATACATCTCTCTTCCACCCTCTCTTTCTTTCTCCCTCTCACCCTCTCTCTCTCTCTACCCCTCCTTCCCTCTCTACTTTTATCTCCCCTCCGTCCCCTCTCTACCTCTTTATCTCACTCTCTCCTAAAACTAGACCTATCTCTCTACCTCTCTCTCACACATCATTAACTCTCTACTCTTTATCTCCTCTCTATACACCTCCCCTTCCTACCCACCTCTATTTCTCTACATATAGCTCTATATCTCTCTCTACATATACCTCTCTATCTCACCTCTATCCTCTCTCTACCTCTCTATCTCGCTCTCTTCTCTCTCTCCCAAAATCTAGACCTATCTCTCTATGTCTGTCTCACATCCTTATATCTCTACTCTCTATCTCCTCTATCTCTAGACACCTCCCCTCACTCACTACCCACCTCTATTTCTCTACATATATCTCTGCATCTCTCTTACATAACTCTATCTCCATCCATACCAACTTATCTTTCTCTACATATATCTCTCTTCCACCCCTCTCTCTCTTCATCTCTACCTCTCCACCCCTCCCTTCTTTACTTTATCCTTCTCTACCTATCCATATCTCTCTACTTCTTTCTATCTCCCCTCTCCCTCTCTTTCTATCCATATATCTCCCCAATCACTCTCTTTATTTCCCCTCACTTGTTGGAAGTATGTGTTGTTGTGGTTTTCATTGATGTCAATTTTGTTGCTCTAGATTGTTGTTGGTCTGGAATGTTTGTGGTGTAGAGATATCATATTGTGTTGGTGTTGGAGTTGTTCTTGGTGGTTCTAAAAGTGTTTGGGTCTAGAAGGTGTTGTTGACATTGTTTAATATGTTTATCTTCTTTGTATATAGTTTTGGCATTATGGATATGCTAGTTTTGTGGTCTATAAATATCTTTGTGATCTTTGAATGTTGTGTCATTGTTCATAGTTGGTTGTGATATTCTATGTCAGACCTATCTTTGGGTCTAGGTATGTTTCATGGAAGGTTATTTGATGTGTTATGGGTCTCATCATAGTGTTTGGAGATTAAGATTTGAGTAATTCTCATTGGAGAATATATTTTGACCATTAATTACTTATTTGAATGTGTAGCATGTTGATATGTTGTTGGTTATGTTTTGGTGATTGCGAATAGGTGAATTTATCATTGGAAGATGTGTTTTGGTCCTCTCTTTCTCATGGAGTGGATCAACATGTGTGTTTTAGGTCTAGAAGGAATATTTTATTCCAGGCTGACTTGGTTCAAGCTTTGATGATCTATCTTCTGTTAGGTCCCAGAGACAACTGAGAGGGGGGAGGGGGTGAATTAGTTGTCCAATAAATTCAACCAAAATTAATTTAACCAAAACTTAATGCTTAATACCGGTAAACCAAAATTTATGCCGGTAGACAGCCTTAATCGTTAATTGCAATACTGGTAAATATTAATGCATGAAACAGAAAGACAATAACATCCACAACACATAACACAAATGTTTGTATGTGGAAACCCTGTAAGGGGAAAAAACATGGTGGGAAGCCTTACCCACAATCAAATGATATTACTGTAGATAGTATGTGTGTACAATATAGATTCTACACATGCAGAAAGGCCAACTACCTAGAGCTCACTGCTCAATCACAAAATGAGAGTCACACTGACTACAATTGGATGGTTAAATCCAATGATAATGTACTGCTCAAAATAGCATCTTCATATGCTGGATTTAGTACCGGTTTAGTTATGATTGCCTTCACAAGATCCTTCCTTCAACCTTCAAATGATGTTTTCATGTATAGCTCTGCTTATTTTTGCATTCGCTTCTTAATCTCATAAATGAGATCTTACATTTATACCATAACCTAAGACCAATTGAATAGGTCGGCTCACTAAAAGATATTACAATAAAATCAATTACAAGTAAATCAATATCCGATGCATGATGTCGTCTCAATGCATTTACAATAATAATAAATCATCTCAATAACATGTCATGCTGATCTAGAATAGATATGTTTGTCGGTTCTTATCCTGGACCTATTTGCCAGTAACAACAAATATGCAAACCCGAATAAACAATTAACCAAATTGCCAAAACCAAGCGATCTAATAATGTATTCAACATAACCAAGTATTCTCCAAGTTATTCCAAGTGCTGGTGAACAATATAATTTGTCAGTGAACCAAATACTAGTGACTATGCATAAGTCTCTAACTTGCCAGTGAACATAACCAAAGATCTCCAAGTGCTGATAAGTGTTGACAAGTGTTGACATCAATGACAAAACCATATCAACATATCCAAAATGCCAACAATATCCCCCTTTGGCATTGATGGCAACACAAGATGGAAAAATCATCAAAGTACCAAAACAGAAATGCCAAAAACCAAAAACCAACAATCTCCCAAAGAGATCATTAACCAGAAATAAAAAATACATAATATCTCTCCCCCTAGGAATAATCTCTTCCAAAAGAAAAAGATAATGTGTTTTTCCATATCAATCTCTCCCCCTTTGACATCAAATGCCAAAGCAATACAAAACCAAATACAATCAGTTCAAAGAACTTATCACAAAATACTAACTCATTCAATATACCAACTACTCCCCCTGAGAAGTAGCTCTCCTCATCAAAGTCAGAATAAAAGATTTCTTTGTTAATTCTACCGGTTGATGACAAACATCATCTGTCTAAGTCTCTACCGGTGGGGGTATGACTCCAAGTTTCTCTCTGAGATACTCAAATGTTTCCTTAGGAAAAGGCTTTGTAAAAATATCTGTAATCTACTCTTTAGTATTCACATAAATTAATTTTACTTCTTTTGCTTCAACATTCTCCTTTAGAAAGTTCAGTTTGATAGAAACATGTTTAGTTTTAGAGTGAAGTACCAGGTTCTTAGATATATCAATTGTTGTTGTATTATCATAGTAAATAGTTATAGGTTCCTTGCAGTTTACCTTTATGTCCAACATTTGCTTGATCCATAATACCTGTGTACAATTAGTTGTTGCTGCAACATATTCTGATTCTACTATTGATAGACTTGTACAACTCTGTTTCTTGCTCAACCATGAAATTAGTCTGCTACCAAGAAAAAATGCTCCGTCGGTGGTTCTTTTTCTGTCATCCACATCTCCTACCCAATCAGCATCTGTGTATGCACACAAGTCAAAATTTCCATCTCTAGGATACCATAAACCAAGATTTGTAGTGCCTTGCAGGTACTGAAAAATCCTTTTCATTGCTAATTCATGATTTTCTTTAGGATTACTCTGAAATATTGAAACAATACATACTGCATTCATAATATCAGGTCTTGTTTGTGTCAAATACAATAAACTTCCTATCATAGACTTGTATCTAGTCAGATTAACAGGTGTTGATTCATCCTTCAAAGATAATTTATCATTTGTAGTCATTGGTGTTCTTACTGATTTATAGTTTTCCATGACAAATTTCTTTAGTAATTCCTTTAAGTACTTAGATTGACATAGGAATATATCTTTATCAGTTTGTGAAATTTGCAATCCTAAAATTTTTTTTATCTCTCCAATGATAGACATTTCAAATTCTTGTTGCATTTTGTTAGAAAAGTCTTTACACAAACCATCTTCTCCTCCAAAGATTATATCATCAACAAAAACTTCAATAACCAAGATATCATCATTAGTCACTTTGTAGTATAGATTGTTGTTAGCATTACCTTTAGTGTATCCAAGCTTCAAAAGATATTTGTCCAACCTAGCATACCAAGCTGTATGAGCTTGCTTCAATCCATATAAGGCTTTCCTTAACTTACAAACCATGTCTTTGTTATCTATCAAGAAAATCCATCAGGTTGCTCAATGTAAACTTCTTCTTCAAGATCTCCATTCAGAATTGCACATTTAACATCCATTTGATATACTTTATAGTTCTTGTGTGCTGTAAAAGCCAATAAAAGTTTGATTGCCTCAATTCTAGCTATCAGTGCAAAGGTTTCATTATAATCAATTCCTTCTTTCTGTGAATATCCCTTACACACCAATATTTCTTTGCTTCTGATTACCATGCCATCTTCATTAATTTTATTTCTGAAAACCCATTTAGTTCCAATTACATTTTTGTCTTTAGGCCAGGGAACTAATGACCAAGTGTTATTCCTTTCAATTTGTTCTAATTCATCTTCCATAGATTTAATCCAATATTTATCTTCACATGCCTCATTAATTTATGTAGGTTCAATTTGAGAAATAAGGCATACCTCTTCATTTTCCAATCTTCCTCTAGTCATAACTCCTTGAAATTTGTTTCCAATTATTTGATCTTTAGAATGATTCAATCTTACATACCGAGGTGTTTTTACTTGCTACTATTCTTCAGTGACTGTTGAATCTCCAGATGATTCTGGTGTAACTAGATCACCATTTTGTACTGGTGTATTCATAATAGGTTCATTTGTGATTATATCTATTGCCGCTTCAAAGTCTATGTACCTTGAATTTCCTCTAAACTGTTCATCAATCTTCACATTTGCACTCTCAACAATTTTCTGCAATCTCTTGTTAAAAAATCTATATGCCTTGCTCTTAGAGGAATAACCAAGAAATATTCCTTCATCACTTCTAGGATCAAATTTGCCAATATACTCATCTCTTCTAATATAGCATTTACTTTCAAATATTCTGAAATATTTAAGAGTAGGAGTATTACCAAACCATATTTCATGTGGGGTCTTACCGGTTTCACCTCTGATGTGAACTCTGTTGAATGTATAAACAATTGTATTGACCACTTCTCTCTAGTATATATGAGGTAGATTTGCTTCTGATATCATACTTCTAGCTGCATCTAAGATAGTTTTGTTTTTCCTTTCCACAACTCCATTCTACTAGGGTGTCTGGGGTGCTGATAACTGTCTTCTGATCCCATTCACTTCACAGAATGTATTAAATTCCTTAGATGTGAATTCACCTCCTTGATCTAATCTCAAAAATTTGATTTTCTTGCTGGTTTCATTTTATACCATTACCTTGAATAGTTTGAATTTCCCAAATGCTTCAGATTTCTCTCTGAGAAAAGTAACCCAACACATTCTAGAATAGTCATTAATGATTAGCATAAAATATCTACCTTGTATGCTTCTAGTTCTTACTGGACCACATAAATTAGTATGAATTAAGTCAAGAACATTATTAGATTTCTCCAGAACACTCTTGAAATGTGCTCTAACTTGCTTTCCAAATTGACATTCCTTACATACCGAATTGTGAGGTTTAACAATCTTAGGTAAATCTCTAACTGCCTTAGTAGTACTGAATTTCACAATGCAATCAAAATTTACATGACAAAGTCTCTTATGCCATAACCAACTTTCATCAATATGTGAAATCAAACATGCTTTCTCATTATTGTTCAAATGAAAGATATTACCTCTAGTCTGATTACCGGTTGCAATTTGCAAACCAGTCCTGTTTAAGATTTTGCATTTACCATTCTTGAATTGTAACTAAAATTCTTTCTCAACTAATTGACCAACACTCAAAAGATTATGCTTCAAACCTACAACATAGTAAACATTATGAGTATTGTGCTTTCCATCAAAAGATATAGTGCCTTTTCCTTTGATCAAATAAGCTTTATCATCTCCAAATCTTACTAGACCTCCATTGTAATCCTGAAAGGTTAAGAATTTACTCTTATCTCCAGTCATATGATGTGAACATCCTGAATCAATAATCCATTCATCCTTATCTTCAACTTTAGTTGCCAGGGCCTACTCTACTGGTTGATCTTTTGTTATAGCAACAAAATCCCATCCATTGTCTGTCAGATCCTCATCAGAATCATCAGTAACTCCTTCATCAACATAATAACAATATTTGTCTCTATTCTTCTTAAACTTGTATTTCTGATAGTTAGGGTTAGTCTTATATATTCTTTTAGCTTCTTCTCTTAATCTTGAATGTCCATCAGGGCATCTAGATGCCATATGACCAATATTATTACAGTTAAAACATTTAAAGGATGCTTTACCTTCATACTTACTTCCAATTGGACCTTTAGGCATTTTCCTTGCAAATAGTGCTTCAAGTTCTTCAAGTTCTTCATTTTCTCTGCTACTTTCTTCAAGTTCTCTTACATAGAATGATTTCCAATCAAATTTATCATGTGATAATGATGATGCCTTAAAAGATAGATCTGTCTTGATAGTAGTAACATGACCAAATTCCTCAAGCTCAAAAGCTGAAAGTTTTCCAACCAAAGTGTCTCTAGATACCAATGCATTAGGCATTGTTCTTAATTCATCTATAGCAGTAACTTTCATTTTATATGCTGGTGGAAAAGCTCTTAAAACTTTAGAAACAATCTCATCTTCACTTAAGGTTACTCCACAACATTGTATACCCAAAATAATTTCATTTACTCTTTTCATAAAAGCAGAAATTCTTTCATCTTCTTCCATTTTTAGACTTTCATACCTGACCTAGAAGCATTCCAGTTTTGCAATTTTGACTGTGGAATCTCCTTCATTCAATGTTTCCAATTTGTCCTAAATAGCTTTGGCAGTAGATCTATCTGACAATCCCATGACTTGCTGATATGACAATGTGCTCAAAAGTGCTTCTCTTGCTTTGCAATCATTTTCCTCATCTTTAGCCAAGTTAGGTGGAATAGGTTGACCTTGAGTAGGAGCAGTATAGCCATTCTTTGTAACATCCCATATGTCCTTTCCAATGCAATTCAAGTGTGTATCCATCTTGATCTTCCATATTCCATAAATAGTTCCATCAAGTTTCAGACTGTCCTTCCTGAAATAGTTAGAAGACATAGGATCTCCTCAAGCTGTTAAACTTCTGCAAAAAGAGGACTAGGCTCTGATACCAATTGTTAGGTACCAAAGACAACTGAGAAGGGGGGTGAATCAGTTATCCAATAAATTCAACCAAAATTAATTTAACCAAAAATTAATGCTTAAAACCGGTAATCCAAACTTTATGCTGGTAGACAGTCTTAACAGTTAATTGCAATACCGGTAAAGATTAGTGCATGAAACAGAAAGACAATAACATCCATAACACATAACACAAATGTTTGTAAGTAGAAACCTTATAAGGGGAAAAACCATGGTGGGAAGCCTTACCCATAATCAAATGATACTACTATAGATAGTATGTGTGTACAATATGGATTCTGCATATGCAGAAAGCCCATCTGCCTAGAGCTCACTGCTCAATCACAAAATGAGAGTCACACTGACTACAATTGGATGGTTAAATCCAATGATAATGTACTGCTCAAAATAGCACCTCCATATGCTGGATTCAGTACTAGTTTAGTTCTAATTGCCTTCACAAGATCCTTCCTTCAACCTTCAAATGATGTATGCATGTATAGCTCTGCTTATTTTTGCATATACCTTATTGCAATCCTTTCCACATTCACTTCTTAATCTCACAAATGAGATATTACATTTATACCATAACCTAAGACCAATTGAATAGGTCGGCTCACTAAAAGATATTACAATAAAATCAATTACAAGTAAATCAATATCCAATGCATGATGTCGGCTCAATGCATTTACAATAATAATAAATCATCTCAATAACATGTCATGCTGATCTGGAATAGATATTTCTATCAATGCTTATCCTGGACCTATTTTCCGGTAACAACAAATATACAAACCTGAATAAACAATTAACCAAATTGCCAAAACCAAGTGATCGAATAATGTCTTCAACATAACCAAGTAGTCTCCAAGTTATTTCAAGTGCCGATGAACAATATAATCTGTCGATGAACCAAATACTAGTGATTGTGCATAAGTCTCTGACTTGCCGCTAAACATAACCAAATATCTCCAAGTGTTGATAAGTGTTGACAAGTGTTGACATCAATGACAAAATATATAATTCAGTTGAGTTTGTAGAGTGGGTTGAACATTGTAGAGAATGCGAGTGGAAGTGTGAAAAAGTTAGCGAAGAGCACAAAAGAAGAGTTGTGTTCAAATGATATGTGAGCTATTTGAGATTGTGGTAGATATATAAGATAGAGTGTTGATAGTTTGAGATCAAAGTTGTGTGTGTTGATGTTGGTCTCTTGATGCAGAGATCAAGGACAACTTCCTGATTATGAGATCATTCTTTTCAATTTATTTTTGTATCTTTCCTTGTTGCAATTAGCTTCAAGTTTGAAAGTAATCTTTTGTATATTACCCCATTATAGTTAGCTTCAAGTTTGCAATTTCTCTTTTCTATCTTTCCCTAAGAGGAATTAGCCTTTCTTTGCAAGTCTAGAACAATGAGCTCTTTTCTTTATAATCTGATATACATAGTGGATATATTTTGTGGTTAGATGCTCGCCATGGGTTTTACTTGTTTGGGTTTTCTGGGTAGAAAGTATTGGTGTTCATGTGTTGGATATGTGTTTTTGATTAATTGTTTTTGTTGCATTAAATTTTGTTTAGACTATTCACCCCCCCTCTCAGTCCTACCTTGGGTTCAACATCACTATCTCTAGATACCCCTCCCTCCTTCCCTCTTTACTTTTATCTCTCCTTTGTCCCCTCTCTACCTCTTTATCTCACTCTCTCCCAAAATCTAGACCTATCTTTGTACCTTTTCACATAACTTTGTATTCTTTGTCTCCTCTATCTCTGCACACCTCCCTCCACTTGCTACCTACCTCTATTTCTCTACAAATACCTCTATATCTCTCTTTGCATATCTTTGTCTCCTTTCCTACCAACTTATATTTCTCTACATATATCTCTCTTTCTCCCTCCCATCCTCTCTCTCTCTCTCTACCTATCCAACCCTCCCACTATCCCCTTCTCTGCCTATCCATCTATGTCTACTTATTTATATATTCTCTCTCCCTCCCATTTTATCCATGTATGTCCTCAATCACTCTCTTCATCTCCCCTCTCACTCAATCTACCTACATCTTCCTCCCTCCCTCTATACTTTTATAAAGAGTGTGAGTGGGAAGATAGATGAATAGAGAGACGGAGAGAGAAGATATAAAATAGTAGAAATAGATAGATAGATAGAGAGTGGGATAAAGGGAAGGAAGGAGGGATGAAGATGTAGAGATGAAGAGAGAGGGGGGAGATAGAAAGAAGTGGAGAGAAGAGAGAAAGAGAGAGGGTGAAAGTGATATGTTGTTGAATATCTTGGACAACTGAGAGGGAGGGGTGAATCAATTGCTAATTAAAATTTTTCTACTTATTCCACTGAAACGAATTTGGTATATTAATTCATGATTACTTTAACCATAAATAGATATAAGCATGAAAGAGAACACACATGAAACATAAAATTTGACATGGAAAACCCAAGACGAGAAAAACCATGGAGAATGTTAGTTTTCAAATACAAAACACCTTTTTAAGGTGACATCAATTAAGATGATTTTTACAAAGGGTGGCTACTGCTCGACTAAAACTGTTAGAAAAATAAAGGGCTCACTACCTAGAAAAAGAAGAAAGAAAAGAGTCCATCACTGTAGCACAACTGCCACAAAACTACAATGTCGAAAGAAACCTTTGGCTCACTACCTTCAAGACTGAACAACATTAGCACACTACCACACTACTCAACCACAACCAAACACAACTTTGCATAAATTCACACCAATAGGAGATAGATCTTCTTTTCAATCCACTTTCATCTTCTCTATATTTCTTCATTACAATCATCTTTATTTATACCAGTCTCTAAAATAGAAGTCTCCCAAGTTAGCTAAAGAATATACTAGAACCCAATTTGAAATAGGTCTTCACTAAGCATTCCCATGATGGAAAGAAATGAGAAGTAGACCACACCACAATGCACTACATCAATAAAAAACATGTTATCCATACACCACAATCACCAAAGAAAAAACACAATATTCAAGGTCAACCAGACCTATAATGAACATATAAGCAACCATGACTCTAGAGCACACCATCACATCATGAAACAAAATAAAAAAAGATAAAGACACGAATATCATTAATCCAAGATATCATCATCAAAACCAAAAATGCAAAGAAATGCAGGGTACTACAAACATTGTCAATTGTCATCATCACTGAGAACACTTCTAAAGCACCAAATCATAAGCATGACATCCCAAGGAAACATCCAAAAACATACCAAAGCTTCATGACTACAACTATAGCATATCATAAATGTAGAGAAAAAACCAATTATAGAAACATAGAATTAGTATGTTGACATCAATGACAATGAAAGGAAATACAAGAGCAAGAAAATGAAAAATGAATCCAAGTATGTTGTGTAAGTGTAGGTTTTTTATTTTCCTTATGCTAGGGGGTATTTAGTTTTCCTACACATATATTATTTAAGCTTGATTAGGTTATTAGGAGTGGTTAATATGAGGACATGTGGCAAAATAATTCAGCTACATGTGTAACTCTCCACCTCACATTGGTAGTTGAGTTACATAGCCTCTTTTGGCTTATTGTGCCACCTCTCATAACCACTATTTTATCATTTCCTAAGTGGGTTATGGGGTAGTTGGGTTTCTCACCCTCTTTTGGCTTTATGTGCCACCTCTTATAACTCCTATTTTTGTTTTTATGTAAGGAGGTTATGCCACATATTTTGGCATTTACCATGTAGGTAAAAACCTCCCACCTTTTATGGGGTAGTAGGTAAAACCTCCCACTTTTTATGGAGGTGGGATTTAATGCACCTCTTGGTTGTATTTGCTATTATTTTTCTATATAATAAGCACTATAATCTCACCTTCACTAGTTTAGTGATTGCTCAGTGCGAGTCTTCTCCAAAATTCTCTTCTATATCATTTTTTTTTCTCCCATATCAAAATTATCTTCATTCATCTATTTTGATGTTTGATCATCTGTTTCTTGGGGAGTTGCATGTGATCTACGAACGACATCAGATCCTAGTTCAGTTCTCGCTTCTCGTAGAATCTAACATGGTATCAGAGTTGTGTTGTTTGGTATAGCTCATTGTTTTTCCAATTTATTTAAAAGATTTGAGACTCTTAGATAGATCATATTTTCCTTAAAAACCAAGTATGCTCTTCTCCTGCATTCTCGTGTGACTTGGAGAATCATAACAATTTAAAGGAAAATAAGCTTATAGTTAAATCTGGTTTTATTTATATGAGTTCTTTGAGATCTGGGTGATTGCAGTTTTTTGGTAATATTGAAAGCTTATTCAGTATTTACAGAATGTCTAGAAGGCTTGAGAAAGTTAAAAGTGACTTTTGTTTCACCAAAATTAGAGTTTGGAGACACAGAAAAAAAACTAGAGTGAATTATTTTTTACTGGAGCTATTTTCATTTCAGCTTTAGAATTCCAACTTATGCTTATTTATAAGTAAAACAATTTCTGGGTTTTCTTTCCAGCATCGAAACAATTATGGATTTATGATGGTGTTCCCAAAAAATTAATATTTTTTGCAAAAATCAAGTTTGAATAAGGCCTAAGCCATTTTTCTAGCTGGCAAATTCAACAACCCTTCTTAAAAGTTGCATAACGTTTGCTTCGGGGGTTGGATTTTTGCAAACAAGAACTTGACAAAAAGCTAGAAAGGAGATATTTCCATTTACGTGGGTCTCATTGAAATATTTCAAATTCTTTCATGAGATAATTCAAGTTGAATCAACTGTATTTTTTCCCTTGAACATGTCATATCTTTCACCTCACAACTCTGTTTTTCAAAAACAAATAGTTGTTGGAGAGGTATTGAGATGCATTGAGCAGAAATAAGGTTAATTTTTTTTTTAGATTTTGTATCAAAATTATTTGTGTTGAAAATTTCTATTTTTGGCCATTGGAGCCTTAAAAACATTGTAATTTGATAAAAGACCTTTTAAATGCACTAATTATAGAGTGCCAACCTTGTAATATTTGGGAGGGGGGGTGATTTTTGAGAGTAGTGGAAAGAGGGGATGTCACTTGTGTCTTTTGTATTGCACTCTTCTTGAATATTTTCAATCTTCTTTTCTACTATCATGGATGCATCTACAGTTCTTCTTTTAACACCATATAATTATTTTGAATAGAAGTCTAAGATGATAATATATCTGAAAAGACATGGATATCAACATGTTACAATGGGACTTCAAATTGAACCACAAGATGTTGCAGAAAAGATTAAATGGTTTAATAAATACGATGAAGCTTTTGGTACTCTATGTATGTCAGAATCTCTTGACCTTCTTTTTCACATTGAATCTGCCACTACACCAAATGGAGTGTGGACCAATTTGGAAAAACTCTTTGGTAAGAAAGATGAGCTAAGAGGTCATCAGTTGGAGAATGAACTCATAGGGTTGAATCCAACCAATTTTGACACTATACAAGACTTCTTCACAAGACTTAAGTCTGTAAGATTGCAGTTGGAACAACGTGGAACTAAGAAAGATGATAAGCAATTGATCTTGAGAATTCTTTCTAAGCTTGTTCCTAATTATTCAGTGTTTGTTTCTACATTCTATGCTACAAAATGTGCCCTAGGTGCTTGTTGACAACAACAAAGAAGGAAAAATGAGAGAGGGGGTGAATCAATTTTCACTGGATTAAACCAATTAAGCACAATCTCAGATTTCAATCGACTATAGTAAGAACAAAGATAAAGACAATAACAAATACACACATAACACAAAGATTTTGATGTGGAAAACTTGGTGAAGGGAAAAAATACAATGGGAACCTACCCAAAATAAGATGATACTCTGCAGTAGTTTGTGTAAATATTACAATGGGGAATGCACATGCATCTAAGCACACTGCCTAGAGCTCACTACTCAAAGTAAGATGACCCAAAAGGCTCCAACCCTCAAGGAAGGTTCACTACCTTACAATTATGATTGGACTATAATTTGGATTACATGAACTACAAATATAGCATCTGCTAATGCTTGATGACAGTTTCGGTCAAGCTCATTTTTCTGCCCTGCAACTATCTCTACTCAACACTCCACACCAAAAGATAAATTCTCTTATGTGCACATTCTCCACTTTTTGATAATACAAACACTACAACCATACCCAAATTACATGAATCTAACACCTATTTATACAATTCATCAACCTTGACTAGAAGGTTGGCCAAACCCTCAACTTTCAATTACAAAATTACATCACACGATACATAAATAAACCACCAGACCAATACAATGCCATATATGACATAGCATGGACCTAAATCAAATCCCCAAACACACATCACCACTAGAAATCTTGCCAAGATCAACCCCAACATGCTACACCACCAGAAATACTGCATAACATGAAGAATATCACCAGATCAACAAAATCACCAATATCGCACATAAGGATCAATGCGGACCAACAAAAAAAATAGGACATGATCAGGAAACACCAATGAGCACATTAGAACTATCTGCAATACCTGCACCAACGCCACTTAATCAAATCTTCAACGATCAACATGCTAACTCTCAGAAGCACTAAACAATAACAATTCAGACTAGAAAGATGACTTGCAGAGCACCAAATCATGAACCATCTAAAACAAAGATACACATGGACATCAAAAACATTCTCCCAAATCTGCAACCAAAGATATGATCATACCGAAGCACAATGGATCAAATACCAAAATCTGTCAACCATAGAACAAAAAGACTAAACTTCAAACCTGATCAAATAATATGATCAAGTAAACTTTCAAATCACTGAAACCAATAAGGAATGAATTATTCCAGCATTCCAAATAGATAAACCAACCATATCAACTCAATGCAATCACTGGAACACTAAATAAATCTCTACAACACCGAAGCACAAGAATATGTTGACATCAATGACAACATATCCTAGTAGCAATAATATCCAATAGTACCACATTTAAAATGCCTTCTCTATATGAATTTGCTACCAAACTCACTAGGGAGTATGAAAATTGGTTCAAAGGGTACAATAAAACCCTCTAAGTCACATGCCTTAGCTATAAATCAAGGCACAAAAGAACATAAAGGGTCTAGTAAACAAGATAAGAAACAAAAAAACCAAGGAGAGAAGAAGAAAGATTAAAAATCTGCTACTTCAAAAGAACATAATCAAACCTCTTCATCTAAAGGTGAACAACCTAAGAAGGAGAAGGGCAAGTGTTCTTATTGTAAGAGGCCTAGCCATGATGAAAATAAATGTTTAAAGAAATAGATTGATCACCTTTCATATCTTCTCAAAAAGAATAATATCAAGGTGCCTGATTCAATCAAACAAAATTCATTAGAAGGATCTTCAAAGGACACATATAAGAGTAAGGGGAAAGGAAAGGGTAAGTCCCTAGTTGTTTTTGATTCACAACCCAATTTTTGGATAATTGAATTAGGTGCTTTGCATCACATGGCTTCTTCAAAAGATGATTTCACCTCTTTAGAGCCATGTTCTATGCCTACCATACTAATGGGTGATGACACTCCTATTGAAGTGCATGGGAGAGGTTTTGTTGATGTGGGTGAAGGAACATTTCAAGATGTCCTTTGTGTTCCATCTTTATCAACTAATATCCTATTTTTTTATCAGATCACTCACACTGGTTCTAGCAAGCGAGTTGAGTTCACACCAGATACAATGGTAATCAGTGAAATGCATAATGGTTCTAATGTTGTTGTGGGAAAAGAAAATCATCATTCCAAATTATATTAGTTTTCTCACTTGTTACTAACTCTCCTTTGACATTTTTAGTCACTCATGCAGATGAGGTGAGTTCTTTGTGGCATCAATGATTTGGCCACTTGAACTACCATTACTTGCAACAACTCAGTCAACAGGACATAGTTTTAGGATTGCCTTGTATTCGATTTTCTGACGGAGTTTATCAGGGATGCATTCTTGGTAAGCATCGTAAGGAGAAGTATGATAAAGGAAAAGCATGGAGAGCTACACAACTATTATAGTTGGTACATAGTGACTTGGCAGGATCATTTCCACAACTATCTTTTAGCAGGGCTAGATATGTCTTGACATTTATTGATGACTTTTCCAGATATGCGTGGGTTTACTTTCTCAAACAAAAGTATGAAGTCTTTGAGAATTTTTTAGATTTCAAAGATTTTGTAGAGAAACAATCTAGGAAGTTCATTAAGATTTTGTGTACAAATAATGGGGGTGAATATGTTAATAATCAATTTGAACAATTTTGTCTTCAAAAGGTGTCAAAATACAACACACAATTCCATATAATCCTCAATAGAATGGTGTCGTAGAATGCAAGAATGTGTCCTTGAAGGAGATGACCAATTGTATGATTCACTCAAAGTATTTGGCACCTTAGTATTGGGAAAAGTCCATCAACTATGTATGCTATATCCAAAACTGGGTTCCTCACAAAGTTGTGAAGGGGGTAACTCCATTTCAAGCTTGGACTAGTTGAAAAACCACAATTAAGCAATTTTGAGTGTTTGGTTCTCTTCGATGGGCTCACATTCCAGCAGAGAAATGCAAGGCTATGGATCCACAAAGATAACCTTGTATATTTGTTGGATATCTAGATGATGTCAAAGGGTGTAGTCTTCTCCATCCCACTACTCATGAGTTGTTCATTGAGAGAAGTGTTTGTTTTGAGGAGAGTTCTTCTAGTTCTTCTCATACCACTTCTCCATCCACTATCACATTGGAGATATTGAATCATGATGATAGTTCTTTTGAGGATCTTAATCCTCCTAATCTTGATGAGGAATCTTCTTCCTCCACTTGAGATGGCAATGATAATGATGAGGATTCACATTCTTCTCATAGTAATCATTTAGGGGTTGATGATTTTGTCCTGAACTCTTTAGCCTCAGTGCCTCTTTGGGCTCGATAAGCATTCGAGATAGATGGAGATTGGCTTGGTGATCCATTAGATACTAGAAGAACAAGGTTACAATTTTAGCAAGCTCTACATCTCTTGTTGGAAATTGACACTCATTGGAATCATCTGTTGTCATTGATGGTAACAAGATTCTATTGAAGGTATATACCAACATTTGGAGGCATACATCGATGGATATCAGCATTGAGTATTCATGGCAATCACCAGAACTGACACTGACACCAGCATCGGCACCAACATCTAGCATTTCAGTGAAGCCGACATCAGTCCGAATCCGAAAGGTTTTATTGTAAAATCATTTTGTAATTACTGTATTGGGCTGATATTGTATATCTTTTGTATTGTAAGGAAACATAAGGAATATTGTTTGCAAGGGTATATCAGTCAGTTTGTTGGGTCATTTTGAGGAGGTGATATATGAGAATAATAATAGAACTATGTGATGTGAAGGATATGTATGAAGGTCATTTTGTATGCGACTGCAATATCATGCTGTGATTAGTAGATAGTTTGTAAAGTGTTCCTGGAGGAAGAGGAGATACCAATAGAAGGTTCAGGGTTTATGAACTGGTATAGAATAGAGCTTTAACCAGAACTCTTTTTGGCATTGCAGATGCATTTTGTGAGTTCACCAATACTATTTTATTTTAGTAGAAGCTTGTAGTTAGTGAGACTCTTTTGTGTTGAGAAGTGTACCTTCCTGCATGTGCAAGCCCCCATGCTATGTAATATCTTTCATATGGCTAGTGAATTGATATTGTGGGTCACAAATCCCACCATGGTTTTTCCTCTTTGAGGTTTTCTACGCATAAATTTTGTGTGTTATGGTCTTCATTCATGTGGCCAGTTTATTTGGTTCATGTTATATGTTTCTTCATTTACCAATTTATATGTGTATGTTATACAAGGTTAAAATCTTGTGTTTTCGACAAAAAACTAATTCACCCCCCCCCCCCTCTTAGTGTTCTTGGGTTCATTGTATTCCAGCAATTGGTATCAGAGCTTGGTACCTCAGAGGAAGTTTAACAGCTTGAGGAAGATCTTGAAACTAGAATCATTGAACATGGCTATGGAGAAGCAACTTGAGATGGCACTTGAGGACTGTGATGTTGAAAGGATGAAGAACTTGAAACTGCAAGATGAATTGAATTCTGTTAATGAATTCATTCTTATTCTTTAAGAAAAGTTATCATCTACTCAAGCTAAGAGAAAGGAAATTTTTCAAAACCAGGATGATGAAGAGAAAAATGCACTTAAGGAACAATGTTAGAAGCTGAGTCAAGCAAACATGCTCATGAAGAATGAAATGCAAGACCTGACTATGAGGTTATCAAAAGATATTGAGGATAGAAATAAGAAGGAAGAAAATCTTGTCATATCTCTAAAGAACAAATTTGATGAATGTGGCAGATTGACTCATGAGAATAATCTATTGACAACTGATTTGGTACACTCCTAGAATAATGAACAAGAGCTTGAAAGACAAATAACAACTTTGAGAGATGATTTGACTACTACAAGTGAGTATAAATAAAAATTCAATATTAGTGCTGCATAGTTGGATGATTTATTGAAAAGACAAAGGCAAAGTGAAGATTCTAGAGGACTTGGGTTTGCAAAACTCATCAGACCAGAGGAAACCAATAAGGAAATCTAATGCTTACAAATTCAATGGTAGATGTTTTGTTTGTAATAAATTTGGGCATATGGGTGGACTGTAAGCATTATGGGTAAATTGATTATGTGTGGCATTGATGTTTTGTCATTGATGTCAAAACTAGCTATTACCGACAGACAATTTTACACTGGCTAATATGGAGTGTTACCGACAAAAGAGATTATCTATTGGACACTTCCAGCATGTTTGGATCAATGAAGTATATTGGATTTTATGAGTTATATGCTCCATGAGCATGTTTTGGTCAGTTGGTATTGGCTTGGTAATTGGATGTTATCATACACTCTGGTAAACCCTTATCGACACTAGTTTAAAGCTTTACCGATAGAACTTTCATTGAGGAATCATGGCAGGATGCACAATTAGTGTTGGTGCATCTTCTTTGAGAATTTTAGGATACTAAAGATGTTCGTTGATCATGTTTCAATTTCTTGAAGACATTGCTTTGGCATGGTGGACCCAGAATAGGTCAGGTACCTATCTAGGTTATGGACCGGTATTATGTTAGCTTGTATTCTACATGTTACTTAGATGATTCGATATGTTTTATGGATTTGTTATTATTTTTTTAAGCCGACATGGCATATCATTGTAATAAGGAATTATGTAATGATTTTATTATAATATCTTTAGGTGGTCGACCTGATTGGTTTAGGCCTTAGGGTTTGTATAAATAAGAGGTAGAAACTCTTTGTAAAGTATCATGGTTATTGAAAAGTCATGGTCAAGGAATGTAATGTGCGAATATTGTAATATCAATCAGGCAAAGGAGTTGATCGATCATTGGTGATCGGATTGGTTTCAAAAGAGGATTTAGTCCTCCGACATTGAGCTTAACTAGGACTGTAATCAAGCATAGTAGATGCTATTTCTAGTAGTTCACTCTATTGGATTGTTGTCCATTTATCTTGAGAAGGTTCTAGCCTCTCTGTAGTCAGTGAGACTCTTTTGTAATGAGAAGTACACTCTAGGTAGTGTGCCTTCCTGCAAGTGTAGGCCCCTCATTGTAACACATACTTTCTGCAAAAGTATCATTTGACTGTGGGTAGGCTTCCCACCATGATTTTTTCCTTTCTAGGTTTTCCACATACAAATCATGGTGTTATGTGTTATAGTTTCTTTGCATTGATTATCTAGTTAATTGTTAAGTTGTATTGTTTACCGGTATTTGTTTCTACCAGCATCTGTTTGTGCTTTACTAGTACTTGATCTGTTTAAGGTTATATTGTAGATTAAAAGTTATAATCTGTTAACAACTAATCACCCACCCCCCCCATCTTAGTTGTTCACCAGTTATCCTAACAATTTGTATCAAAGCTTTGGTCCTCTTTTACAAAAGCTTAACTACTTGAGGTAGATCCTATGGCAGCTAACACTTCTAATCCACCAACAACTATTTTCAGAAGAGAAATCCCTAAGCTTGATGGAACAAATTATGGGATATAGAAAATTAGAATGGAGACTCATCTTAGATGTCTTGGCAAGGATATTTGGGAGATCACTGAGAAAGGATACACACCTTATGATCTAGCATCTGGCAATCCTGCTCCTACAGACCTAGATAAGAATATTGAAAATGATTGCAGAGCTAGAGAAGCCCTCTTGTGTGCACTTACTAATCAACAGATTATGGGATTGACTGACAAATCATTGGCTAAGGTTATATGGTAAAAAATACATACTCTGAATGAAGGTGAACCTACTGTCAAAATTGCTAAACTTGATGGTTACCGAGTAAAGTATGAAAACTTGAAAATGGAAGAAAATGAAAGAATTGTTGTGTTTATGGAAAGAATAAATGAGATTGTTATGGGAATTCAATATTGTGGAGGATTTCTAAGTGAAGATGAAATAGTTTCCAAAGTATTGAGAGCCCTTCCACTAGCTTACAAGATGAAGGCAACTGCAATTAATGAGCTAAGAACAATGGCAAACACTTCAGTCAACCGAGACATTCTGATTGGGAAATTATCTTCTTTTGAGCTTGAAGAATTTGGATCTTCTGGAGTTGTAAAATCTGAACCTTCTTTTCATGCATCATCGTCAACATCTACCAGCAAAAGTGATTGGAGAGTCCTATATGCAAAATAATTGGAAGATATTAGAAAAGAAGATGAAGAGCTTGAGGAACTTGAAGCCTTATTCGCTAGAAGAATATCTAAAGTTCCAACTGGAAGTAAGTATGAAGGAAAAGCACCTTTTAAATGTTTTTCATGAAATAAGATTGGTCATTTTGCATTTAAATGTCCTGAAAGGAATGCAAGGTTTGAGGAAAGAGTTAAGAAAACTTTTAAGCCTAACCTGAACATATATAGATTCAAGAAAAACAAACAGTGCTATATAGAAGATGAGGAAGGAGTAATTGATGACTCTAGAGATGAATCGACAGAAGACTCTAGTAGTGGATCTGGAAATGGAAAGGAATGGGTGTTCTATGCTTTGAAGGAAGATGAACCAGAATTGGCTATCAAAAATGAAGAGAAGGCCCTGGTAGCAAAAATTGAAGATAAGGATGAATGGATAATTGATAGTGGATGCTCACATCATATGACTGGAGATAAAGGGAATTTTTTGTCCTGCAAGAATACAATGGTGGTCAAGTCAGATTTAGAGATAACAAGGCATGTATGATCAAAGGTAGAGGTATTATTTCTTTGGATGGCAAGCATACCACTAATAATGTCTATTATGTAGAAGGTTTAAGGCATAATATTTTGAGTGTTGGTCAATTAGTTGATAAGGGTTTTCAACTTCAGTGTAAGGATAGAAAATGCAAAATCATTAACAAGACTGGTTTGGAGATTGCAACTGGTATTGAGACTGAAAGTAACAACTTTCACCTAAACATTGGTAATAAGACATGTTTGATTGATCATATTGATGAGAGTTGGCTATGACATAAGAGGTTGTGTCATGTTAATTTTGATTGTATTGTTAAGATAAGTTCAACCAAGGCAATTAGAGATATACCTAAGATTATGAAGCCTCATAATTCGGTATGTAAGGAATGTCAATTGGGTAAGCAAATCAAAAGTTCATTTAAAATCATACATGATAAATCTAATGATGTACTTGATTTGATTCACACTGACTTATGTGGTCCAACAAGGACTAGAAGCTTTCAAGGTGATAGATATTTCATGTTGATTATTGATGACTATTCTAGAATGATGTGGGTGACTTTTCTGAGGGAGAAGTCTGAAGCTTTTGAGAAATTCAAGATCTTTAACGTGAAGGTTGAAACATAAACTAGATTGAAAATTAAATGTCTAAGATCAGATCATGGTGGTGAGTTCACTTCTCATGAATTTAACAGTTATTGTGAGACAAATGGAATCAGGAGACAACTATCTACATCTAGGACTCCTCAGCAAAATGGAGTAGTTGAAAGAAAGGATAGAACTATTTTAGATGCAGCTAGATCTATGATGATGGAAGCCATTGCCTCATATCTACTGGAGAGAAGCAATGAGTACAACAGTCTACACACTAAACAAAGTTCACATCAAAGCTAAAACCGGTAAGACCCCTTATAAACTATGGTTTGGATATACACCTATTGTTAAGTATTTTAGAATTTTTGGAAGTAAATGCTATATTAAAAGAGATGATTCAATTGGAAATTTTGATCCTAGATGTGATGAAGGAATATTTATTGGTTATTCAATTCAGAGAAAAGCATATAGATGTTATAATAAAAGATCGTAGAAAATTGTGGAAAGTGATAATGTGAAAGTGGATGAATAGTACATAAATCATTCTATATCATATGATAGGGAACCACCAGTGGAAATGATCATAAATGAGCCAACAATGCCTCAACTAGTATATGAAGCTGAAACAATTACACTGGCATGGTCGAAACATTCAATTGTGACTAATGATCAGAGTGGTGAACCCGAAGTTCAAAAGACCCCAAGGTATGTAAGATTAAATCATTCTGAAGATCAAATCATTGGAGATAGGAACAATAGAGTAATGACAAGAAGAAAAATGGCAAATGAAGAGGTATGTCTTATTTCTCAGGTTGAATTGGCAATTGTTATTGAAGCTTGTAAGGATAAACATTGGTTAAAGGCTATGGAAGATGAATTAGATCAAATAGAGAAGAATGAAACTTGGTCTTTAGTTTCTTAGCCTAAAAATAAGAATGTTATTGGAACTAAATGGGTTTTTAGAAATAAACCGAATGAGGATGGTCAATTTATAAGGAACAAGGCTAGATTGGTCTATAAAGGATAATCTCAAATGGAAGGAATTTGATTATGGTGAGACATTTACACTTGTAGCTAGAATTGAAGTTGTTAGACTATTTCTTGCCTATGCAGCTTATAAGAACTATAAGGTTTATCAAATGGATGTCAAATGTGCATTTTTGAATGGTGAGCTTGAGGAAGAAGTTTACATTGAGCAACCTAATGGATTTTCACTGACAGATGACAAATACATGGTTTGTAGATTGAAGAAAGCTCTATATGGTTTGAAACAGACTCCTAGAGCTTGGCATGAAAGGTTGGATAAATATCTTTTGAAGTTTGGTTTTACTAAAGGTAGTGCTGATAGTAATCTATATTATAAGATCATTGACATTGATATTCTGATTATTGAAGTTTTTGTTGATGATATCATTTTTGGAGGAGAAGATAAACTATGCATGGAATTTGCTAACAACATGAAAAATGAATTTGAAATGTCCATGATTGGTGAAATGAAATTCTTCTTAGGTTTGCAGATAACTCAAACTGACAAAGGCATTTTTATCTATCAGACTAAGTATATGAGGGAATTGTTGAAAAAGGTTGGTATGGAGAATTCCAAACTGCTAAGTACTCCTATGGCTACAAATGAGAAATTATCTATCAAGGATACTTCTTCACCAGTAAATCCAACAAGGTATAAATCTATGATTGGTGGTCTATTATATCTAACTTATACTAGAACTGACATTATGAATGCAGTAAGTATTGTTTCAAGATATCAAAGTAATCCTAAATAAAATCATGAAAGTGTAGTAAAGAGGATATTTCGATATTTGCAAGGAACAACAAAATATGGTTTATGGTATTCCAGAAATGATGATTTCACTTTATGTGCATAAACGGACTCAGATTGGGCAAGTGACACTGATGACAAAAAGAGCACTTTTGGTGGAGCTTTCTTTCCTAGAAAGAAACAGGTTTCATGGATAAGCAAAAAATAGTCATGCATTTCTTTATCTACTGCAGAAGTTGAGTATGTTGCAGCGGAAACTAATTGCACTCAAGTCTTGTGGATGAAGCAAATGTTGAAATATATCAGGATAAATTACAGTGAACCGGTAGTTATCTATTGTGATAACTCTACATCTATTGGCATGTCCAAGAATCCAGTATTTCACTCTAAGACTAAGGATATTTCAATAAAGTATTAGTTTCTGAAGGACAAGGTAGAAGAAAAGGAAGTCAAATTGGTTTATGTGAACACTAAAGAATAGATTATAGACATATTCACTAAACCGTTGTCTAAGGAATCATTTGAATACTTTAGAGACAGGTTAGGGGTTTCAGCCCCTTTGGCAGAGACTTGATTGATGAAGTTTGTCATCAGTTTGGTATGTATTATCAGAAACATTATTTATTCTGACACTAATGAGTGGTGCTACTACTTAGGGGGGGTAGTCACCTTTGAGATTCAGATAATTTATATGATTGCTTTGATATTTTTGTCAGATTTTTAGCATTGATGTCAAAGGGGGAGTGATAGTAATGTGAAAAAATATTTTGAGCCTTACAGAGATATCATTCACAGGGGGAGAGCTATTGATTGTTGGTTGTCTTCCATAAGGGGAGACTTGTTTGGCGTTTCTTCGTACTTAGATATTTTTCATATCCAGTGTTGCCATCAATGCCAAAGGGGGAGATTGTTGGCATTATGGGTGAATTGATTATGTGTGGCATTGATGTAAACACTAGCTATTACCGACAGACAATTTCACACTGGCTGATATGGAGTGTTACCAACAGAAGAGATTATCTGTTGGACACTTTTGGCATGTTTGGATCAATGAAGTAAATTAGATATTATGAGTTATATGCTCCATGAGCATGTTTTGGTCAGTTGGCATTGGCTTGGTGATTGGATGTTATTATACACTCTGGTAAACCCTTACCGGCACTGGTTTAAAGCTTTATCGACTGAACTTTCATTGAGGAATCATGATAGGATGCACACTTAGTGTTGGTGCAGCTTCTTCAAGAATTTTAGGATACTAAAGATGTTCGTTGATCGTGTTTCAATTTCTTGAAGACATTGCTTTGGCATGGTGGACCCAGAATAGGTTAGGTACCTATCTAGGTTATGGACTGGTATCATGTTAGCGTGTATTCTACACGTTACCTCGATGATTCGAGATGTTTTATGGATTTGTTATTATTGTTTTAAGCCGACATGTCATATTAGTATAATAAGGAATTATGTAATGATTTTATTGTAATATCTTTAGGTGGCCGACCTGATTGGTTTAGGCCTTAGGGTTTGTATAAATAAGAGGTAGAAACTCTTTGTAAAGTATCATGGTTATTGAAAAGTCATGGTCAAGGAATGTAATATGCGAATATTGTAATATCATTCAGGCAGAGGAGTTGATCAATCATTGGTGATCGGATTGGTTTCAGAAGAGGATTTAGTCCTCTGACATTAAGCTTAACCAGGACTGTAATCAGGCATAGTATATGTTATTTCTAGTAGTTCACTCTATTGGATTGTTGTCCATTTATCTTGAGAAGGTTGTAGCCTCTTTGTAGTCAGTGAGACTCTTTTGTAATGAGCAGTATGCTCTAGGCAGTGTGCCTTCCTGCAAGTGTAGGCCCCTCATTGTAACACATACTTTCTGCAGAAGTATCATCTAACTGTGGGTAGGCTTCCCACTGTGGGTTTTCCCATTTCAATTTTTTCATGTACAAATCATGGTGTTATGTGGTATGGTTTCTTTGCAATGATTATCTGGTTAATTGTTAAGTTGTATTGTTTACCATTATCTGTTTCTACTGGCATCTGTTTGTGCTTTACCGGTACTTGATCTGTTTAAGGTTATATTGTGGATTAAAATTTATAATCTGTTAACAACTGATTCACCCCCCCTCTCAGTTGTTCACTGGTTATCTTAACATAGACAATGTAGAAATAGAGTAAATCAAAACTATAATTTAGTTCTCGGTCAATGCACAAATTGCAAGAAATATGGTCATCAGTCAGAAGATTGCAAAATGAATGTTAAATTTCATGCATGTGGAAAGTTTGGTCATTTGGCTAATCAATGTAGGTCAAGGAATGACACCGGATATGTCAAATCAATTCAAAAGAACAATGTTACATGTTATGCATGCAACAAAATAGGTCATATTGCTAAGTACTGCAGAAGGAAGTCTACACCGGTTAACAATGATAAAGCAAATGAGAAAGGAAAGTAGAAGGTAGATGAAATACAACAAGATCACACCAAGAGATGGGTTATAAAATCTAAAGAACCATGTCAAGATGCAACTACACTGGTAACTGCACCTACAACTCCACTGGTAGACCAGAACACTCCTACACCGACAGGAAATTCAACTGGTAACTAAGGCATATGCCTTAGGGGTTGGAAAATTCATTGCAAATCTTGCATATTCCCCAGAAGAGATATGGAAGAGATCTGGAGAGTGGTATTAATTGTTGATAGAGGTTCACCTGGCATAAAATTGTGAAACCGACATCCGGTAGGGCACATTGCTAAGCATTTATGATAGTGATGAATTAGGGTTTAATCGCTGATAAAAATGATAAATGGACTCATTTTCACTCACCCAACACTTGAGAAAACTAGAGTGAAGAAAACGCGAATCATAGGCGATCAAGAGCTAGTAAAGGCATTCCGAATAATTTCTAGCAGTCATCTAAGAAGTAATCAAAACCCTTCAACCGACGACTATTATCCAGATATTTATTTGAAATGACATCTGGATCATCATCTGCTCCTACTTTTATTGCAAATCCCACTTTTGTTGAGGTCAAGGATAGGCTTAGGCTTGTTTTCAAGGAATTTACCTAAATTGCTATGAAGGAAGATTCTACTAGTGCATTTTTTAGGGTTCCCGATGGCATGGTCTATGTAGAAGATGTCAGAGCCTATATTCATTGCACCTTGGAGGACTTGGGCACTGAGGAAATCAAGGGGATGTATCAATCTATGATACTAGGTATCTCTGGTACTATCAAACCAGAATATCAAATCATTGAGGATCTAGGGTTAACTGGAATCCTATACATTCCAAAATTCAAGGATGAAGTGATCAGATATGTTTTGAGTAGGGTCCATAATGAATTCATCTAGCTGGACCCGCCCCACATGATTACCAAAGAAGCTATTCAAGTGGTCACCGGCTTACCTAAAGTTGGACAGAAACCAGGAAAGAAGATTTCCACCACTGCGGTTGAGAAGCTCATTGGTGCAACCCATGATGGAAGATCTATGAGGGTCAGCACCATCAAAGACACTGATGTGAAATTTTCTAGCATGATAATCAACTACAAGGTAACTCAATCAAGTCAATTGAACTCTGTTGCTACTTCCTGCATCCATGTTGCTTATTAGATGATAAAGAATAATGAGAAGTATGATTTGTGTGAATGGTTGAGGAGTGAGTTAATGATTAATCTTGGAAAAATTAAAGGGGTTAAGAAAGGAACATTGAGGTTTGGCAATCTTATTGTCTGCTTGATGTTATACTTCATGAATGAGCTACCGGGTTTGGGAAAGAAGCGTTGGACTAATGACATACCAATAGGTATGAATATCAAAGAAGCAATCATCGGTCTTGGTAGTAATAGGGATGAGAAGCTATGGGGCTATTTCAAAACTTTTTAGGAAAACATGAGATAGAGGGAGAGAATTTCTAAGCACATTGTGGAGAAATACTCCACTGATATATGCTTTATGGTCAAAACAGATGAGACATTGATGGAAGAAGTGGAACCTAGAACTATATGGGTTACTGAATTAGGTTATGAGGTAGATGACAACATTTTGGAGTTATATGCTAAAATGTTGATTGATGCTCCTTTGGATGATAAGGCTAAACACTTTTGCACTGCACAGGAGAAGGCTTTTGAAGTTAAAACTAGTTTCAACTGGAAAAGAAGAGAAAAGAAGATAGACAAAATGTTTGTATTTGTTCAGGATGTAATGCACAGGATAGATACAAAAATAGGTTCTCAATCTAAATTGGTGGATCAATCAGCAACAGCTAGTGCTCCTAAGATGAAGAAGCCTGAGACTTTCATTTCTTCTATCACTTCCGATTCTGATCTAGAGGATAATCAACCTCTTGCATTCAGAAGGGTACAAAGGAAGAAAGCTAACAAGCCTTCAATAGAGGAGAAGAAGGTGGAACCTAGGAGGAAGCTAGTTAGAAAAGTAACAACTGCACCCACACCTCCGGCAAAGAAGAGGCAGCCTACTCCATCTGCTCTTGCAACCCCCAGAAAGAAGAAAAAGAGTGCAATTGATGAAGCAATTGAATCTGGTCATGTTACCATCATACCCCCGATGACATGTGCAAAATTGATTGATGAGATAACTAAAGATGGAATGTTGAAGAATGTGTCAAATTTCTATGAAGATTTAGAAGATAATGAGCAAGATAAAATAGAAGAAGCAATTTTGTTATATCTAGACATATATAAGAAGGCTTTGGTAGAGATTTTGAAGGAAATTCCTTTATCATTGTACAATAAGTTAGATGCAATTAGGAGGGACAGATAGATCAAAGAAGTTGAACTTTTGAATATGTGTGGCTCTATAAACAATGAGGAAATGAAAATATGTATAGATGTTGCTAATAGAGCAATCTTTAGCAGCAAAACTTGACAAATAGGCCTACTGATGGGTAGAGTAAATGAGATAGTAAATGAAACCAGAGATGGTTGGACCAAATTCTTCCAAAAGAATCCTGATTTTCTCACCTCTCAAGAAGAATTTGCTAAGGTAACAACTCCTATCATTCCAAACAAATCTAAAGGGAAAGGAATTTTGGAAAGTTCGGTTCAAATTTTGAGTGAACGGACAGTTAAACCCAAAACTGATGAGTGTATACAGACTAAATTGGTAGAGACTACATTTGTACAGTCCGGGCAAGATAATATAGATAATGTATGGATTACAAATAATATTATGGATAATACCCCACTAGCAGTAACTGATACTGCACTAAGTGGCAAAGCCACTGGTGCATTAGAGGAGGAGAAAAGAGATTCACTGACAAAGGAGAAGGAAGATAAGGAAAAGGAGACTGAACCACCAGTAGTCTCCCCAGCAAAACCTTTGGCAATTGACACTTCTCAAGTTGAGAAGAAATCAATTACAAAGATGAGTCCCATAGAGCTAATGATGATTGCTACTCAAAGATAATGAAGGAGGGATCTTCAGACAAAGGAATAATAGATCAATCAATAACAATTTTGTGTAGATTGATTCCTGATTGTATGATTGAAAATGAAGAAAGCCCTTTCGACAAGCTTAAGGTATTAACATAACACATATCTAAAAACTTTCAGTCATTGCAGTAGATTTCAGACAAGAAGGCACTTGAAAGATTTACTCCAGCCAAGGAAGAATCTTTTGACCAGATTATTGAGATAGAGAAGAGGAAGGTTGAAGAGAAACTTGTACTCATTGAAAATTCTTTGAAACAATGTACTAACATCTGTAGGGTCTGTTGTAATATATAAATTCTTACAACTAATGTAGATCAGAGGTTAAAGGAATTACATGAAAAGATAGATAATATTGTTAATTCTTTTGATGGACTAACTTCACTCACAACTTCCATTGATGGACAAATTTTAACTTTGGAGAACCAAGTTTTTTCTTTTGAAAATAAAAGAGACAAGATCATTCGGAGAGCAAGGAGTCTTAGAGGTTTGGTGAGTCCAAGATTGGATTCACTTGGTGTACATAAGAGGGAATGTATGGATATGATTGCAAAACCCACACCGATAGAAGTCACTAAGAAAGAAACACTAGCACATTTACTGAGTGGACTTGTATCCATATTTGAAACATTCAAAACTGGTTGGGATACCTATGTACAGTTGCTAGAGAAATCCTACCCGAAAAAGTTTGAGATTGGTCAAGCTCTGGTAAAGTAATTTGTAACAATTCTTTAATTCTTTCACCGGTCTTTGGAATTGATGCCAAAGGGGGAGTATATATATGTGAAAAAATATGTATGTAATCCTAAGGGGAGGATATGCAAAGTATATTGCTAATAGGGTCAATCAGCTCAGGGGGAGCATAATTCATTTTTTAGTTCAACCAGCAGAGAATCCATTTTTCACATGTGTGTTGCCATCAATGCCAAAGGGGGAGATTGTTGGCAATTGACACTCATTGGAATCATATATACCAACATTGAGTATTCAAGGTCATCACCGACACCGACATCCAACATTTCAGTGAAGCCAACATCAGTCTAGATCCAAAAAGTTTTATTGTAAAATTATTTTATAATTATTATATTGGGCCGACATTGTATATCGTTTGTATTGTAAGCCGACATATGGCATATTGTTTGTAAGGGTATATAAGTTAGTTTGTTAGGTCATTTTAAGGAGGTGATATAGGAGAATAATAGCATAACAATGTGATGTGAAGGATATGTATGAAGGTCATTTTGTATGTGAATGCAATATCATGCTATGATCAGTAGATAGTTTGTAAAGCATTCTTGGAGGAAGAGGAGATACCACTAGAAGGTTTAGGGTTTATGAGCCGTTACAAAATAGAGCTTTAACCAGAACTCATTTTGGCATTGTAGATGCATTTTGTGAGTTCACCAGTACTATTTTATTTCAGCATAATCTTGTAGTCAGTGAGACTCTTTTGTGTTGAGCAGTGTGCTCTAGGCAGTGTTCCTTCCTGCATGTGTAGGCCCCCATACTATGTAATATCTTTTATATGGCCAGTGAATTGATATTGTGGGTCACAAATCCCACTGTGGTTTTTCCTCTTTGAGGTTTTCCACGTATAAATTTTGTGTGTTGTGGTGTTCATTCATGTTGCTGGTTTATTAGGTTCATGTTATATGTTTCTTCATTTACCGGTTTATATGTGTATGTTATAAAAGGTTAAAATCTTATGTTACCGACAAAACACTGATTCAGCCCCCCCTCTCAGTGTTCTTAGGTTCATTGTATTCCAACATCTCTTCATTGCTTCAGCTTTTGATCCACAGTCTTTTCAAGAAGCTTTAGGTGTTCTCGAGTGGGATGCTGCAATGCAAGAAGAGTTCAATTCCTTGGAAAGAAATCACACATGGTATTTAGTTCCTCTTCCTAAGGGAAGGAAACTTTTTCGATGCAAGTGGATCTATCGAATAAAATTTGTAGCACATGGGTCATTTGATAAGTATAAGGCTCGCTTGGTAGCAAAAGGTTTTTCCCAAGTTCCAGGGGTTGATTACTCTGAGACTTTTTGTCTAGTTTCTAAGATGAATTCCATCTGGCTTGTCCTTGCTATAGCTACAACTCATCATTGGGAAGTTCATCGGATGGATGTGAAGAGTGCATTTCTTCATGGTGACCTTCAGGAGGAAATCTAAATGGAGTAGCCATAGGGGTTTGTTTAGGATCCTTCACTTGTGTGTCGACTTTGAAAGTCTCTCTATGGCCTTAAATAGGCTCCTTGAGATTGGTATGCCAAGATGGACTCATTCCTTTTGACAGTTGGTTTCTCTTAGTGTCATTCTAATTCAAACATATACATTCTATAGCAGGATGATACTCTCACATTTTTGGCTCTTTATGTTGATGACTTGTTGATCACAGGGAGTCACTCATCCACCATCGAGGCAGTGAAAAATACTCTACATGATAGATTTATGGTGTCAGACTTGGGTCTTCTACATTACTTCTTGGGGATTGAGATCACTCAGTCTTCTTTAGGTATCTTCCTTGGACAACCCAAGTATACACTTGATATGCTCGCTAGATTTTGCATGCCTAATTGTAAACTTGCACCTACTCCATTTTTAGTAGGGGCCAAACTTGAGGCTAAGTGTTGTTCACCCTTGGTTGATGGAACTTTATACCCACAGCTTGTTGGGAGTCTCATCTACTTGACTCATATAAGACCTGATATTTCATATGATGTGGGCATGGTCTCTAGATTCATGCAAGAGCCACATGAGTTGCATTGGAAAGAAGCTAAGCAAATTCTCCACTATATTCATGGTACTCACAATTATGAAATTAAGTATGCAATAGGCATAGATATTGACTTGGTGGGATATACAGATTCAGATTGGGCAGGTGATTCTTAGGATTGCAAGTCTACTTTAGGGTATTGCTTCTCACTTGGTTTCAATCCAATTTATTGGTTGAGAAAGAAGTAGTTTGAAATTTATCTTTCATCAACATAGGACGTTGAGTATCGAGGGGAACTTAATGCCACCACTAAGACTATTTGGCTTTAGAATATTCTCACTGAGTTTGGTATTCCAATCAGAAAGCCTACCATCACCTTTTGTGATAACTAGAGTGCTATACAAATATCAAGAAATCCAGTTTATCACTAGAGGACCAAACACATTGAGATACATATACACTACATAAGGGATCTGATTCAAGAAGGTATCATTTATCTTAAGTATTGTTCTACATCAGAGCAGACTACAAATATCTTCACCAAACCCTTCACCAAAAGTGAGTTCCTTCATTTGCGATATTTTATTGGGATGCGATAGGTGTCTACTTTAGGAGGGGATCCTTAGTCCTTCATTCTTTCTCTCTCTATCTAGGGGTGTCTATTCCTCTTATGGGGGCATCTTCTTCTCTTGGGGGGGGATCTCTATGTACATGGGTACCTAACATGGCCTCATTTGTTAGGACCCATCTTTTCACCCACCTAAGCTACGCTTAAGGGGGGGTGTTAGTGTAGGTTTTTTATTTTCCTTATGTTGGGGGGTATTTATTTTTTCTACACATATTATTTAAGCTTTCTTAGGTTATCAGGAGTGGTTAATATGAGGACACATGGTGAAATACTTCAGCTACATGTGTAACTCTCTACCTCACATTGGTAATTGAGTTACACACCCTCTTTTGGCTTGTTGTGCCACATCTCATAGCCACTATTTTGTCATTTCCTAAGTGGGTTATGGGTTAGTTGGGTTTCTCACCCTTTTTTGGCTTTATGTGCCACCTCTTATAACTCCTTTTTTGTTTTTATGTAAGGAGGTTATGCCACATGTTTTGGCATTTACCATGTAGGTAAAAACCCCCCACCTTTTATAGGGTATTAGGTAAAACCTCCCACTTTTTATGGAGGTGGGATTTAATGCACCTCCTGGTTGTATATGCTATTATTTTTCTATATAATAAACACTATACTCTCACCTTCACTAGTTCAGTGATTGCTCAGTGAGAGTCTTCTCCAAAATTCTCTTTTGTCTTTATTTTTTTCTCTTATATCAGAATTATCTTCATTTATCTAATTTGATCTTCAATCATTTGTTGCTTGGGGAGTTGCATGTGATCTACAACCGACATCAGATCCTGGCTTGGTTCTTGCTTCTCGCAGAATCTAACATGTTGATTGAAGTAATGTTACCAAAGTAGAGAGAAACTTGAGAGCAATCATCCCAAACTTGAATAGGAGAGACAAGAGCTTTTGAAAGGGGAAAAACAAACAAAAATCTATTTTGTATTATGAATGAAGGCAAAGTAGAGAGAGAGAGAGAGAGAGGGTCATTACAATGATATCAAAAAAGTGAAGAATGAGAGGAGAAGCATCTCTTAAATAGAGATGAGGAGAGGATTTACAAAGTAAGTCCCATTTCTATGAATGCCACCATTCATAATATGTGTGTGCAATGTGTCACAATCCTCATAAGGGAGAAATTTAATATTCCACATATTTGGAATAAATAAAATGATTTGTGATAACTCAAATAAGATGGAAAACTTGTAGATATCCTTTTGTAATATTCCTACAAGAAAAAAATAAAAGGAAATTAACTTTACCAAGTAATGATTAAATCCTAACACCCCCCCTTCTAGTTTACTTAGGGAGTTTATATCAAACCCTTCAATGGGTTGCAAACCAATATTTTTTCAATGAAATTGGAAAACTTCTCTTTACAAATTGACTTTGTTAAAATATCAGCAACTTGATCTTCACCCATGAAGTACAAAGCTGTGTCACACTTTTATAAAGGAAATGACCAATGTTGATTCAACTTTTTAAATTGAATCAAGAGAAAGTGAAATATATGTTTTGAATTTTGAAATGATGTAAAATAATAAAATGTATATTATTTTGTGTATTTTATGTTTGTAATTTTAATAAAAATTTAAAAAATTATTTGAATATAGTTTTGTATAAAGTAAACACTATAATTTTTTCTGCTAATAAAATGTTGAAATTGAAGTTACAGAAGCCTCCACACTTTATTTAATAATTTTACCTTTTTTCTTTATTTTTTTGTGTATATTAATAACTTGAAACTTTAGTGCATGGATATATTTTTTACTATTTTTTATAAATATATATTTTTTAAATAATTTGAAAATTTGTGCACTAAAATATAACTTTTTTCATTTTCTGCCACCTTTTTTATTCATTATTTATCCAAATTAGAAAAGAATTATATCATCTTGACATAGATTCTTTTCTCTTGTGCATCATATTATTTTCAAAAAATTTAAATAAATTCTATATATTTTTCTTGTCAAGATAATCAATCTTATATTTAAGTGCTAATGACCTACTTTCAATAAAAAATAAAATGTAAAATATAAAAAAAAAATAATAATATTAAAAGAGAGATATTTTGAATATTGACTTGTAAATATATAAAAGGGTATTTTTACATTTCAAAAAAAATAAAATTATAAGAGTAGGAGTTGTTGAAACATCGAGTTTAAAAAAAAAAAAAAAAAGTTAGTTATTAGACCCAAAGTGATATATAATATACATTTAGTAGACACTTCCAATTGGAAAATTTGTGGTCCATATATAACTTATCTATAATGAATCTATATAGACCATATGTTTGACTAAAATTACTTTTTAGTTAGAAAAACTTAAATTTGCTTTTGCTAATAAGTTAGCCTGAAACATGACACGGTATTGTACTTTTACCCCAGGTTGCAATATAGAAGTGAAACTTGGTTGTCTTCAATTTGTTCTCTAATAAAGTGATGTTGGAGAGAAATGTGTTTGGTCCTTACATGGAATATAGGATTCTTAGCCAAGGCAATGGCACTTTGAATGTCACAATACAAAGGTGTCGGATCTTTTTGAGGTATTCCGAAATCTTCAAGCAATCTTCTAAGCCATAAGGTTAAGGCTTCTTTGATTGTCACAATATATTCAACTTCGATGGAACCAAGTGAAGTAGATTGTTGTTTCTTACTATTCCAAGAAATGACAACTGAACCAACAAAGAAACAATATCCACACATAGATTTATCATCATTGGTATCTCCCCCTAAATCTGAATCATTAAATCATTTTAAAGTAAAATCACAATTTGCATCATAAAATAAACCAACATTAATAGTTCCTTTAATATATCTCAAAATTCTTTTTGCAACTTTAAAGCGAGTTTGTTGAGTTTTAGACATAAATCTAGAAACTAAACCCACACTATAAGCAATATCTGGTCTAGTAAGAGTTAAATAATATAAACTTCCAACTAGTTGTCTATATAAAGTAGCATCAACTAAAGGATTTTGCATATCAAGCACTAACTTTGTTCCAAATTCACAAGGAGTAGAAACATGATTAGAATCATTCATTTAAACTTGTCTAAAATATCTTGAGCATATTTACTTTGACATAGAAAAATACCATTACTTGTTTGCCAAATTTGCATTCCCAAAAAATAATGTAAAAGTCCTAAATCAATCATTTGAAACTTTTGATCGAGTTGAAACTTAATTTCAGAAATAAAATTATTGGATCTTGAGGTTAGAATTAAATCATCTACATATAAAATGATAATCACAATGTCATCTTCACTATGTTTAATATATAAATTTGGATCGTTTTTGCTTCTAATGAAACTGTGAGAAAGAAAGAATGCATTTATCTTAGAATACCATTCTCTAGGAGATTGTTTCAAACCATAAATTGGTTTCTTTAACTTGCAAATTAAATGTTCATTACCTTCCTTAACAAAACTAGGAGGTCGAGACATAAATTTCCTCATCTAAATCACCATTAAGAAAAACACTTTTAACCATCCATTTGATGAATAGACCAATTCATATTAGAAGATAAAGCAAGAACTATTTTAATAGAAGACATTTTAGCATCACGAGAAAAAGTTTCATTATAATCTAAGCCATCAATTTGAGAAAAACCTCTAGCAACTAATCTAGCTTTAAACTTAGTAACTTCATTATTTGTATTCAACTTAGTTTTATATAGCCACTTACAAGAAACAAGATTTTTACCTTGAGATAAAGCAACTAAATCCCAAGTTTTATTAGCAGGCAAAGCATCATATTCTTCTTGCATAGCTTTTTTGTCAATGAGGTTGATTTTTTATCTTTCTCAAAAGAATTGGGATCTTAAATTCATAATAGTAGACATCAAAACGTAATTGCAATAATTTATCCTTTTAGCCTTAATTTTATCTATTCTAGCTAAATAATCATCACTTTATTAAATCAAAGTTTTAAATCATTTAGGCTTCCTTTTAGAAGTAATAGAATCTGTTGGCATTTTGAGTTTATTGGCATTTTGCATAGAGATTGCATTAATGATATGTTGTCATTGATGTCAATTGAATCGATAAAAGGTATTCATGTTATTGCTGATATTGTTGTTTTTGATATTGGCTAGTAACCGATAAGAAGAGAGTTGTAGATGATGTTGTAACCGGTATGTAAAGTTTGTGAGTTGAACCGGTGAACCAGTGTAAAGGGTAAAACCTTTCTATGTAATGTAACCGGTAAACCCTATCAGCTGTTAAACCCTAACTGATCAATTTTGTTGGTTTATTATCTAGTGAGTGGTAATGATGGAGACACTGTGATCATTGTATGAGGATAAATTCAAATTGGTTTGGCACGGTTTCTTATTGTCTAGGGAAGGAGAAAAGTGGATTGCATTTAATGCATAACATGTGATGAATTACAAAGTCCAATGGAGCGGTTGGAATTGTCTTGAAGAATGTGAAGTGATTGTTATGATTTCTAATGGTCAAGATTGAACTGACTTGTTTGTAATCTCAATGATGAGAATTAGGTTTTTGTTGTGTTACCAACCTAATTGATTTGTATTTAAGGTTGATGAAGTTGTTTGTAAAAGTTTGTTGGCAAGATTGGTAGATAACTTGCTGAGTGTGTGGTTGCCCAACCAGTGAATGGATCTATCCTTTGAGTGAAGGCAAATTGAAGCTTAGAAGAATCTGATTAGGCAAATGTAGTGCTACTCAGACAGATCAAGAAAACCTGTTGTTTTCTAACAATTACAACAGAAGTAAAATCCCTTAACCAAGTAAGCTCTAAAAAGCTTGGTTACTCATTAAATCCTCTACAAGGTGGTCCATTAGCTTGGATTCTTAAATCCTCTAGCGAGGTTACTCCTAACAGGGTATTGTGCTTCTAACAAGGCATATTTGTAAATCCCTTAATCGAGTGATTCCTAACCGGAATTAGTTCTTAATAGGACTTATTGTAAAGCTCTAATAGGATTTGGCTCCTAACAGGGCAAAGTTAAAAAGAGTTTAGATAGCTATCCTTGTGAGTCTCATCTCATTGTGATTTTTACCTATTTGGGTTTTCCATGTATAAACATTTGTGTCAAGTGGTGAATGCTTTTGTGGTTGTGATCTTATTTGTTGTTTTGGTTAACTTCTGATAAGGCATGTTAAGTAGAAGCATTGAGAGATGAATATGTTTAGTTAAGATTAAGCATTGTTGATGTTTACAAGATTGAAGGTGTTTATTGTTAAAAGTTGTCATAACAGTTAAACCGGTTAATGTCAAGTATTCCTAAGAATATTGATCTTTACTGAGATATGTTTACTTTTACTTTGTTTGACTGAGTTTGAGCTTGCAAACTTTGTATCAGTTTTTTAATATACTGATTCACCCCCCACCTCTCAGTATTCTACCAGATACTTATTCTTTCATTATACCATAAATTGGTATCAGAGCTATCCAGGTCCTCTTAATCTAAAATCCTAACAACTTGAGGAAAAGATCTTGTAGATCATGATGAAGAAAGAAGATCTGAAGTTTAACAAAGATAACTATAGAATATGGAGTGACAGAATGAAGATTTACATTAAGAGTCTTGGTAGTCAATATTGGGATCATATAGAACATAAGTATACTACACCTACTGGACCCCTGACTGATGATCAGAAGAAAGAACAACAAGAAAATAATTGGGCATTAGAATCTATTATCAGTTCCCTATCTGATGCTGAATATGTAGATGTTCATCATCTTGAAACTGCATATGAAGTATGGAAGAAACTTGAAGATATCTATAGCAGTGATGAGCATGTCAAGATTGCTAAAGAAGAGAGTTTAAGAGGTAAGTTTCACAACATGAGAATGTTTGAAGGTGAGAACATCCAACAGTATGGTCAAAGGATCAAAGAGATAGTTGGAGAGATAAAGAGTGCAGCAGGGAAAGTGGAAGATGCCACAATAATCGGTAAGGTACTGAGAACCCTGCTACTGGTCTATGTTATCCAAGTTATGGCTATTCAGGAGCTAAAATCCATTGAGAAGACAAAGGTAACTCTTGACTCTATTATTGGCAAACTTACTGCTTTTGAACTAAATGACTATGATGGTAGTGTACAGAAATCAGAATTTGCATTCAAAGCTTTTGTCTCTAACTCGTCTGTGAGAAGAAGTAGAGATACCAGCAATAGCTATGAATCTAGATCTAGCAAAGATGTTGATGATGAAGACAACTTAGTGGAACTTGAAGCATTGTTTGCAAAATGACTGCCTAGAGACACTAGTAAATATAGAGGTAAGCTACCTTTAAAATGTTTTGCATGCAACAAGATTGGTCATATAGCAACAAACTGCCCTAATGATGAAAATGATTACAAGAGAGACAAATTTAAGAACTACAAGGGTAAAGGCAAGAGAGATTGTCTTGTAGCTATTGACAGTGGTATTACTGATGATGAATCTGATGATGGTGTTAGTGAAGATATTGTGTTTGTAGCAATTAAGGAAGAAGTATCAGATTAGAAGGCACTAGTATCTAGAATGGATAACTCTGATTTTTTGGATCATTGATAGTGGTTGTTCACATCACATGACCGGTGATCAGAGAAAATTTCTTTCCCTGAAGGAATTTGATGGCGGTGTTGTCAGATTTGGAAATGACTCACCCTATATAGTAAAAGGTAGGGGAGTTATTTCTCTTAATGGGAAGAGCAGTGCTGATGATGTCTATTGGGTTGAAGGCCTAAAGCACAACCTGTTAAGTGTGGCACAACTTAATGAGAGAGGTTACCCACTGGAGTTTAGAAATGGTTTATGCAAAATCTTTGACAACAAAGGTGAATTGATTACAACCGGGAAACAAACCAAAGGTAATCTATTTCATCTCAATCCTAAAGTTAGAAACTGTTTGATTGCAAAAATAGATGATAGGTGGCTTTGGCATAGGAGATTTTGTCATATAAATTTTGACAATATTATTAAAGTAAGCAAGTCCAAGACAGTAAGAGGTTTGCCTCAGCTAGACAAATTGGTTAATGCTCTTTGTAAAGAATGTCAACTAGGAAAGATGACTTCTTCAACTTTCAAGAGAAATTCCTTCTCAACAGAGCACTTGTTAGATTTGGTTAATACAGACCTATGTGGACCAATAAGAACAAGAAGCATTCAAGGTGACAAATACTTCATGATCTTCATTGATGATTGTTCAAGGATGATGTGGGTCACATTCTTGAAGGATAAGAATGAAGCTTTTGGAAAATTCAAGGCATTCAAAGCCTTAGCTAAGAAAGAGAGTGGCAAAAAGATAAAATGTCTAAGAACAGATCAAGGTGGTGAATTCACTTCTACAGAGTTCACTAAAAAATGTGATGATAATGGTATCAAGCGGTAGCTTTCTGCACCAAGGACACCACAACAGAATGGTATAGCAATGAGAAACAACCGGTCAGTGGTTGAAGCTTCTAGAACTATGATGATACAAGGAGGTGTATCAAAATGTTTTTGGAAAGAAGCTATAAGTACAACTGTCTACGCAATAAATTGAGTTTTGGTAAAAAGAGGTAAGGACAAGATCCCATATGAGTACTGGTATGGGAGATCACCTAATGTTAGCTATTTCAAAATATTTGGTAGCAAATGTTTTATTAAAAGAGGTGACTACATAAGAAAGTTTGAAGCTAAGAGTGATGAAGGCATATTTCTTGGCTATTCCACCAAGAGTAAGGCCTATAAATGCTTCAACAACTGGACACAAAAAATTGTTGAGAGTGTTGATGTTAGTGTAGATGAATGTCCTAAAATTTCAGAAGGAACTAGTTCTGAGAAGAAGGATGAAGATCCTTTCATTTTTCTTTTAGAACCTGAAACTGTTAAATCAAAAACTGGTAAAGCAAATCCTGATGTACTTGTTCAATCGAAACAAATGAATTCAGAGGAAGATGACAATGAAGAAGCTAAACCTGAAGAGAATGATCATGTTATTCCTAGGTATGTGAGACTAAATCATAGTCCTGAACAGATAATTGGGGATAAGGATGTTGGAGTACTAACTAGAGGGAGAATAAGAGAGAACTCTTGCATGATATCCACCTTTGAACCCATAAATGCTAAGGAGGCATTTGGTGATGATCATTGGGTGAAAGCTATGGAGGAGGAGTTGGAACAAATTGAGAAGAACAACACTTGGATGCTGGTACCCTGACCAGTAAACAAGAATCTTATAGGTACTAAATGGGTATTCAAAAACAAGTTAAATGAAGATGGTGTTGTAGTTTGCAATAATGGCAATATTAGTATGCAAAGGTTATGCGCAAGAAGAAGGAGAAGACTATGGAGAAACTTTTGCACCAGTAGCAAGATTGGAAGGTGTCAGAACACTACTTGAATTTGTATCCCATAAGAAGTTCAAAGTATACCAGTTGGATGTCATGTTTACATTCTTGAATGGGATACTGGAAGAATAGGTTTATATAGAGCAACCTGATGGCTATGAATTGATAGATAAGGAAGACATGGTATGCAAACTGCATAAATCTTTGTATGGATTAAAGCAGGCACCCAGAGCATGGTATGAATAACTTCATACTCATCTGATGAAGATAGGCTTTGCTAGAACCAGTGATGACAATAACATTTATCTCAAGACTGAAGGAGATGATATACTAGTTAGTGAAGTATTTGTAGATGACATTATATTTGGAGGAAATGATGACATGAGTAATACTAATTGTTTTGTAGATGAAATGAAGAATGAATTTGAGATGGCATTAGTAGGGGAAATAAAAATTTTCATAGGCTTACAGATACAGTAGATGAAGAATGGTATTTTCATTACTCAATCCAAGTATGTGAAGGAGGTTTTGAAGACTTTTGGTATGAGTGATTGTAAACTAGTTGGAACCCCAATGGTTATAGGCTGTAAATTGTCCAAGGTAGATGCATCTAAGTCTGTATATGAAAAGGAATTCAAGTCAATGATTGGCAAACTACACTATGTTGTTCGAAATCAACCGGATATTGCCCATGCAGTTGATATTATGGCTACATTTCAGAAGAATCCAAAGGAGGCACATTTGATGGAAACTAAGAGAATATTTAGATATCTGAAAGGTACTATTGATTATGAATTGTGGTATCCATATGGTGGGGATTTTGACTTGCAAGTATACACAAATGTTGATTGGGCAGGAAATATTGATGATCGGAAGAGTACTACCGGTGGAGCATTCTTTCTAGGAGGAAGGCTAGTCTCATGGAGTAGTAAAAAGAAGAGTTTCACTTCACAATCTACTGCTAAAGCTGAATATGTAGCAGCTTATATGAATTTCACACAAGCTATGTGTATGAGGCACATTTTGGAAGGTTTGAAGATGAAAATCTCAAAACCTATAAAGATTTTGGGTGATAATACAAGTGCAATAAACATTTCTAAAAATCTTGTTTTGCATGCAGGGACTAAGCACATTGAATTGAAATATCACTTCTAGAGGGAAAAATTTCAAAGTAAAGATGTTATCTTGGAGCATGTTTCTACCAAGGAGCAGCTTACAGATATCTTTACCAAACCTCTGCCTAAGACCACTTTTGAGTATCTTAGAAGTCAACTGGGGGTTGTCCCTCTTCATTAAGTTAGTTGAACATGATGCTGATTGCATCAATCCCTAAATTACTTGTAGAATCTTATATGGATTGATGAAGGAGTGGATGTATTCTACAGGGGGAGCATCAAGTTACAGAATGATGCTGATGCACAGTGAGAGCAGAATTACATGTTTTACTTTCACTTTGGCATTTTTGTCAAAGGGGGACAAGAATTATGTGATTGAGGAGAAGAATTATGTGTTTGATAAGGTGAATACTTGGTAATGTAAACTAGGATTCCTATTCACTAGCGGCAGGATGGAGACACATAGAGCAAGGTGAATACTTGGTAATGTAAACCATGATTCCTATTCACCAATCTCAACAACAATAAGAGGCATTGATATTTGTATTGCTATCAATGCCAAAGGGGGAGATTGTTGGCATTTTGAGTTTATTGTCATTTTGCATATAGAATACATTAATGATATGTTGTCATTGATGTCAATTGAGCCCGTAAAAGGTATTCATGTTATTGTTGATATTGTTGTTTTTTATATTGGCTAGTAATCGGTAAGAAGAGAGTTGTAGATGATGTTGTAACCAATATGTAAAGTTTGTGAGTTGAACCGGTGAACCGGTGTAAAGGGTCAAACCTTTCTATGTAATGTAACTGGTAAACCCTATCACCTGTTAAACCCTAACCGATCAAGTTTGTTGGTTTATTATCTAATGAGTGATAATGATAGAGACATATGTGATCATTGCATGAGGATAAACTCAAATTAGTTTGGCACGTTTGCTTATTGTCTAGGGAAGGAGCAAAGTGGATTCCATTTAATGCACAATGTGTGATGAATTACAAAGTCCAATGGAGCGGTGATCATGGAGCGGTTGAAATTGTCTTGAAGAATGTGAAGAGATTGTTATGGTTTCTAATGGTCAAGATTGAACCGACTTGTTTGTAATCTCAATGATGAGAATTAGGTTTTTGTTGTGTTATCGATCTAATTGATTTGTATTTAAGGTCGATGAAGTTGTTTGTAAAAGTTTGTTGGCAAGATTGGTAGAAAACCTGTTGAGTGTGTGGTTACCCAACCAGTGAATGGATCTGCACTTTGAGTGAAGGTAGATTGAAGCTTAGAAGGATCTGATCAATCAAATGTAGTGCTACTCAGACATATCAAGAAAACCTATTGTTTTCTAACAATTATAACAGAAGTAAAATCCCTTAACTGGGTAAGCTCTAACAAGCTTGGTTACTCAATAAATCTTCTAACAAGGTGGTCCATTAGCTTGGATTTTTAAATCCTCTAGCAAGGTTACTCCTAACAGGGTATTGTGCTTCTAACAAGGCATATTTGTAAATCCCTTAACAGGGTGATTCCTAACCGAAATTAGTTCTTAACATGACTTATTGTAAAACTCTAACAGGCTTTGGCTCCTAACAGGGCAAACTTCGAAAGAGTTCAGATAGCTATCCTTGTGAGTCCCATCTCACTGTGGTTTTTACCTATTTGGGTTTTCCACGTATAAACATTTGCGTCAAGTGATGAATGCTTTTGTGACTATGATCTTATTTGTTTATTTGGTTAACTTCTGATAAGGCATTTTAAGTAGAAGCATTGAGAGATGAATATGTTGAGTTAAGATTAAGCATTGTTGATGTTTACAAGATTGAAGGTGTTTACTGTTAAAAGTTGTCATAACAGTTAAACCGGTTAATGTCAAGTATTCCTAAGAATATTGATCTTGACTGAGATATGTTTACTTTGTTTGACTGAGTTTTGAGCTTGGGAACTTTGTATCAGTTTTTCAATATACTGATTCATCCCCCCCTCCCTCTCAGTATTCTACCGAATACTTATTCTTTCATCATACCATTAGAATTGTCACTAGAAGAAGAATCATTAGGAGTAGAATTATCATGATCATCATCACCAACACTAGAAAGAAGATATACAATAGGAGTAGGGTTTAGACAAGGAGGTTCATCCTCCACAATCACAACCTTACTTTCAAAAAATTTATTATCCTACACATTAGAAAAATCATGAATACCATTTTCAGCAATACAAACATCTCTAGAAACTTTAACTTTATTAGTGATAGGATTGTAAACTCTATATGCTTTATAATGTTCATCATAACTAGCAAATATATAAAGAGAAGATTTAGAATCTAATTTGTGCCTATTTTGTTTAGGTTTATGAACATAATAAATGGAACCAAAAATCCTTAAATGCTTTAAATTGGGCTCTCCACCAGACCAAGCTTCTTCAAGAGTTATATCCTTTAAAGCTTTTGTAAGAGCCCTATTAATGAGATATGTAGAACAAGCCATAGCTTCATCCAAAAATTTATACTCCATATTCTTAGCATGCAATAAACATCTAGTCATTTCAACAATGGCTCTATGCTTCCTTTCTGCTACATCATTTTGTTGAGGTGTATAGGGAATAGTAAGCTCATGTTTAATACCAAAAGATTTCGAATAACCATTAAATACATTATTAACATATTCCTTACCATTATCAGTTCTAAGTGTTTTAATCTTAAAACTAGATTGTCTTTCAACAAACATATGAAATTCCATAAAAAAAATCAAAAACTTCATCCTTACTATGAAGATAATAGATCCAAGTTCTCCATGAAAAATCATCAACGAATGTAAGTGCATACCTTGATCCTTAGATGGAGTTATTCTCCATGGGTCCCAAAAGGTCAATATGAACGAGGTGCAATTTATGATTTACCTTCCAAACTTGACCATAAGGAAAGGGCTCCCTATGCATCTTACCACTCATTCATCCTGTGCATGTCAATTGCAGAGGGAACAATGCTAGGCAATACATCTACCATATTTGATTTTTGCATCAAGGCAATATCATTAGCATTTATGTGGCCAAGTGTTTTATGCTAAATGTTCATTAAAATAAATGGCAGTAAGAAAATAATACTTGGAATGAGAAAACTCGTAAAATTTGAATAAGTTATCATTGTCCATTTTAGCATTAGCAATGACTTGGTTAAGCTTTAGATCCATGATATAACACATATCCTTATAGAATTCAATCTTATAATCTTGGCAAAGATTGGAAACATAAATAAAATTTGATTTTAATTCAGGAACATAAATAACATCATGTAATTTATCATTAGGAACATTGACATCACCAATAGCTTCTACCTTACAACTATAGTTGTTAGCAAATTGAACAGGAATATTCGAAGCATCAGGATGCACAGAATCAAAAATTTCTTTATGAGAAGTAACATGTTGAGATGCACCATAATCAATAATCCATTCAAGAGGTTAAGAAACATTATAGCTACAAGTAAATGCATGATGAGATGAATTACCATTATTATTACCTTTCTTATAACTAGGTTTATGTTGTTGATTATTTTGATTATTTTGGTTTGTGGGGCTTTTACCATTTTGCTTCTTAAAACTATTATTAATCACATGACCATCCTTACCACAATACGTACAACGGGACCTCTTAGAATAATTATTCTTTTGATTATTATTAGAATTGTTATTGTAGGATTTAAAATGAAATTTATTATTATTATTATTATTATTATTATTATTATTCAATCTAAAATTATTATTATGATTTTGATTTTTAGGCATAAAAGAATGTTCACTACTTTTAATTTTGAAGAGTTCCAAACTAAATTAATTTAACTTCTTCTTGAAGTAATAAATTACGAAAAAAATATCATGTTAATTGAGTAGATAAACTAGGAATAGCAAGTTGAGCGTGAATATTAGTAGTAAACTGTTGAAATTGTCTAGGAAGACAATTTTTAAGAATGAGATGAATTAAACAGACATCATCTAGTTTAACTCCTAAACCAGTTAATTGACTATTAATTGAATCAAACGTGAGGTCTTCAAGTTGATCTTGAAGCTGAATTTTTTGGGATTCATTTGAACCATCCTATGTTGTTTTTAAAAATTCACAAGCTTCATAGGGTTTTGTACAATTGACAATGAGAACATACAAATTATGAATCATTGAAATATCAATTAAACCAAGTACTTCCTCATTTTGAGCATTCCATCTATCTTGGTCATCTTGAAGTGCAGTTGTAGTGGGCTTTGAGTTTTTATCAGTTGCAACATCCAAAAAATAATTGAAGCGAAAAATAAAGGAAATATGTGTTTTCTATGAATGATAATTAGAACTATTTAACTTAATTTCATGAATCAATGTAGACATATTTGCAAAATAAATGTGAACAAATAATGATTACAATTTTAAAAAATTACCCCCTTTGATTGAAAGACGAAAAAAATAACCGCCTTAATTAAAATTGAACCAAAAATAATAACTTTATAAAATACATATTGATCTGCATAGGTTGGGATTAAGATCGTCTTCATGGAATTCTATTCTGGTAAAAAACTTCATATATATTGAAAAAAAAAAAAAAAACTTATTTTAAAAGTTTATGAGAGACTTTTAAGAGAAACTTTTTAAAACTTTATAAATAAATAAAAACTAAACTTTTTATAAAATAAACTTTACGTGAAAGTTTTGAAAAAAAAATTAAACTTTCTAAAACTTGAATAAACCAAATGAAGTGAATCGAATGAGTATATATTATTTTAAAATTTAGTACTCTTCTAAATGTGTTAGCAGCTAGAGTTGAATCTATGTTGTTATAGAAGAAATAAATTGTTATCTACCATACAGACTACCCTCTACTCTGTTTGGTGTTTTGCTTTATCTACCATATAGACCTTACGATAAAGGAATTATGAAACTTTTAAATTTAAAACCACAGAGACATTACAGGGAAAATAATCCATAGACACTATAAGGGCAAGTAACAAAGAAAGGAGTACGTGAGGACTACGAAAAACCGTTACACAAAAGATAAGAGTGCAGGAGGAGCAGCACAAGGTAGAAACGTTAAGAGTATAGAGTTAACAAACACAACACACAGAGTACGCATAAAGAAATATAAAACATTTAAAAGCACGCATCTGCTTTGAGAATTAATACGATTTTAGTGAGAAACTTAAGAATATAAAAAAAAAAATTAATTGAATTAGATTTGAATATGATTAAAATTACAATATATGTAGACAGGACCAAGGTCATAGTTTAGATGTAAATTTTAATAAGTTTTATTTAAATTTAGACAAAATTATATTCAAACAAATTTAAACAGAAAGATGTAAGATTTAGCAACAGATTCTAGCAATATTGAAAAACAAAAGGACTAGAGAAAAGAGAAACTAAAATAGTTATAAAATATATAAACCAATAATAATCTGCAAGAGAAATAAAATGATAGAACCTATAAACAAGTCATAGATGCAACTTGATAGTGAAAAGTATTTGGCAGCAAGTCTTCCAAAATAGATAATTGAAAGAATGCATGAAAATGAATAGATTAGAAACAAAGTTTTGGTGACAAGCCTTCCAAAACTAAAAGAAAATAAATTTTTAGACTAGAATCTAAATAGGTTACCTTTTCATGCAAACTTGTTAGCAAGTTTGAAAAAAAAAATTAAAAATTGAAATCAAAACCAGCAGAAAAAAAATGTTAATGAATAAACTTATTCTCTTCTCTCAAAGAGTGCCTCCAAGAAGAGTGATCTCTAAAAAGGAACAATGACAACCTTCATCAACTTCAAATTAAACAAGGATTAGTAACCTCTTTTGATACAATGAAAGAAATTACAAGAGAAAGAAAATGAAAAATAAATCCAAGTAAATATGTTGATTGAAGTAATGTTACCCAAGTAGAGAGCAACTTGGGAGAAATCACCCAAAACTTGAAGAGGAGAAACAAGAGTTTTTGAAAGAGGAAAATCAAAGAAAATCCCCTTATATATTATGAATGAAGGCAAAGACTAAAAAGAAAAGAGAGAGAGAGAGAGAGAGAGAGAGAGAGGCTCATTACAATGATGTAAAAAGAACGAAGAATGAGAGGAGAAGCATCTCTTAAACAGAGATGAGGAGAGAATCTACAAAGTAACTCTCAATTCTATGAATGCCACCATTCATAATATGTGTCTGCAATGTGTCACAATCCTCATATGGAGGAAATATAATATTCCACATATTTGGAATTAAAAAAATGAGTTGTGAGAACTCAAATAAGAAAAGAACTTGTAGAGATCCTTTACGAATATTCCTACAAGAAATAAATAAAAGGAAATTAACTTTACCAAGTAAAGATTAATTCCTAATAGACAACCATATTGACACACCATCAACTTCACATTTGCAACAATCTCTTCCTTTGTCATTGATGGCAACATTTATCAATGAAAAACACAAATTTCAATCTCTCCAATCTCTCCCACTTTGACATCAAAGACAAAGGTGAGCAGCAACTTAACACTATAACCATATTCATATTCCACACAACTCCCCCTAAGAGGAAGCCCCAATTATTAGTCTAGACTAAATCTATACATGAAGTTCCCTGGGCTAATGCACTACTAAATGCACTTCAAACTAGAAAGGGGTGTTACCCCCAACTTCTACCGGAAATACTCAAAAGTATCTTTGCACAAATATTTCATAAAAACATCTACAACTTGCTCTTTTATATGTACAAGCTCAAGTTTTATTTCAGTGTCCAACACCTTCTTCCTTAAGAAGTGATACCGAATAGAGATATGCTTTGTTCTATAATGCAATATCAGATTCTTAGAGATATTTATTGCACTTTTATTGTCACACATGATTGAGATCAGCTCATCAAACATTACACCAATATCCTTCAACGTCTATTTCATCCAAAGTATCTAAGTGCATAATGATATGGTTGCAATGTATTCATCTTCTACAGTTGATAAAGATACACAATCCTACTTTTTACTTAACCATGCAACTAACAGGGATCCAAGAAAGAATTCTCCTCCACTAGTACTCTTTTTGTCATCAACACTTCCTCCTAAATTTGCATTAGTATAAGATTTTAGAGTAAAATCTGATACTATGGGATACCACAATCCAAACTCTTATGTTCCTTTTAGATATCTGAAAATTCTCTTTACTGCAACAACATGTCACTCTTTTGGATCTTGTTGAAGTCTAGCTACAAGGTAAACAACATACATGATATCTAGTCTGGTAGTAGTCAAGTATAACATTCCTCCAATCATTTATCTATACTTGCCTGCATCAGTCTTAGAAGATTTATCACCATTAGTCAACTTGCATCTGATAGTCATAGGAGTACATACTGATTTGGAACTCTCCAATCCAAACTTTTTCAATAGCTCTCTAACATAGTTTGACTAAGAAATAAAAACACCTTTACTATTTTGATTCACTTACAATCCAAGAAAAAAATTCAACTCACCAATCATAGACATTTTATTTTTATTTTGCATTTCACCAACAAACTTCTTACACATGCCATGGCTTCTTTCAAATATTATGTCACCCACATATACAATAACAATTAGGATCTTATTTGGCTTAACTTTAAATTAAGGATTTTTGTCAGCAGATCCTTTCTTGAAACCTTGATTCAATAAATACTTGTCTATCCTTCTAGACCAAGCTCTAGGAGCTTGCTTCAATCCATACAACACCTTCTTCAAACTACAAAAAATATCTGGATCATTTGACAACTTAAATCCTTTTAGTTGCTCAATGTAAACTTCTTTTAGTTCTCCATTCAAAAATGTTGACTTCACATCCATCTGATAGACTTTCAAATCTTTATATGATGTAAAAGCTAAAAACATCCTAATAGCTTCCATTCTCACAACAAGAGCGTATGTCTCTTCAAAATCAATGCCTTCAACTTGTTTGTAATCTTTGCATACCAATCTTGCCTTGTTTCTTACAAGTCACCTACCTTCATCTAGCTTATTTTAGAACACCCACTTCATTCCAATGACATTATTATTTGTTGATCTAGGGACTAGTTCCTGAGTCTAATTTTTCTCAATCTGATCTGCCTCTTCCTTCATGGCCTTCATCCAATTCTAATCTCTACAAGATTCTTCAACTATCTTAGGTTAAGTTTTAGAAAGTAAACATAGAATAAATTGTTCTTCAACAAATTTTCTTCTTGTAATAACCCCTCTGTTCTTATCTCCTATAATTTGGTTCTCAGAATGATTTTTTTGTACATACCTCAAAGTTTTTGATGTAGTTTCCAGAGCAACCTAACTTTCTTTCTTCTTATCTTCTTATCTATTCTTCTCCTCTTCTTCTCTACTTGTGGACTCATCAGATTCATATCCTACTTTAATACTAGAGCCTTTGGAAATATTTTCATTAACCTTCAAATTTGCAATTTCAACAATTTGTTGTTCTTGTCAATGGTTCCCCTTCAACCTTTTTCCAAGCTTCGAGAGGTATTAGGCAAGGAGATCATATCTCCCCCATCCTATTCATTATTATGGCAGAATGCTTTGGACGGACCATGGAAAATTTGGTGCAGATAGGATCCTTTAAGGGTCTCCAACCTTCTTCTGCTGACCTTATTTGTTCACACCAGTAGTTTGTTGATGATACAATAATTATGGGGGATTCAAGCATCTTAGATGCTAAAGTTCTGAAGAATACCTTGTGTAAATATGCTTCTACAATGGGGCAACTTATTAACTGGGCCAAAAGTGATGTCTTTTTCATTAACACTCCGGAGAGAAGACAATAAAGGATTAGCAGAATTCTAGAGTATAAGATTGCTGACCTTCCTGCTACCTACCTTGGTCTTCCCATGGGGATTGCCCCTCCTAACTCCTATTGGAGTTCGCTGGTTGATAAATTTCACAAAAAACTTGCAGGTTGGAAAGGGGCTCTCTTAAGTCAAGCTGGTAAGCTCCTTCTTCTTAAGGCTACTCTTCAAAGTATCTCCATTTATGCTCTTAGCTTATTCAGAATTCCAGTCAAGTATGCTGAAGCTATTGAGAAAATTCAAAGAAGATTCCTATGGTCTGGGGTGGAGGAAAAGTAAAGAATGTCCTTGGTGGCATGGGATCAGGTCTGCAAGCCAAAAAGCAAAGGTGGTCTGGGGCTTAGGAGGACTTGCACTTTAAATGAAGCTCTCTTGTCAAAACAAGTTTGGAGATTGTTTAACTCTGATTCTAAATGGTGCAAAATTTGGAGAAGTAAGTATTCTCTTCTCTCCTCTTCTCTATCTTCTTTTCTTAATTCAGATATTAGTATAAATGGATCTCATATCTGGAACCATGTTTCTAAATGTAAAGAGGTGTTTGCTAAAGGTGTGACATGGAAACTTCAAAATGGTAGAAAAGTGAGATTTTGGGAGGATCCCTGGCTTTTTGACAAACCCCTAATGGATTTCTATGAGTGGGCTTCCCATGCCCCCTCTTGTATTGACTCTTTTGTTTCCTTAGTGGCAGATTACTGGGATGGGAACAACTAGCAGAACATTGATAGTATTTATCCCAATCTCTCCAAGCTCAAAACCCAACTGTCTGCTATCTGGCTGAATAAGGAAGAGGATTCCCTAATCTGGAGATATAACCCCAAAGGTACTTTTACTGTATCTTGGATGTATTGTATCCTCTCCCCCTCCCTTCCTATGAATCCTTTCTGGTCTAAAGCTTGGTTAAAAGGGCTAACTCCTAAAATCAATATGTTCTTCTAGACTATTCTCTAGAATAAGATCCTTACTGTTGACAACCTTAAATGCAGAGGTTTTGCCCTTCCAAATAGGTGTGTGTTGTGCTTTCAAGAGGAAGAGTCAGTGGACCATCTTTCCCTCCACTGTTCTTTCTCAACCTCTATTTGGGAAAGCTTCCTCAAAAGCTTTAGTCTTGCTTGGGTGTTTCCTAGTAACATCAGAGATTTGTTCTCTTCCTAGCAAATTCATTGGACCAACTCTTTTCTAAGGTGTATGTGGCAGCTCTCTCTGCCTCACATTCTGTGGGGTCTCTAGAAGGAAAGAAACAATTGAATTTTCAGGGATGTGTCCTTAAATCAAGACATTGTTTTTCAGAAAATTCAAAGGGCTATTCAGGAAAATATGGGAACTATGGAGGTCTCTTGTTACTCAAACAACTCTTTGGAGTCAAATATCTTAAGAGCCTGGAATATGAAGATCACTGATGGTCATAATATCAGCCACAATAAAAGGCTTGAAGTTAAATGGCAAACCCCTCCCCATGGTTGGCTTAAAATCAATTTTGATGGAGCAGCCAAAGGAAATCTAGGTCCTTTAGGCTGTGGAGCTATTCTCAGAGACGACAGAGGCATTTGCAAAGGTATGGTTGTTGTCCCTATTGGCATTCAAGCCAATCATAAGGCGGAAGCTATGGTAGCCCTTCAAGGAATTATTCTAGCCAAAAAATGGAACTGTACCCATCTCTGGATCGAAGGGGATTCCAACAATATTATTAAGTGTCTCAATGGGACCTCTCAGCCCTCTTGGTCGATCCATAATATAATTTTTTCTACCATTGACATCATTAGAACCTTCAAAAAATGCCACATATCCCATATATATCGGGAGGCCAACTGTTCTGCTGATTGGGCTGCAAACGTGGTGGTGAAGAATGATACAATAACCACGTGGACAGATGAGAGTGGTCTTCCCAGAGATGTAAGACAAATCATAATAAATGAAAGATATCGAAGTACCCCAAAGAATCTTGATTGACAAGGCAATTATTATATGTACTGAAGTAAGCTCTTCAAGTTACTTCGATAATGAGGGAATTACTCATTATAACATCAAAGTTAGCAGAACGTGCATTATAACTTGTCAAATCAATAATGCTATGCATGCTTTCTGGGCTTTTGTTTTAGCTTCAAAAAGCTTTTTGTTTCACCAGCTCTGTAACCTGAACTTGACTGTGAGAAACGACACCATGGGCAGAAATAGGAGAAGATATGAGCCAGGAAGTTGCAAGGAGTGGAAATAGAAAGAAGAGGTGTGGGAAATTTTGTAGAAGGGTGGTCTTTCGAGCTTCCTTGAGAGACTCCATGGCCGTGATGGAAAGATAACCAGCTTCTTCTGCAAAAATTGGAAGAAGGGCAAGCTTAAAATGGGTGACCAATTGGTGGAAATTGATGAAGAGTTAATAGCTAAAACTACGGGACTCAAAAGGGAGGGCTGCAATTTCTATAGAGATAGGAAGGTCAGCAGGGAAGCCATTGAAAGGTACCCGATCATAGAGAAAGAGAAGAAAAGACTGGTAAAGTTGAGCAAAACCTATTACCCACCTAGGGCTTTTGCAAAGCCCTGGCAGGAAATTCTCTTTGTTTTAATGAGGTATATAACTCTAGATGGCAGGTTTACGAAAGTATATGGATATCACTTTGTCCTCCTAAATCATTTTAGGCATAACGATAAGGTGAATTTCCCTTATTTCTTGCTCTGTTCTATGAATGCATCCCTAAAAGAATATAAAGAAAATCCTCGAGGTGACACTGTAATGCACCAGGGACTTATGGTCCTCATTTATGATCATCTAAAGGCCAGTAAAATCAATCAAATGCAGCTCTCTATGGATTTAGAAGAAGAAATGTCTGATTCTAATTTCTCAGAGGAGGAGGATTCAAATAATGATTCCTCGATTGAAAATGAGGAAAGCTCTGACAACTCAGAGTATGAGAGGAGCAAGAAGAGGAAATCAAGACCCTCTTCTTAGAAGAGTAAAAAACCCCGAAGCAAACCCTTGATTAGTATTTCTTTGGAAGAAGAGGACTCTGATTTCCCTGAGGAGAAGAAGAACCCTAAGGGAGTGCTGAAGGAAAAAAGTAAAATCCAAGCCCAACCCAGGAAGAAGCAAAAGAAAACAGAGGAGATTGGCAAAGATTCAGAGGACATAGGCAAGGAACCAGAAGAGGACAAGAAAACAAGAACCCTAGAAGCTAAACAAAGCCTAGAGATGGAGACTATGGAGGAGACCCTCAGGGCCGCTGACACTATTTCTGCCCTCCATATTGCTAAAGATGAACAGATAACCCCTACTAAAGTTACTCCTTCTCTTGGTCCTCACCCCGATGCCTTGAAGGGTTTTATGAAAACAATTGAAGGGCTTATTAACGGGAATAAGAATACTGTGGATGAATACAAAAAACTCTGCAACAGAGTCATGATCCTGGAGACCATTAACATTGGAGAGGGGAACACTATGGCCAATTATATTGAAGATTTGAAGAAGATAATTACCAAAGTGAAAGACATCAGAGATGCCTTTAATCCCCAGTTTGAGAAAATTGAAAAGGAGATACAAGATAGAAAAACCCTAGAGGAAACTAATGAAAAAATGCTCTCGAATACAGTTGCCAAAGTGGACAAGATAGAGGAGTGCCTCAAGAACATTGTGGAGCAGAGTCTCAGCATTCTGAAAATCTCAGCCAACAACACCCATACCCTCATCAGCAAGCTCGATGATGAAAAGGAAACCCAGGAAATTGAATTGGATGCAGAAGGAACTAGGGAAGCCCAAGGTCCCAGAACTCACACCCATGGAAAGAGGAAGGAAAAGAAAGTGAATAAGGACCTGGAGGAGCTAAAAGCAGTTGGGGTGACCTATGATGAGCTGGTGACTAAGGCAAAGGATCTGTTGAAGAAAATTAATATGTAGTGTCTCCTTGGGTTCTTAGCTGTTTTTTGTTGTTTAGCTATTTTTTCTGTTTGTTGGTTTTTTGGACCAGTCGCTTTGTATGAGGACTCTATTTTCTCAGCTTTTTATTTTAACTATGTTGTAATGGTTTCGGGTCTGTAAAACCTATTTTTCATTCAATCTGGAAAATTTTTATTCAATCTCTTATTGTAACATTGGTAAGCTTTTCTCTTTGTAGAATATCATAGGAATATACCTTCATCTTCTCTGTTAAAATTTCCAAGATTTCCTTTATCTCTTTGGATGTAGCATTTACTTCCAAAAACCTTGAAATACTTCATTGGTGGAATCCTTCCATATAATAACTCATATGATGTCTTTCCATATTTCTTTTGAAATAGAACTTCGTTGAAGGTATATATTGTAGTATGTATTTCTTCTCTCTAGTAAACTTCAGGTACATTTGCTTCTTTGATCATAGTTCTTTCTGTCCCTTGTATAATCTTGTTCATTGTTTCCACTACACCATTCTATTGAGGTGTCCTTGGAGTAGCCAAATGTTTCTTATATTTCTCACAAAAAGTATCAAATTCATAAAAAACAAACTCATCTCCTCTGTAGAATCTTAAGCATTTTGTTCTTCTATCAACTTCATTTTAAACTCTATCTTTGAATATCTTAATATTTTCTAATGCCTGTGACTTCTCTCTTAGAAATGCAACCCAAGTCATTCTATAATGATAATCAATTAATAGCATAAAATATCTATCACCTTGTAAACCGCTTGTTCTGGTCAGACTTCATAGGTCTAAGTGTACCAAATCTAACAATCTAGTGGAAGATTGTTCCTTTCCTTTGAATTTTCCCTTTGTCTATTTTCCCACTTAACATTCTTTGCAAACATTGTTATCTAGTTTAGTCAGTTTTGGTAGATCTCTCATAGCTCTTGTCAAACTAATCTTCACCAAATTGTCAAAATTGATGTGACACATCCTTCAGTATCATAGCCAACTTTCATTGATATGAGATAACATACAATACCCTATAGTAGCTTTCAGTCGATACATATTTTCACTTGTGCTTTTTCTAGCAATAACAGTTTTGGGTCTCACAACCACCATCCTAAAAAATAACATTGTAACCATCCTTACACATTTGTCCAACACTTAAGATATTATGATGTAACCCTTTCACATAGTATACATTGTTAGTTTTAGTCTTTCCAAACGTAATAGAACCTATTCCAACAATCTGAGCCATTTGTTCATCTCCAAATCTAACAAAACCACCATCATACTTTTCAAGTTTTATAAATTTACTTTTGTCACCAATGATATGATTCGAACATCCACTATCAATCAACCATTCATTTATATCTCTTCTAACATTTAATATTCAAGCAACAATTTCTACAATCTTATTATTGCTAGGCTTAGGTCCATCTTTTTCTACTAAGAACAAACAATCACCATCTTCATAATTTGACTCATCGTCTAAAATACCAGTATCATCTCTAGCATAATAGGCTTTCTTATTGAACTTTCCTTTTTCTTCTTTAAACTTTTGTTTTGTTCCTCTCTCCAAACATCTAGATACATAATGACCAATATTTCCACACTTAAAACATTTAAGAGGTAACATACCTTTATATTTGTTGGTTCCTCTCTTCATCTTTCTCACAAAGTTTGACTCCATTTTGTCTAGGTTCTCATCATCTGAATCTTAATCTGTAGTTTTTGTAGCTTTAAATGTTGCCAAAATTCTTGTTTTGTCTTTACCAAACTTCCTCATCTTGAATGCAGTCAAGGTTCCATATGTTGTTCCTTAGTGAACTTGGACAAATCATGAGTTTCCTCAATAGTTGAAATCTTGTCATTGTAGCACTTAGGTAAAGTCCTCATAATCTTTTCTATCACATCCTTCTAATACAAGGTGCCACTAAGATCTCTAATCTCATTCACTGCACTGTCAACCTTCTAAAAATAACTTTATATGTCTTTACCTTCTTTCATTCTTAATTTCTCATATCTACCTTTAGCAGTCTGCATCTTAGCTAGCTTAACTCTATCATTTCCTTCATAGATGTTTTTCAATCTTTTCCAAACTTTAGAAGTAGTATAGAATACAAAAACCTTCACCAATTTAGCTTTAGATAGAGCACTAAAGATAGCATACCTTTGTTAGACTTGTGTCAATATAATTGTCATTAATGTCAAACTAGTCATCCAATATGGACTGGACAGTGTATGTAGTATATTGAGGACAATTCAGTTATCCAATTTGGTCAGAATAAGTTATGCATGGTTCATTATTATTGGGTTTCATTTGGATATTGTATGTAGTCAGTATGTGTAGTTTTTTCTATGAATATGTGTTGTGCATTTTGGTATTAGGAGTGATGCAGTAAGATGGAGTTGTTATAATGGAGTGATATTCAGAAGATCCCTATCTCTAGAATGTTGAACACAATGTACCACTGAGAGGGGGGTGAATAAGTGGTTCTTGAAAAAATTTCTTTGTAAACCAAGGTTGGAATACCGATTATCAACCTAAACACTAAAAATCAAACCGGTAAGATAAGAGTGGATATCAAAAGAGGCAAAAACACAAATGCATAACCCATAACACCAGATGTACGAGGAAAACCCAATATGGGATAAACCTTGGTGAAAGATGATGCTGGAGTCTACTATTCCAATCTAGCCTCACAATAAAATAATCAGATTATAAAAATTTAGAGAATCAACCTAAGGAGCACCAACCCTTACTGATTTAGGGAACCAACCCAAGGAGCACTAACTACTACACCAAGCACCAACTCGATGTAATATAGTGAAGTACAATTTTAATGCAATGATAGCACCTAGTTACAAATGAGTTCTGCAACACTTGATCAACAAATGTCTATCGGTTATCAACTTCCTTTGTTTCACTAGTTCTTCTTTTGTCGGTTATCGGATTTCTCTTTCTGATCTCTTACCGGTTGCTCTTTGCCTCTCTTCTCTTTCTCAGAACCTCACCCGACACGGTATCACTCTTGGATGCCTTCCTAACCTTCCAATACCTATTGATATGTTTGATTGTTAAGACTATAAAAAATTACTTGTTACTCTATCTCTACTGGTTAGACCCTCTCACTGGTTCAACCTTCTAACACACACTTTTTTTTTTGAGCGAGATATCTCTCAACTTTCAGTATCGAGTTGACATATTTTTCTATGAGGGTTCCTGCAAAAAGCAACATTCAAACGGTGCCATGTTAGGTTTTACCTTCACCAACTTGATTCGTATTAGATCTGATCTGATCTTGTTTTCTGGAATGGTGATTTGCATCACACCAAACTACACTGCCATCTTCTCACTTTTCAATGTAAATTTTCTATTTTTGGATGTCTACGACATTCTTTGTTGCATTACTCTGTCAATCACCATTAATGGCTCGATTGTTTCCTTCGGTAAATGGATACAAAGATCAGATCATCTTACAAGGTTAGTTCAATCACCTTGCCACTTTGTCTTCCTCGAGCTCTAACATTCTACCATCCTTCCATGATTTATGGGTTCTTCATTAATGTCGACCTGCTTGTTAACTACTACGTCGATGAATACTTCACCGACCTCTACGAGCTTGCCACTTAGTTTCCACTTGTAATCTTGTTGACATCCACCTATGCTCGGTTTGCTATGTCGGTTTGACATCATTTTCAGTCTTCTATATCGATTTGACATCCTTCACTGACCAAGGCTAACTACTGGTTCAACTCACCTTACCAGTATAACCTAACTTCACCAATGGACCTTCATACCTGCTGACCTCTTCTCTGTTGATGGATCAACTTGGCTTTCCATCAAACATGTTGGTCCATCTACTAAGTCCATTTACCGGTAGTATTAAACATCTCTGTGTATACTAGTTCACATCCTTCTATTCTTCTTTGCTTGCTTTCTTTTCTTTGTCAGTGGTCTTGCTTTACCAGTAGATGATGCATTTTATGTGTACTAGTAACATACCTTTTATGCCTTCTTACACACATATTGGTTGACATCATCATGTCTTACTTCTCCCATACTGGTCACCACTACTTACTCACCAATGACCATGCCACACTAGTTGACATCAATGACAACCTAATGCCAACAATCTCCCTCTTTGGCATTGATGTCAAGGGTGAACTCACAATAATGGTTCCCACTTTTTTGCCACTTTTGACATTGAGATGAACAATTTTAAAATAATCTTCAACTTTCAACAACTATAACTTTTAAACTATTAAGAATTTGAAGATGATATAAATTAGTGATTTGTAGAATTTTGCATGTAGATTCTATATATATTTTTTTCAAATTTTTTTGAAGTATTTTTTTTTTAATTTTTCCATCTCCCTCGAAAAGTAGTTTTTTACAACAAACTACATTTTTTAAGAGTGATGTGCCTCCCGAAATGCATAACTTTTTTTCTATAAATGATAAAAACTCAATTCTTTCGAATTTTGGTTTGTGACATCAATATCCAAGGCTTGCAGTTGGTTTGATAGTGATATGTACAATATTTTTAATTTTATTAAGTTTTGAAGTCTAACTAGTCATAATTCAGACATAGGTTTATGTTTGAACACATAACTTATTCTATATATATCGAAATTCAATTTTATTTTTTTTGTTAGAAATAAGACATCAATATCTAGGGCGTAGATATTTTTTAGAATTTTTTTGAATTAGTTTCCTATTTTTCCCAATGCGTTGAATAGAGAAGTTCATGTTCAGTGAAAAACCTATATTTGGTAAAATTAAAAAAACAAGAACACTGAGAGGGGGGGTGAATCGGTGTTCTACCAGATTGTTCAATTTTAACCTTATTATAACATGCATTCACCAACCGGTAAACCGATACATATATAATTGAAAGAAGTAAAATAATCAATAAGGAAATCACACAAATGAATACCATAACACAAAGAATTATATGTGGAAAACCTCAAAGAGGAAAAACCACGGTGGGATTTGTGACCCACAATATCAATCCACTTGCCATATGAAAAGATATTACAAAATAAGGGGGCCTACACCTACAGGAAGGCTTACCACCTAGAGCACATTGATAATTGATAGACTTTTAATTCACTAAGAGGGGGCGGTGAATCAGTGATAGCAAAAACAATACCACTTTAAAAATAGACCGGTAAAAATAATTAACCGGTTTACTTAAAAATATGCATGCAATCCAAAGTGTTATAAAAGAATCCACAATAAGTAAAACATCCACCATAACACAAATGTTTATACGTGAAAAAACCAATTGGGAAAAACCATAGTGAGATGGGACTCACAAGTTAACTATCTGTATAAATATGTAACTGACCGGTTAAGGTCTACAAAGTGCTCTGCTAGGAGCGAATCTTGTTAAAGATCCCAAAGCCCTGTTAGGAGCTATACTTAGTTAACGGTAGTACCCTATTAGGAGTAACCTCAATAGAGGATTTCAAACCCAAACTAATGGATCACCTGGTTAGAGGATTTGTACAATGAAGCTTGTTAGAGCTTACCCGATTAGGGGATTTAACCGTTGTAGTGATTAGAAAACAATAGGTGGTATGATCTAGAAATAGCACATCTTGCTTGTATAGATCCTATTCTACTCACCCAATACTGCATCACCGACATACTCTGCAACTTCTTCAATAAATCACATCAGCTCATCACTTGTATCTCGCATCTAGAAAATAGTTCATCACAATGTCATTATATAGACATTAGATTTCATGTCGTCTCAAGAACCTCATCACAATTTCCTAGGTTCAGTGTATCTGGACAATCTTTCATAACACATCATAGATTACTGCCAAATCTATCAGTTAGAGATAACTCATCACACAATGAATGAAACCGGTTGGAACACCGATACCGATTGAGTATTAACCTCTTCCAACTCATAGACCAATTGTCCTCCATTTGCCTCCTTGTTGATCTCCGTTGTATCTCCAAACTGGTGTTAGTGGAATTGACCAAAACCAAATGTCATTCCTGCATATACCAGTTGTCTATATATATATATCGGTTCAAGCACCTTCAAACCAGTTAGACTTCTTTATACAAATGATACCGGTTTGCAATACAAAGACTTAGGAGTAGTACCGGTTTGTCTTAACTAAGATGACTATGACAATGTGAACATATGTGTGTTGGCATTACAATAAGAAAGATTGTTGATATTCAGTAAGGATATTGAGAAGGTTGTTGAAGATTATTGATATAACTGAAGAAGGATGATAACTATCTTTATAACATTATTTTGTCATTGATGTCAAGAAATTGATTATTTGATTCAGTATGATGTTTCCATATCTTGAAAAGATTGATTAGAAGAGAATTAAGATGTCAGTAAAAGACACAGAAAAAATGTGATGAATAAAGGAAGGAATAAGTTATTCAATGGGCAACTATTACCAAATTAGACAATGATGAGATCATGATGTTTAGATTGTTTTGATATCCTACATATGTTGTTGATTGTAAGGTTAATACTATACTATGCAACCAAGCAATGAACCTAGTCAGTAAACCCTAAGGAACCTAGTCGGTAAACCCTAAAGTTATCGATATCGGTTAATGAAGGCGAAATGTCTACCGAGTAAAGTTTAGTTTTACTGAGTTGCAACCGAGTTATGACAGTGCGCATGGGATGGATAAAATCATTATTTAATGAAGGACAATGATTAGCTAGAGATGTATAAATGATTGGTATGTCGTGCATGAAGTTTGTTAAGGATCTATGGCTAAGGAAAATCGACAGGAAGATCTACAGCGTAGATTGAACCGCAATAACCTTATGCAAGTTTCAAGATAGGAATGCAAGTCCTGAGGTAAGGTAAAATGTTTTTAGATCAGATCTGCACTTTGAGTGAAGGTAGATTGAAGCTTATAAGGATCTGATCAAGCAATTGTAGTGCTACTTAGACATATCAAGAAAACCTGTTGTTTTCTAGCAATTACAACAGACGTAAAATCCCTTAACTAGGTAAGCTCTAACAAGGTGGTCCATTAGCTTGGATTCTTAATTCCTCAAGCGAGGTTACTCCTAATAGGGCATTGTGCTTCTAACAAGGCATATTTGTAAATCCCTTAATAGGGTGATTCCTAATCGAAATTAGTTCTTAACAGGAGTTATTGTAAAACTCTAACAGGCTTTGGCTCCTAACAGGGCAAACTTCAAAAGAGTTTAGATAGCTATCCTTGTGAGTCCCATTTCACTGTGGTTTTTACCTATTTGGGTTTTCCGCGTATAAACATTTGCGTCAAGTGGTGAATGCTTTTGTGGCTGTGATCTTATTTGTTGATTTGGTTAACTTCTGATAAGGCATTTTAAGTAGAAGCATTGAGAGATGAATATGTTGAGTTAAGATTAAGCATTGTTGATGTTTACAAGATTGAAGGTGTTTACTATTAAAAGTTCTCATAACAGTTAAACCGGTTAATGTCAAGTATTCCTAAGAATATTGATCTTGGCTGAGATATGTTTGTTGGCATATGGACACTCCAATGAGACATGGTGTGTGATTGAAGGTTTTTTCATTGATGGCAACCTTGCAATCCTATGGCACCGACAAGACATTCTACCGACAAAGCATTATTCAAGCAAGACAGTGCACCGACATCAGCAAGACCACTTTACACCGGCACCGACACCAGCATAGAAGAAAAGATGTATACCGGCACAAAGGCCGACAAGATTTTTGATATGCAATATTTTGTTTATTATTATAAGCCAACTTGGCAAATTGTAAAATGACTCTTGTATATAAAAGAGATCATTGTAGACATTTGAAAAGGTAAGGTAAGTGAGCATAAAGAAAATTGTTAGACAGACCTAATGTGCGAATTATAGGTCAAGGGTATATGTAAAGAACAGAGCAAGAATCAGTACTGAATTTGGCATTGGAGATGTTATTATAAAGTAGTACAGATCATTGGATTAGTATAATCCTTATTGTAAGTCAGTGTGACTTCTCACTGAGTAGTGTGCTCTAGGCAATTGGCCTTCCTGCATGTGCAAGCCCCTATTGTAAGTAATATTCTCTTATTGGCTAGTAAGTGAATATTGTGGGTCACAAATCCCACCAAGGTTTTTCCCACACCGGGTTTCCTCATTAAACATCTTGTGTTATGGTGTTCTTTTCATGTGGATGTTTTTTATTATGTTTATCACATTAATTCTTGCATACCGGTACACTGTTACTTTATGTTCCACATGTTTTATCTTAAGAAAATTTGAATACTGGTCAGATACTGATTCACCCCCCCCTCTCAGTATCTGTGGGAACCCTAACAATTGGTATCAGAGCCTGGTCCTCTATTTTCAGTAGCCTAACAGCTTGAGGAAGATCTTGACACTGGTAAAGATGGAAAATCTGATGAAGAAACTTGAAGGAGCTCTTACTGACTATAATGCAGAGAAGTTGAAAAATATCAAATTAGAAGATGATTTAAAAGCAGCTCAGGATATCATTCAGGCACTTCAAGAAAATCTTACTGTTACAAGAAATAAGAGAAGAGAACTTTGTGAAAAATTGCAAAATGAGAATGATGAAAAGGAATCACTTAATGATAGGATAAGCAAGTTGAAACAAGAGATCATGACAACAAAAAATGAAATGTAGGATATGACTATGAGATTTTGCAAAGAGATTGAGGACAGAAAGAAGAATGAAGAAGAATTGACCAGAAGACTAAGTGATGCAGCAAATGAGAACACAAGACTTAGCTATGAAAATGACATGTTGAAGACAAGTCTGATGCATACTCAGAATGACTCAAATGAACTAATGAGACAAAAAGAAATCTTGGAAAGGGAATTGGAAACTGCAAATCAACATAAAGAAAAATTCAAGAAAAGCTCAGAAGAACTTGGTACCTTATTGAAGAATCAAAAACCCAAAGGTGACACTTCTGGAATTAGATTTGAAGTTGGAGAAAGCTTCGGTACTGCAAATACTCAAGATCACAGCAAACTGGTAAGACCTCCTAATACTTATAAATTCAATGGAAAATGCTTTAACTGTAATAAATATGGTCATAGAGAAAACGAATGTAGATCTAGGAATTATCATAATATTAATCCTCCCGCTGGTCAATGCTCCAAATGGAAAAAAGTTGGTCATAACTTTGAAAACTGCAGAATGAATGTAAGATGTTATGTTTGTGGAAGATTTGGACATTTATCAAATCAAATTAGAACACAAACCGACATAGGTTATGGGAAAGCTATTCAGAAAAATAATGTAACTTGTTATGCATATAACAAGATTGGGCATATTGCTAAATTTTGTAGAAGTAAAGGTACATCGGTAGACAACAAAAGTACTAGCTTGAAAGGTAAAGAAAAGGTTGAAGAGGTTAAGCAAGAATTCTCAAAGCAATGGATTAGAAAAGCTGATCTAAATATTGGGAATACTCCTCCACTGGTAGAACCAACAAATGCTTCACCGGTAGGACAAAGCAGTGCTCCACCACCAAGAAGTTCTTCATCTAATTGAAGAAAATTATCTTGAGGGTTTGGCAATCTAATGACACATGTTCTATTATTCCCTCGGTTAGAGAAAAGAAGTTGAAAATCACTTATTACCGGCAAATAAAGTTAAGTGAATACATTACCGGCATGCAATTAATGTGGTAAGTAGCAAAAAAGACTTTATAAAATAAGGTTTTGGCTCCATTTCATTTCACCATGATTTCAAACTTTCAGAGAGCGCAAAGATTTCTGAGCTAAGGCATTTCGAGCAAGAAGCAAGCACACTCCAAGCAATCATTCATCCAAGATAGAAAAAGGTATTTTATCATGGCATCCACCTCTGCAATTGAATACATAGCGAACCCTACTATTGTGGAAGTAATTAAAAGACCTAGGCCCATATTTCAATTGGTCCCCAAAATAGCAAAGAAAGATGATACCTTAGGTGCATTCTCTCAAATCCCTAAAGGTGTTGTATATGCTGAAGACCCTAGAATGTATATTCACTGCAATATTGAAGAGCTAGCAGACGAGGAAATCAAAACCATGTACAAAACTGAGATATGTGATGATACTGGCAATATCAAAGTTGAACACAAAATCATTGAAACCCTAAGATTTATAGAAATTCTTAGTATTCCTAAATTTCCTAAGGATGTGATTAGGGTAGTGTTAAGAAGAGTTCATGGAGAATTTTTCTAGTTAGATGCAATTCATAAGATCACCAAGCAAGTGGTAAAGGCTGTCACAGGGTTATTAGCCACCGATAAAAGACCAGATAAAAACAAGAAAGTTTCAAATGATTTAGTCATTGACCTAACAGGTGCAACATCTGATAAAAGATCTTTAAGGGTTAATGATGTAAAGGATACAAATGTGAGATTCATAAGCATGACATTAGGTTACAAAGCCACTCATGCCAATAGACTCAACTCAGTTTCAAGTTTATACATTAAGAGTGCTTATGACATAATAACCAACAATGCAAAAATTGACATCTGTGAATGGCTAAAGGATGAACTGATAGACAACCTTGGAAAGATAAAGAAGGATAAGAAAGGAACCTTTAGATTTGGAAATATATTAGTGTGTCTAATGCTTCATATAACAAAACAAGTTCCCAGTATAGGATATAAAGATTTCGGATATGACATACCAGTAGGAAAGCAACTGATAGAACTGTTCAATACCATGGGTGAGAATAAGGAAAACAACATTCGTGACTTTTTCCAAGCACTAAAGACAAAAATGAAGAAAAGGACAAGGTTATCACAGAAGATTGTAGACAAATACAAAGATGATATATGCTTTGTTATCAAAAAGGATGAAATATGGATGGAAGCAGTCATCCCTAGGACAATCTAGGTAATAGAAATGGGCTATGAAACAGATGACCACATAGTTGAAACTTATTCCAAAGCACTTCTAGAAGCCCCCAATGAACCTAAAGAAGAAATATTTGGTAGTACTGAAACCATAGAAAACCAAATTCAATCAAAGAAAAGAGTGAAAAAGGTTGAGGCAGTTGTGAGGAAAGGATCCAGATAAACAAAAGCTATTAAGGAAGATGTATTAAAGAAAACTGACATAACTGAAGATGAGTTGGCAGCCCCACAACCTGAAGCTCATCTATCACTGGTAGGTACTTCTTCAGAAGGAGATATGCCACCAGCCTTTAAAAGAGTTATTGGAAAAGAGATCCCTCACTGGCAACCACTCCTTCACCTACAAGGACAAGGCATAAGCAACAAGCTGTGAGATCTCCAGTCAGAAAGGTCACACCTAAAAGGAAGCTAACTCCTAAGAAAAAGAAAAAGGCAAAAACTGACTTGGCACCTCTAGACATTTTGTTAAATGAGATCACAGTGGAAGGAAAACTGAAGAACATAAGGAAAATTTATGACACCCTATCGGCTGATGAGAAAGGGCAAGTTGAGAAGAGTGTAATACTACACATGGACATGTTTAAAAAGGTTTTGATGGAAGTCATAAATGAAATTCCTAATGACTTATACAAAAGACTTGAGGCCAGAAGGCAAGGAGTAATTGAATTGGACAAGAAAATAAAAGTAGAAAAACTACTTGCTGTATATCCAGTAAATTCCCCAAAAGAAATTGATGATCTGATAGCTCAAGCCAACCGGACAATTTTTTCCACTGCACATCAACATATTTCACTAATGGCAGGTAGAGTTACAGAGGTTTCAGAGGAAACAGAAGATGGTTGGGACATATTTTTGGTTGAAAAAGAAAAACAAGAAGAATATAGGAATCCCAAGCCTATTAAGGTATATTAGAGGGATAAGGAGAAAGGGAAAAGGAAAATTGGTGGACCTCCAAGCATAAAGGTTAAAGATAACCTACCTCCACCTATAAAAATTACAATCCCTGAAAACTAACCAGCAGCTGAAAGCATGGATACAGAGGATAGCAATACAAATCCTGAAGTCCTACTCACTATAAATGTTGATACCCAAAAGATCAACATAACAGTTGATAAAGACCCAAGTGAAAAATTAGATATGGCCAAAGAGCCTCCAGTAACAGGAAATACAAAGGAACTGACAGTGGATACAGGGAAAAAGATGGAATCTGAAGCACAAACAGAGAAACTGACAGAGCTTAATCCTCCAGAATAGATGCCACTGGTAAACAATGAAGCAGGAAAACCAGTGCTAAAGGAAATGCAGACACAAACTGACCTACCAGAGGTCAATACAAGCATGGTCACTTCCACCAATACTCAGTTTGTTGGGTCACCATCAAAGTCAACAAATGTGATTGAGGTATTACTTGAATCCATCAAGAAAATAATTGACTATAGTTCACAAGCTTACAAAGCAATAGATGATTCAATACCAATTTTGAAAACAATCGCTCCTTATTGTAATATAGATAATAAAGATTCTTTAGGATAGTTGGATACACTATGTAAATACATTTCTAGAAATATTGAGCAAATAAAGGTAGAATCTATAAAGGACATTGTAGAAAAGGAGAAACATAAATTCTTTGAGGAAGAAATTAAGAAGTGTAACAGAGATTTTGACACACTTCTACCAGAACTGTGTAGTTTGTTAAAAGAATACAAAAACCTATACAAAGACACATGCAAAACAAACTTCCTGACTATAGATATAGGCAAGAAAATAAGCAAGACATGGGAAGAGATAAACAAGCTTGCAGACAATTTTGTCAACTCACCGGATTCATTATCTGTTTTTGAAGATAAGTTAGCAAATTTTGAGGTAGAATTACTTAAATAGGAGAAAGAGAAAGAGACAATAATAAATAAGGCAAAACACTTGAGATCTAAACTGAGTCCAAGATTGGACTATCTAGCATCTCTACGAAAGGAAATCTCTGAGGCATTAACACCAGGAAGTAAAACACTGATAGAACAATTGTAGCATCTCACCGGCACTGTGAAGAGGACTGAAACAACAATAAAATATAGCAAAAAGTTTATGGATAGTATAAACTTAATTTTGGGTGATCTTTTTTAGATAATAACTACCCAACTACAAGGTTGAGGATATGGACCAGTATAACTACAAACTCTACTAAACCTTTATCATTTATGCAAAGGGGGAGTAGTAGGATGAGAAAATTCAAAGACAGGAATCATATGCTTAGGGGGAGCCCCTCATATTTTTGGTAAATTTTTTTGGTCTACACATTTTTGGACACCTTTTTGAAATTTCTCATGAGTGTTGCCATCAATGCCAAAGGGGGAGATTGTTGGCATATGGACACTCCAATGAGACATTATGTGTGATTGAAGGTTTTGTCATTGATGGCAACCTTGCAATCCTATGGCACCAGCAAGACATTATACCAACAAAGCATTATTCAAGCAAGACAGTGCACCGGCATCAGCAAGACCACTTTACACCGGCACCGGCACTGACACAGAAGAAAAGATGTATACCGACACAGAGGCTGATAGGATTTTTGATATGCAATATTTTGTTTATTATTATAAGCCGACTTAGCAAATTGTAAAATGACTCTTGTATATAAAAGAGATCATTGTAGACATTTGAAAAGGTAAGGTGAGTGAGCATAAAGAAAACTGTTAGATAGACCTAATGTGCGAATTATAGGTCAAGGGTATATGTAAAGAATAGAGAAAGAACCGGTACTAAATCTGGCATTAGAGATGCTATTATAAAGCAGTTTAGATCATTGGATTAGTATAATCCTTATTGTAAGTCAGTGTGACTTCTCACTGAGCAGTGTGCTCTAGGCAATTGGCCTTCCTGCATGTGCAGGCCCCTATTGTAAGTAATATTCTCTTATTGGCCAGTAAGTGAATATTGTGGGTCACAAATCCCACCAAAGTTTTTCCCACACCGGGTTTCCTCATTAAACATCTTGTGTTATGGTGTTCTTTTCATGTGGATGTTTTTTTTCTGTTTATTACATTAATTCTTGCATACTAGTACACTGTTACTTTATGTTCTACATGTTTTATCTTAAGAAAATTTGAATACCGGTCAGATACTGATTCACCCTCCCCTCTCAATATACTAATTCATCCCCCCCCTCCCTCTCAGTATTCTACTGAATACTTATTCTTTCATCATACCATCAGAATTGTCACTAGAAGAAGAATCATTAGGAGTAGAATTATCATGATCATCATCACTAACACTAGAAGGAAGATATACAATAGGAGTAGGGTTTAGAGAAGGAGGTTCATCCTCCACAATCACAACCTTACTTTCAAAAAATTTATTATCCTACACATTAGAAAAACCATGAATACCATTTTCAGCAATACAAACATCTCTAGAAACTTTAACTTTATTAGTGATAGGATTATAAACTCTATATGCTTTATAATGTTCATCATAACCAACAAATATATAAAGAGAAGATTTAGAATCTAATTTGTGCCAATTTTGTTTAGGTTTATGAACATAATAAATGGAACCAAAAATCCTTAAATGCTTTAAATTGGGCTCTCCACCAAACCAAACTTCTTCAAGAGTTATATCCTTTAAAGCTTTTGTAGGAGCCCTATTAATGAGATATCTAGAACAAGCCATAGCTTCATCCAAAAATTTATACTCCATATTCTTAGCATGCAAAAAAAATCTAGTCATTTCAACAATGGCTCTATGCGTCCTTTTTGCTACATCATTTTGTTGAGGTGTCTACCGAGTAAAGTTTAGTATTTACCGAGTTGCAACCGAGTTATGATAGTGCGCATGGGATGGATAAAATCATTATTTAATGAAGGACAATGATTAGTTGGAGATGTATAAATGATTGGTATGCCGTGCATGATGTTTGTTAATAATCTATGGCTAAGGAAAATCGGCAAGAAGATCTACAGTGCAGATTGAACCGCAATAACCTTATGCAAGTTCCAAGATAGGAATGCAAGTCTTGAGGTAAGGTAAAACATTTTCAGATTGGAAGGATACATTGAACCTAGTCAAGTTTGAAGATCCGATGGCTAAGATTGATCATGGGAAATGTGATCAAGGAGATTTAGTGGTTAGAAATTATTTATAAATAAGGAATTGTTGATAAACAATATATGCAGGCAAGTGTAAGCACAGGGATGCTACATAGTAATTACCGAGTACAGAAGCTTGAAGACCTGTTTGAATAATAGAGTAAGGAGCCCAGCAGAGGGACAAGATAAGTCCTATGACTAGATTATTTTGAGCAAATAAGAATCTTCTTTAGCATTTTAGATGTGAAGTTGCAGATAGATTTTTATTACTATTATTTTGTAAGTGACAGAAAATCTCTTAGCCGAGTGGACTTAACAGTCTTATATGTAAGCCCTCTAGCAAGCTAGCATTCTAAGTGAGTGTTTGAAATCCTTTAACAATGTCACTTCTAACAAAGTGAAGATCCTAACAGATCTGAGGGAAATACCTTAACCGGGTCACATCTAGCAATGTGTTTGTAATCTTTAACAGGATTTGCTTTTAACCGAGCATACTTTAGAAGAGTATATTTCTTAGTGGGTCCGAAATCCCATAGTGGTTTTTCCCTATTTGGGTTTCCACATTAAATCTGGTGTTATGAGTGTTATTATGATTATGTGTTCATAAGTTTGCATGTTTAGTAGTTTTTGGTTATATTACTGAAGCATAAGTTATCAAGGTTGAATTTGTTGATTTTATGGAAGTTTAAGTTTGTATGATTCACCCCCCCCCTCTCATCTTGTTAGCTATTGGCATCTGTACTTTACATTTAGTATCAGAACTAACAATGTGTGTGTGTATATGTGCCATCAATGACAACACATAAAGTCATCCATTACAAAAATCAGCATCAAGCCAACAATCGCCCCTTTGGCATTGATGACAACACTTAAAATTTTTTACAACTTTACAACTAAGTGTTCTTACAAAATTGAATGTAAAAAAGTCATCCATTACAAAAATCATCATCAAGCCAACAATCATCCCCTTTGGCATTGATGACAACACTTAGAAAATTTTACAACTTTACAACTAAGCGTGCTTACAAAAATGAATATATATATATTTCTACTCCCCCTTAATAGTACATACAAAATTTTCACATCACATACATATTTCTACTCCCCCTTTGACAACAATGCCAAATTGAAAAGTAAAATACATATATATTATATCAAAATTTGCACAAAAAACTACATATACATATATATAAGAGTTTTTCAAGGAGTGTTCACTGCAATTTTCAAGAAAATGTCACTGAAATTAATCTTCATCTATAGAAAATCATTATCCCATGTTTCTAATAATGTTTCAGTGATCTCAATAGTTGTCATAACTTGTGCAGTGAATTCTTCCATTGCATCCATTGTGCTCATCTCTGGGATAGCCAAAACCTCTTTTGAATCCTTGTATGCCCTTTGTAAGATGCCCACTTTTGGACTCAACTAGTTCTTCAGTTACTTCAAGGATCTAAGTCGCTTAACTAGTTCAAAATTATAAACATCTAACTAATGTTGCAAAGCATCAACAAATTTTCCAAAACCTAAGGCTGAATCCTGTAATGGTATGTAAGCATTACATATCCTCTCTAGTTCCTTTTCTATCTCTTCTCACCTCTTCTTCAAATCAGAATAGAAAAATGAAACGTTAGATGTATAGGCCAAAATCCTTCCTCCAATTTGAACAACAGTTCTCAAAATATTTTTATTTAGAGATAAGGCAATCTTGCCTTTATCAATGTCTGACATGAGTTTCTCTCCCCTCTTCTTCCTATAATTTTTTTCAACTAGGGTATGTGCTACTTCTTCAAGTGATTTCAGTTGGTTAGCAACATCAATAATGAATTGGCAAAGCTTTCCGATAGGGGTAGACAAATTTCTAGTGTCAGTCTCTTGTAGGAGACTTAACAGAATGTCAACAACAGTTTGTATAGTTCTTGCTTCTTTTCTCTGCTCTTTTAATCTTTTCTTTTGAGCCTGGGATTGCATCACTGTATCAATCTCCATAAGTTCAGATTCACTCAAATTATCTACATCTATAGGTCCTTTAATGCTTATTGAGTCATCCTCATCATCAGTTTGCTACTTCACCTTTGCTTTTTCCTTTCCATCTTTTTTCTCTGCTATCTTCTCCTCTATTTTATCTTTCTCTTCATCCTTTTTCTTTCTAGTCTCCTTCTCTTCAACCTATTTCTTTGGTTTCTCTTTCTCTGCCTTTGTTTGTTTCTCCTATGTAGTTGTAGTGATCGGTGGCCATTGATTTTCAACTTGGTGTTCTTTTTCTGGTGGCGGTTGAATATCCACACTTGGTTTATTGACTGGTGCTTCAACTACTTCTTGTGTATCAGTAATGTTTAGTTGCTATTTAGTTTCCTTAACTCGTTCAATGACATTACCAGTTGTATCAATAGTGTATTGGATTTCTTCAGTATCATCTACAAAGAAAATAACGAGTGGAGAATTTATGTCATCCTTATTCTTAATAGGATAGACAACATCCAGTGTAATAAACTCTTCAACATTTAGCTTTGGTGGAGCTCCAGTATCTATTTGGTTAGGTTTATTTTTATGATACTTCAATTGATCATTCATCCTTTGAATGTCTTTAGCTATTTGGTGAGTATCATCTTCAACTGGTTGAATCTTTTGATCCAATAACTTCAATCTTCTTGTCTTAGAATGAAATCATCCTTTGAACATAGCAAGCAATCCTAATAATTCATCTCTAGATAACTCAAGAAAATATTGAATGAAAACTCTATCAATAATTTCTTGATCCTTTTCTACAACCAATTTTCATTTATTTTCAAGAATAGAATATAAATAATTAGAAACGTCATTTTCAATATCTTGAGGCAATCGATTGTATTGACATTGGTGGTTGATTACCTCTTGAACAATGTTATTTCTGACCTTCATCAAATGAATCAAAATACTCTTTCACATTATCAAACCATTTCCTCCCTAATGTTTTTAATGTCTTATCAAAATCAGTCATTGGTTTGTATGATGCAATATTAATAGGAGTAATTTGCTTTGAAATGTTTCCTACTGGTTTGGATTTCTTACTAGCCAATTTCATCTTCTTTGGCTCCTTGTAATGCCCTGCCAGGAAACCTAAAGGAAAATTCACAACAAGGGTGAAACAATTTTTTTCTAAAGTATAAACATCATAAGTGCATTTACAAAACATGCACGATAACACAAGCAAAAGACTTACACCAGAATTCCTTAAGGGTTACCAATGAAGAATTAACTTCAAGAATAAATTCCACAAAACATAAATCCACATATACATCATTAACTCAATGATCACAAGAAGCCATAAGAAAATAAAGATTCATCATAGACAGATTGAAAGGATACAATATAATTTCCACTTCAATAAGCATTTACTAACATCATCAAGGAAACTGATAACAACATCCCAACATAGGATTACATTGCTCTTCCAATACATAGCTTCTCAATAAACATAAGGGATAGATCTCATCCAATTACAAGGTTACATAAGATCAATATTACAATGATACAATGACCAGATAGGTCTACAAATGCCGATAATCATCAAAACATGAGATGAAGAATGGGCCATGAACCACAGGAACACCTGCGAAGCCAATCCTCGCATGAAGGTACAAATCTGAATATCCAATGGGAAGTGGCACTATCACCCAACCATGTAATTCCCAAATGGAATCACACGACCATGCTAGGAGATAGCTGAGGACCCTCAAACAAGCATAAGCATACATGGTCGAAAAAACAATACGACTCCATGATAGCACAAAAGACTCCACAAGAATCCAGGTGACTCAGCTTCACAAACACAAGTGAACTGACATCACAAAACACAAGTGAACCAAATGAGAGAGTGTCATTGCATAGCTTAAGATGGATACCATGGTACAGCCTCCATAGATCCTCGCTCACTATCCTAGTAACCTTTCCCGACCCCTGGCTCCAACTAAGTCTTATGCGGACCCTACCAGCCTTTCGTGAAGACAAGGTGGTTGGTTTACCATTCCAGGCCTTCTCGCCAATTATGAGCCCTATACTAGCACTCACCTATGCATGAGGTACAATTATCTTTATTAATGTTATGATACTACCCACCTAATCAATTCATTAGATTACCAGTTATTATATGACTTTTGCTAGGTTGTAATACCTACCACTTTGGGTGCAACCCCTAAGCGAAAGCCACTCTCTCAAAGCACACTACACAAGCATGGTCACTCCCTGAGGACCCTATGGCGAAGCAGACAGCCATAAAACCTCTATTAGAAATAAGTGGTCAAACAAGGACATACTGACTCTTGACTAACCATAAGGCAAAGACACTACATGGTTAAGACAACGGAGCCAACATATACCTCTTGGTCAAAGGTACCAATTACACCACCATAGGATGACTGAACCACAGACCAAAATATCACAATAAACACTTGCAAGGATAGCTAAGTACATCAAGTCCGCACTTAGACAATCTTTGAGAATATCAACATCATAAGCACTTGTAACATCATTGATTGAAAAAAATGAAATAAAACACTCTTGCAGCAGTCACAATATTCAATTCCCAAATCAATGTTCCATTAGAAATGAAATCCACATTATACATTCAATTGGTTATAACATGAATTCCAATAGGCATTTAAATAATTTTCAGAATATATCCAAAACTACCAATTTGAATCTCTAATTCATGCCTTAATTTTTATTGATAAATTTATTAACCACATAATAAAAATCACATGAAAATCACATTACATCATGCAATACCACTTTAAACATTCCATTTATTAAATTTAATTTCTTAGCACTAACTGGTTTGGAGACCGGTGAGGGCTCAAAGCTAAGTGGGGGTCAAAACAACCCACGGTTGTGTTGCTGCCGGGGCAATAGACACTACCTACCGGTAGTGTTGCTACCACTGGTAACAACCATACCGACCAGTGGTTGCCACTACCAATGGGTAGCACTACCGCTACCAACTGGTAGCACCGCTACCAACCGGTAGCACTGCTACCAATTGGTAGCAGTACTATCGACCGATAATGCCCACTACCAACTGGTAGTGGTACTGTCGATCGGTAGTGGCCACTGCCAACCGGTAGCGATACTGCCGACCAGTAGTTCTGCTACCTATGGGTAGCAGACACTACCGACCCATGTGATGAGGCAAGCCCATCACGAGAGTGGTAAAGTCCACAAGAGAGGCACAAGAAACATGCCTCCAAGCATTCTAAAACCAAAAAGACACAAAATCAATAGCCACAAGGGACATTCCATTTCCAAAATTATTTCATGGGCACACTCATATAGTGCCAATTTCCAAACTTTTGAGGAGTTGTAAACATGGTAGATGGTGAATTAAACACATTGGAAAGAATAGCTAGCCAATTCTTGATAGTATAGAAACAAGGATGCACCCAACAAACCCAAACTAAAATTCTTTCTTTTAAAAGAAGAGGTAAATCAAGTTGTTTGCTATGAATAAATAACACACATCAAGAAGAAATGAACAATTCCTTTCCTAAATGCAACCATATGCTAATAGCATCACAAAATCAGCTATATCAAGCAATCTTTCTCCCATTTCAACATTACAAGAAGAATCTACAGGCAGATTGCATAAATTTCCACACACAGGAAGCAAATTGAAAATTTAAAAAAAAAAAATTCAAAACAAGAAGGAAACCTCCAACCTTGAAGCAATTAGCAAGCAAAGAGATGAAACAAATCCAGTCTTGCAACCAGGTCGAATCTCTAGCTCCTCCATAAATTTTTCTAGAATTTTCTCTCCAAAATCCTCTTCTTCTCCTGTCGTCAATCCCCACAATGGATGCCCAAAACTATCTTTTAACCCAAGCTTCTAGGTTAAAGTTCTCATCCAATCAAATTTAAATATTTTAAAACTAAAAGGCAATCAGATTTATTTCTTTCCCCAAAAATAATAATTCTTTCCAATGATTAAATTAAAAAGGCCAAAATGGAAAAATAAAAAGGGAAGCTTTTATTTATTTCTTTTTCCATAAATACTTCCTTCAACATAAGTATTTAACCTTTTTAAATGGCTAGGCAATTTATTTATTTCACAAAAATATCAATGCAACTTTACACAATAAATTAAGCCATTTAACCATTTAATCTAGCAATTCATCAATTTAATAAATCAATAATCACAGAGCATAATAATTAAATGATTATGCCAACACAAGATAGCATCATCCATTTAAATTAAATAAACATTTAAATAAATGGAAAACACAAAACCAAGATAGATCAAATGACAACTCTCAAATGACCAAACCAAGGCACCATGACTCGCATACTAGCTAGACAGAAAAGACACAACCAACTGACAACACTAATACAAGTGTAACTATGGTCAAGCTAGGGTACCACAACTATCTCCTCCACTCCCATTGGATAAATAAGGCATGCTCAGACTTGCAAAAATAGGTGGAGTCAATACCCCGTACCTACCCGGTACTAGTACCTGCAATGTCCTACACCAAACAACCACACATGCATATAGACCAATATATATATATATAGACACAACACACACACTGATGAAGGAGAATCGTGACGTTCTCTGTCTCACCGGAGTGAGTGAAGGAAAATTATCCCAATACACTTGCAAACATGCAACATATAAATACACATCACAATATAAGGGAAAAGTCTCAGTCCATGATAAAGATCCGTAAAATAACATTATCCATAAGCACTGAAATACTGCACAAAATCATACACCATAAATTCAGATAAAGCATGAAATAACATCGCATAATATCCAAATCAAAATACAATAATGTTCCATAGAATAGTCATTGAAGTAACTCAAAACATACAAAAGAGGTTGATCAAGGAGGGGTACTACATCCTCCCCTCCAAGCCTAGGCTTAATCCTGGAAGCCTAAAACAGTTAAGAATAAAGATCTCTCATCTTCATTGCATCTTCCCAAGTCATAGAGGACTCATCACTGGGGTCCCATAGGACCCTTACCTGCTTGATGGTATGACCCCTAAGGGTCAAATCTTGATGCTGAATGATGCACACGGGCTCCATGGAAAGCTGCCTGTCCTCAACCTGCAAAGTGTTCCAATCAAGAACATGGGTCACATCACAATGATAAGGATGAAGAACAAAAACATGAAAGACATCATGGATGCGGGATAGACTCGACGGCAAGGTGAGATGGTAGGCAATAGGTCCTATCCTCTCAAGGATCTCAAAAGGGCCTACAAAATGAGGTGCCAACTTAGAACCCTTTCCATAACGGATCAGATTCTTCCGTGGATGCACTCTCAAGAACACATGGCCACCAACCGAAAACTGGCGATCAACTCTATGAGCATCGACATACTTCTTCTGCCTATCCTAGGTAGCAACCAAATGCCCACAAATCTATTCAACTTGTTGCTCCATCTCACGAAGTAATTCCAGGCCTAAACACACCCTATCCTCCAACCGATCCCAACTCAAAGGAGTACGACAAGGACAACCATACAATGCCTAGAAGGGCCACATGCCTATAGAGCTATGATATCCATTATTATAAGAAAACTCCACAAGGTAAAGATATTCCTCCCAACATGATTGCTGATCCATAACATACATGTGAAGCATGTCCTCCAAGACCTGATTCAAATGCTCAGTCTAACCATCGGTCTCTGGGTGATAAGATGAACTGAAGTTCAACTGGGTCCCCAAAGCATGCTGAAGTGAGGTCCACAAGGCCGATGTAAAGACAAAGTCTCTATCAAAAATGATCCACCTTGGGATCCCATGCAACCTCACCACATCTTCCAAGAAGACTCGTGCCACCACTACTATAGTATAAGAAGATTGAATAGGAACAAAATGAGCAACTTTGATCAATCTATCAACAATGACCATGATGGCATCATGGCACCATGAAGAAATAGGCAACCTTACTATGAAATCCATGGAAATGATATCCCTTTACCAATCTGGTATCAAATTTGGCTGTAAAAGCCCTGCAGGGTGTTGATGCTCTGCCTTCACGCGCTGACATTCCAAGAACTTGGACACAAAATCAGCAATGTCACATTTCATACGAGCCCAATGATAAATCTGTCTAAGATCTACGTGCATCTTCTTGACACCAGGGTGTGTTGAATAAGGTGCACAATGGGCCTCAATCAAGATCAAAATGCAAAGACCCTCCAAAGGAGGTACATAGATCCATCCAAGATGTTTAAGAAGACAATCTAAATCAAGAGTATATCTATAATATCTACCCTCCAATGGTCTTCCAGACTCCGCCATGGCTCTAACATCCTGATACCAGGTGTCTCGAGGAAGAACTCCAAGAATTCTCTTAATCAAGTCCACACCAAGGGACAATTCTACAACCTCATGCCGCCTACAGCTCAAAGCATCTGCCACTACATTCTCTTTCCCCTAAATATAGAAAACCTCAAAATCATACTCGCAGAGGAATTCCATCCATCTTCGCTGTCGAGCATTCAAGTTTGGTTGCATGAAAATATACTACAAACTGTGGTGATCACTATGCAGCTCAAACCGATGCCCCAACAAGAAATGTCTCCAATGAACCAATGCATGCACTACAGCTACCAACTCCAAGTCATGAATTGGATAGTTCAACTTGTGATCCTTGAGTTTGCGAGACTCATAGGCAACTACACGTCCATCCTGCATAAGCACCGCACCTATGCCTTATAAAGAGGCATCTATGCATACCATGAAATCTCTAGATGGGTCTAGAACTGCCAAAATCAAAGTACTAACAAGGAGTTCCTTCAAGGTATGAAAAGCCAATTCGTACTCTGACCAAACAAACTTCTTCCCTTTCCTCTGAAGAGAAGTAATCAGATGGCCTATCCGAGAAAAGCTCTAAACAAAGCGATGATAATATCTTGCCAAACCCATGAAACTTCAAACTTTAGAAACATTGGTTGGCACTAGCCAATCCACAATGGCTTGGATCTTAGAAGGATCCACATATACTCCTTCTCCTGAAACTATATGACCAAGATAGCTCACCTCTGACTAGAAGAAATCACACTTTGCCAAATTCACAAAAAGTTGATTCTCCCTCAAGCACTGCAATACCTGACGCAAGTGCCCCTCATGCTCTTCCATGGATCTAGAATAAATCAATATTTCATCCAAGAACACAAGAACAAAGTGGTCAAGGTAGGTGTGAAAAACCCCATTCATAAGACTCATGAATACTGAAGGTGCGTTCGTCAACCCAAATGGCACCACTGTGAACTCATAGTGACCATAACGAGTATGAAACGTCGTCTTATGAATGTCTGCATCATGAATGTGCAACTGATGATACCTAGAATTCAAGTCTATCTTAGAGAACACCTTGGCTCCCTTCACCTAATCAAAGAGGTCATCAATCCAAGGCAAAGGATATCAGTTCCGGATGGTTACCTTATTCAACTGTCAATAATCAATGCATAATCACAGAGAACCATCCTTCTTCTTGATGAAGATAACCAACACACCCCAAGGATAAACACTAGGATGAATGAATCCCTTGGTCAACAACTCTTCAACTTGCAACTTCAACTCACTCAACTCCTAAGTATTCATCTGATATGGTGCTCTCGAAATAGGTTCCATACTAGGAACCAAGTCAATGCAAAAATCTATGTCTCGTTTCAGAGGCATACTAGGAATAACCAAAGGAAACACATCTACATACTGTCAAAGAATAGGGTGACCATCAAGAGTGATTTATCAACTCTCTCCCTCATCCACATCCTCAAGAGAAACTACAAAAAACTGACACCCTTGACGCATGCACTGCCTAAGTTGCATAGTGGAAATCATACATAAGGATATCAATCGCTGAACTCCAATGATCCCACTCTCCTGCCATGTCATATACACACTCTACTATCTTCAGACAACAATTTACATGAGCACTGTGAGATGATAACCAATCCATCACCAACACAACTCCATAGGACCCCAAAGGAATGACTTGAAGGTCAACTGAAGTGACAAAGGGTCCTAGGTCCAATTCACAACTGGGAATGAAGGCATCTACAAACACTCGCACATCGGTAGCCAACTCTACTTGCCATCTATCTACCTTCTTAGCAGACACGAGCCCGCACCGCTCCATAATGGATGAAGAAATAAAAGAATCTGAAGCACCATAATCAAAAAGTACAGAGATAGGGGTACCAAACAACACACCTATGGTCTCAATCATAGTACTCTGATGCTTAGCTTGGTGGTCATCCACCACTGCAAATACTCTATGGGATCTACCTGCATCCCCCATTGTCAGCTCTGATGCAGTTGGCCTCTGACTGCTTGTTTGGTGAGGATGCTAAGGATATTGAGTGGCCTTGTGGCCATACTGACCACAAGTGAAGCAAGCTCCCCTAACCGGTCCTCTACCCCCAAATGGTCCACTGGACTGCTGAAAGCTCTCCCCACTAGGGGCATAAGATTCACCCTGAGAAGACTACCTTGGAAAGGTCTGCCTACCCTTCTGCCATCTCCTATTTTTCCAAGACTGAGGGATGCCACCCTACTAGCCCTGAGACTGCTTTGGTCTCGGTGGTTGTTGCTGTTGTCCATCCTTGGTGGGTACCTGAGGACCCCTAAAAAGTGCAACAGTCTAGGACTGATTCCCTCTACCTCTAGACCCACTAAAAGGATCACTCCCAATCTAAACTCCAGACTAGCCACCATGAGCATGACTAAGGTTTTTCTCTACCAACCTAGATTTTGCCATGATTACCTCTACTGAAGTAGGCTCAAAAACTCTCACTCCTCCACTGATGCAGTCATTAAGACCCCTCAAGAAGTGCTGCACAAGCATAGCCTCATCATTGCTTATCTCGACATACTGTTTGAGCTCATAGAACTTGTGCTCAAACTGATCCACTAACAACCCATACTGGTGCAGAGCATAGAACTCATCTGCTCATGACTGACTCCACTGGGGTGAGAGGAATCATGCCCTGAACCTCTCCAAAAATATCTCCCAAGATGTGGTGTTAATGCTCACAATGATCCTCTCCTCCTCTAATCTCCACCAGATAGATGTGAAGCTCTCGAGATGCATGATCATGCACCTTGCCTTGGTGTTGCTACTATAAGGATACATAGAAAAACACTGGTCTAAACTAAAAAGCTAGGTCTCTACCTCGAGACTGGTACCTTTTCCATCAAAGAAGGGAGGATTGGACCTCATCAAGTCCCTCATGTGCCCTAAGATAGCTAGATCTGGGTCCGCTAGGACCTCTCTCCTTCTAGGAGATCTCTCTCTCTCTCTCTAGAATCTGCTAAAGCGATTCCTCTACCCGGCCATGGATGGGTTGATCTATCTTGGGTCTAGGGCCTAGTCTAGCTAGCACCTCCTAAAACATTTGATGCAACTCCTCCCTTTCGAGAACCTGCTCTACTAAATGCAGTTCCTCCTAATGAACCAACTGATCTCTATCCACACTCGCATGAGTGGGTGGTGGTGAAGGACTAAGGCGATCAGAACCTCGACCCCTTCCTCCTCCTCTACCTCTAGTGTGGCCACCAACATGGCCACTTCCCTTGTCTTTCCTAGCCATGACCTAACACTGCAGAAGAGAAAAAAGGTTTAGATCAAAGGTAAGAAAGGCATAAGGAAGTCACACCACAAGACCTACACAAAAAGGTCAAGGCAAATGGGCACACTACAAACCCAGAGTACCCAGTGTTGAAACATGGGCTCTGATACTAAATGTAATGCCCCGCCAGGAACCCCAAAGAAAAAGCCACAAAAAGGGTGAAACAATTTTTTTTTTAAAGTATAAACATCATAAGTGCATTTACACAACATGCACGATAACACAAGCGGAAGACTTACACCAGAATTCCTTAAGGGTTACCAATGAAGAATTAACTTCAAGAATAAATTCCACAAAACATAAATCCACATATGCATCATTAACTCAATGATCACAAGAAGCTATAAGCAAATAAAGATTCATTATAGACAGATTGAAAGGATACAATATAATTTCCACTTTAATAAGCATTTACTAACATCATCAAGGAAACTGATAAAAACATCCCAACATAGGATTACATTGCTCTTCCAATACATGGCTTCTCAATAAACAATAGGAATAGATCTCATCCAATTACAAGGTCACATAAGATCAATATTACAATGATACAATGACCACATAGGTCTACAAATGCCAATAATCTTCAAAACATGAGATGAGGCATGAGCCACGAACCACAGGAACACCTGTGAAGCCAATCCCCATATGAAGGTACAAATCCGAACATCCAATGGGAAGTGGCACTACCACCCGACCATGTAATTCCCAAATGGAATCACCCCTCTGTGCTAGGAGATAGTTGAGGACCCTCAAACAAGCATAAGCATGACATGGTTGACAAAACAATATGACTCCATGACATCACAAAAGACTCCACAAGAATCCAGGTGACTCAACTTCACAAACACAAGTGAACTGACATCACAAAACACAAGTGAACCAAATGAGAGAGTGTCATCGCATAACTTAAGATGGATACCATGGTACAACCTCCATGGGTCCCAACTCACTGTCCTGGTAAGCTTTTCCGACCTCCAGCTCCAACTAAGTCTTATGCAGACCCTACCAGCCTTTCGTGAAGACAAGGTGGTTGGTTTTCCATTTGAGGCCTTCTCACCACATTATGAGCCATGTACTAGCACTCACCTATGCACGAGGTACATTTATCTTTATTAATGTTATGATACTACCCACCTAATCAATTCATTAGATTACCAGTTATTATCTGACTTTCATTGGGTCGTAATACCTACCACTTTGGGTGCAACCCTCAAGCGAAAACCACTCTCTCAAAGGACACTACACAAGCATGGTCACTCCCCGAGGACCATATGGCGAAGCAGATAGCCATAACACCACTATTAGAAATAAGTGGTCAAACAAGGACATAATGACTCTTGAGTAACCATAAGGCAAAGACACTACATGGTTAAGACAATAGAGCCAACATATATCTCTTGGTCAAAGGTACCAATTACACCACCACAGGATGACTAAACCACAAACCAAAATATCACAATAAACACTTGAAAGGATAGCTAAATACATCAAGTCCGCACTCAGACAATCTTTGAGAATACTCACATCATAAGCACTTGCAACATTATTGATTGAAAAAAATGAAATAAAACACTCTTGCAGCAGTCACATTATTCAATTACCAAATCAATGTTCCATCAGAAATTAAATCCACATTATACATTCAACCGGTTATAACATGAATTCCAACAGGCATTTAAATCATTTTCAGAATATATCCAAAACTACCAATTTGAATCTCTAATTCATGCCTTAATTTTCATTGATAAATTTATTATCCACATAATAAAAATCACATGAAAATCACATTACATCATGCAATACCACTTTAAACATTCCATTTATAAAATTTAAGTTCTTAGCACTAACTGGTTTGGAGACTAGTGAGGGCTCAAAGCTAAGCGGGGGTCAAACCAACCCGTTGTTGTGCTGTTGTCGGGGCAACAGACACTACCTACTGGTAGTGCTGCTACCACTGGTAACAACCCTACCGATTAGTGGCTACCACTACAAACTGGTAGCACTACTACCAACCGGTAGCACTACAGCCAATTGATAGTGGTACTGCTGATCGGTAGTGGCCACTGCCAACCGGTAGCGATATTGCCAATTGGTAGTGCCCATTGTCAATGGTAGCGGTACTACTGACCAGTAGTTCCTACTACCAACTAGTTGTGGTACTATCAACTGGTAGTTCTGCTACCTGTGGGTAGTAGACACTATCGACCCACGTGATGAGGCAAGCCCATCCCAGTAGCGGTAAAGTCCACAAGAGAGGCACAAGAAACATGCCTCCAAGCATTCTAAAACCAAAAAGACACAAAATCAATAACCACAAGGGACATTCCATTTCCAAAATTTTGAGGAGTTTACTAGCAAGGTAGATGGTGAAATAAACACACTAGAAAGAATAGCTAGCCAATTCTTGACAGTATAGAAACAAGGATTCACCCAGCAAACCCAAACTAAAATTCTTTCTTTCAAAAGAAGAGGTAAATCAAGAAGTTGTTTGCTATGAACAAATAACATAAAGCAAAAAGAAATGAATAATTCCTTTCCTAAATGCAACCATATGCTAATAGCATCACAAAATCAGCTATATCAGGCAATCTTTCTCCCATTTCAACATTCCAAGAAGAATCTACAGACAGATTGCATAAATTTCCACACACAGGAAGTAAACTGAAAATTTCAGAAAAAAACAAATTCAAAACAAGAAGGAAACCTCCAACCTTGAAGCAATTAGCAAGCAAATAGATGAAGCAAATCTAGTCTTGCAACTAGGTCGAATCTCTAGCTCCTCCAAAAAGTTTTCCAGAATTTTCTCTCCAAAATCCTCTTCTTCTTCTATCGTCAATCCCCACAATGGATGCCCAAAACTATCTTTTAACCCAAGCTTCTAGGTTAAAGTTCTCATCCAATCAAATTTAAATATTTTAAAACTAAAAGGCAATCAGATTTATTTCTTTCCCCAAAAATAATAATTCTTTCCAATGATTAAATTAAAAAGGCCAAATGGAAAAATAAAAAGGGAAGCTTTTATTTATTTCTTTTTCCATAAATACTTCCTTCAACATAAGTATTTAACCTTTTTAAATGGCCAGGCAATTTATTTATTTCACAAAAATATCAATGCAACTTTACACAATAAATTAAGCCATTTAACCATTTAATCTAGCAATTCATCAATTTAATAAATCAATAATCACAGAGCATAATAATTAAATGATTACGCTCTATGATTAAATAAACATTTAAATAAACAGAAACACACAAAACCAAGATAGATCAAATGATGACTCTCAAAGGACCAAACCAAAGCACCATGACTCACATACCAGCCAGACGGAAAAGACACAACCGACTGACAACACTCATATGAGTGTAACTGCAGTCAAGCTAGGGTACCACAACTATCTCCTCCACTTTCATCAGATATATAAGGCATGCTTAGACCTGCGAAACCAGGTGGAGTCAATACCCCGTACCTACCCGGTACTAGTACCTATAATGTCCTGCACCAAAGAACCGCACGTGCATATAGACCAATATATAGATATATACAGACACAACACACACAACGATGAATGATAATCATGATGTTCCCTGTCTCACTGGAGTGAGTGAAGGAAAATCATCCCATCGCATCCTAATACAATTGCAAACATGCAACATATAAATAATGCATCACAATATAAGGGAAAAGTGTCAGTCCATGATAAAGATCCATAAAATAACATTATCCATAAGCACTAAAATACTACACAAAATCATACACCATAAATTCAGATAAAGCATGAAATAATATTGCATAATATCCGAATCAAAATACAATAATGTTCCACAAAACAGTCACTGAAGTAACTCAAAACATACAAAAGAGGCTGATCGTGGAGGGGTACTACATTCCTCTTTAGTGTTAGTATTCTCAGATTCTTCTTGAAGAATGAGATGTCTACCTCTCTTCTTTGTTGCAGTCTGCTTCTTTGCATATACTTTGGGTACCGGTTCCTTTTTGACCTGAATACCTCTTGTCACCCTTGTACTGGTGGTTAGTGAAGCTACTTGCTCAACTTTCTTCTTTTTCTCTTTGGCACTACTGGGTTGAGTAGGTGCAATCCTTTCTTGGTAAGTTCCTAGTCTTTTCTTCTTCTTATCCTTAAGAGATGCCAAAAGGTTTTTGGCATAATCAATTAGTAATTCATAGTTGACTTCATAGCTCATTTCTTCCATCTCTTCTTCCCTGGGTTCAACGGCCTCCATAAGGCAAAATTCAGTGGTTACAGTGAAACATATGTCTTTTTCAAAGTGTTTCACCAATTCATCAGATAGCCTTAACCTCATGCTCATCTTCTTTTGAAACTTATTAAAATATCTACTCATGGCAACAAGAAATGTGTTCTTCATAGCCTTAATGCTATTCTTGATTTGGGTTGTAACCGGTATGTCCTTTGATCATTGAATGTCACCAATTCCTAGTATGAAATTTTGAAAATAAAGGAATAGACCAACCAATACATGACCATATTTTAAATTTTGACTATTATCATTCTTGATTGATTTTAAGTTCAGCATCAATTGACTTCTCATTGCCTCACATAAATCATAATCTACATTCTCTACAATCATCCTGTAGGCAACATGCACAACAACAAATGGTACACTGTTCATCCTATTGGAATGGAATATCCGATAGCCAATGACCATAGTTGCAAATCTGATTGTTGGATTTGCAATGTTGTTGGCCGATATAGAACAACCGTCAACGGTGGTTTGAGTCAGTGCAATCACAGTCTCGTTTGAAATTATCCTCAGTTTTGGTACTTCACCAGTTTTCCAGAAACCAGTCACTACATAAATGGCTTCCTTTATGATTGTGTGCGACCTCTCAAGATACATATTTTCTCCATGTACATGACTAGGGATAATCCTAACATTCTTTTCCTCAAAATATTCAAGAAAATATGCCTCATTATGAAAACCCTTTTCATAAACCCTAATGTATTTGGGTTTGATTTTACCACTCTTATCACACAAAGATTTGAGTCATGAATATATTGACATTGATCCTAGATCCTCAATTTTATAGTCTATATAATTGGATAAATCACCTTTGATCAAAACACCTTGCGGAACTTGAGACAATGCATTATAAGATTCTATTTTATCTGAATCCATAGACTCCATAGCTTCAGCAGTAATCATAAGTCTCTCTGTTATTGTAGACGATGATGCCAGTCTAGATAATTTTGATTTGAGAGAGATTAACAAAAGAATACCTTATTCCCTTCATGCTAGCAAGGTTTCTGATTGATCTCTCAAATGCACACCCATTTTGCCTTTTCTTATCTTCAAATCTGATTCAACTTTTGATCCGCAACACAAATTTGTTCACAATCAGCAAACAATTCTTTGTTTTGCTCTTGAAGTGCTCAAAACTCTTCTTTGAATGCAATTAGGGTAAAAGTAACTTAGTAAAACTTTATTTTATAAACTTACCCACTGCATTAAATGCACAACCGATAGGGTAAAAAACCCTAATATAATGCTTAACAAACTCACCTATACCAATAGGTATATAACCAGTTGGTAATCCTTTAGAAAACCGATAGGCAATCATATCAAAATTTCTCATAAAACAACTCAAAATGCAAAAACTCTCTCACCATACACTCTTCAAGGGGTCCTAAAGTAGATTTACTAATATGCTCCCCTTAGGCTTGTTGAAAAGCTTAAATCAGTTCTCTCCTCAGATTTAGCTTTTCACCACTCAGTTTTTCCACTTCTTCAGGAAGTGCATCAATGTTGGCCTCATTTGAAGAACTATTATCAAAGATATCCTATAGTTTCTCAGTTATCTCTCTCCTCTTAACTTGTGAAGCTTTGAATATGCCTCTCAGGGTTTCAAACTCTTCCCTGGTTGCATCAAGCACTCTAGACATCTCTCTATAACTCATGTCCACCATAATGGCTTTAGGGTTTCCTTCCAAGTGATTAAGCCTTAAGGAAGTTAGGCTTTGATGCCAACTGATAGACTTATAAAGCACTGAGAGGGGTGGGTGAATCAGTGATAGCAAAAAAAATACCACTTTAAACATAGACTAGTAAAAACAATTAACCAGTTTACTTAAAACTATGCATGCAATCCATAGTGTTATAAAAGAATCCACAACAAGTAAAACTTCCACCATAACACAAATGTTTATATGTGAAAAAACCAACTGGGAAAAAACATGGTGAGATGGGACTCACAAGCTAACTATCTACAGAAATAGGTAATTGACTGGTTAAGGTCTACAAAGTTCTCTGCTAGGAGTGAATCGTGTTAAAGATCCCAAAGCCCTCTTAGGAGCTATACCCAGTTAAAGGTAGTACCCTGTTAGGAGTACCCTCAGTAGATGATTTCAAACCCAAACTAATGGACCACCTGGTTAGATGATTTTTACAATGAAGCTTGTTAGAGCTTACCCGGGTAGGGGATTTCTCTTGTAGTGATTAGAAAAAAATAGGTGGTATGATCTAGAAATAACACATCTTGCTTGTATAGATCCTCTTCTGCTCACTCAATACTACATCACCAACATACTATACAACTCCTTCAATAAATTGCATCAACTCATCACTTGTATTTCACATCTAGAAAATAGTTCATCACAATGTCATTATATAGACATTAGATTTCATGTCGGCTCAAGAACCTCATCACAATTTCCTAGGTTCAGTGTATCTGGACAATCTTTCATAACACATCATAGATTACCGCCAAATCTGTCGATTAGAGAAAACTCATCATGACCAGTGATAACTCATCACACAATCAATGAAACTGGTTGGAACATAGATACCGGTTGAGTGTTAACCTCTTCCAACTCATAGACCAATTGTCCTCCATTTGCCTCCTTGTTGATCTTCGTTGTATCTCCAAACTAGTGTCAGTGGAATTGACCAAAACCAAATGTCATTCCTGCATATACCGGTTGTCTACATATACCGGTTTAGACACCTTCAAACCGATTAGACTTCTTTATACAAATGATACCGGTTCACAATACAAAGACTTAGGAGTAGTATCAGTTTGTCTTAACTTTAAGATGACTATGACAATGTGAACATATGTGTGTGTATATATGTGCCATCAATGACAACACATAAAGTCATCCATTACAAAAATCATCATCAAGCAAACACTTATCACATAGGAGTCCCATTGACTACAGCCACTTTTAATAAGAAAACATAAAACTGAACTCATTTAATGCATCTGCTATGCTTGATAGAGTGTCATGCCCAAACTTTTGGGCGCAAACAGAATAATTTTTTTAAAAAAAAGAACAACCTAATAACATTTAATTCGTCAATATGAAATGCACTAACAAGTTTTGTCTTAACTATGTTTTGAGTTAACTCTAACCACTAACTCAAGTAAGCAAGAATAATTTAAATTAAATGCAGAATATTATCCCTCCAAAAGAATTTATTATTATCTCATCAATGATAAATAATAAAATCATTTAAGCAAAAATCTCTAATTAAATTGACAAGAGATATTATCAATCTTAATTTATCTTTTAACTGTTGTAGGAATTAATTAAATTATCTCTAGCAGTTAGATTTTTAAAACACCTGTATTTCAATTTAACAATAATTATAATGTGTATTAAATCTGACTAAAGGGCTAAATAAATCCATATTAAATTTTGCCCTATAAAATTTATTCTTGTCAAGCCTAAATATAGGTGAACTTCTATAATTCCCCTATCGCCAAAGAACTTTACAAAAATCATTATAATTTTCTAAAATATAAAGCTTCAAGAGAATTAAAATTTAAAACATCATATTTAAATGTATATATAAACGTATATAAAATATGAATGTATAAATTAATTAATTAAACTATAATCAAATTTATACATTCATATATTCGACTATACATATCTATATATAAAATTTTATATATATATATATATCCAACACATATCCTTTTCTGTAAAGTTTTTAAACTTTAAAATATTCATGAGCCCTAAAATTTTAATGTTATAAATAAAGGAAATCACCCTAACCTTTTATTTTATTCTTTTTATAATTTCGAAATACCCTAACCCATACCAGGTTAAGGTTTCATATTTTTTTTCGTGTTGTAGGAAGGAGGCCGAAGGTATGGCGGAGGGTATGTGATGCAAGTAGCGGCGGAGGGTTTTGTGCTTAGAGCGGCGGTGGTGATTGTGTGTGTGTGGGGGGGGGGGGAGGGGGGGGCTCCTTGCAGGGATGACCGTCGCCTCTGTGAGTCACGGCCCGCAGCCACGGCTATGCCTTTGCCTTGGGGTGCCACCCACAATGGGGGGACCGAAGCCTCCTCGACTGTGGGTTGCCGCCCACAGTGTGGGGGGGCCGAGGCTCCCCCTTTTACTTAATATATTTAAAAATATATATATAAACCCCCTTTTTTTGTTTTCTTATATATATATATATATTTATTTATTTATTTTAGATATATATATATCTTAGATGCATATGATATCTTTACTAAGCAAATATACATTATTATTTTTTGAATCCTTTAAACAGATTAATCAAAATTTTTAGATTTAAAACAATGTATTTTTTTATTTTTTTAAATACCATGTAGCTAAAATTAGAGATAGACTAGTTAATTTTAGATTTATTTTCTGCAATTAAGTAAAATGATAGATTTAAATAAATTTAAGCAGCAACTATATTAGACTAGAAATCATTGAAATAAATCTTAGAGATATGCAAGTTAAATTTATTAAACCCTAACATGTATTTGGAAATAAATATTTAGACCTAAATGCAAAATTTTCTTTTACTAACATGCAAGCTCTCTACTTTACTCATTTCCCATTATTTCAATATGCATAAGGAGATAAAATGAGCCTTTATTTTCAAAACTAACATGCATACTACAAATATTATTTGATTAACTATAGGGAACTTAATCCAAGATAAACATTTCATTTTTGGCAACAAAATAATACTTGGTAAAAATAATGCATTTCTTTAAAGTGTATTTAAAATACAATATAGCCAACAATACAAATGGGTGAGATACCCAACTAGTCTCTCATTTCTATTCAATGAGGAATTTAGATAAAATAGATACATTTTCTCTTTTTTTTTTAATTAAATACAACATGAAGCTTTTTATTTACATTTTTGCAACATGAAAATATAGCATCCCTTTTCTAAATCTTTTTCTGCAAACCAAATAAAACAACAACTCCTAGCTTGACTTTTTCTTTCCTTTCCAAGCACCCTGCAAATAAATCATAAGGCTTGACCATGGAGTGCTCACATCCCATCCTAGGCTTACTAGAAGCCACCCCCAAGCTTGGAGAACCAATCCCTAGATAGGTTACAGACATGCAAACACAACAAGCAAGGGAAAAACATATAGCAAACACTTTCCCAACCAAGGCTACACTCCATCACAAAATGTGATGATTTTACATGGGTGGTAGTGGACCAAATACCCTGATGAGACTACAAGAATGGTAGTTCACAAAGCCACCTCATGGCAAACAAAGATATATCATAAGTTCATTAACCCCACATTCATTATGCCCCCCAAGGCATTCATGCCATATTTTCTCCCCTTATGACCCCCAAATGCATAAACCAGGCCATGCAGCAAGGGTCACATATACACCCCTTGAGATCACTCTCATAATGAGAGCCTCTCACTCGAGGGCTATCAAACTTCTACCACCTGCAAGACCATCCTAGTCTCCCAAGAGTAGAAGGCATTGGTTACTCCCAAAACACATAAAATGCATACAAGAAAATAAAAGACAGATCGCATAATAATAATTTTCACAAAATAAAATACAAGAGAATCACTTTCACATAAAACCAAACTTTCCAACATAGACATGCAACATAAAAAGCAAAAAGATGAACCAACCTTCAATCTGCCCAAAGGTATGCTAGAACTAGGATGAGCAACCCAAATCCACAATCCTCCCTTCTACACTTAGCCAAATTTCGAATCCAAAAACTAACTTTTCAAAATGCATAGTCTCCAAAAATGGAGAGTGGGTGATTACCCACAAAATCTCTCATTCTTGCCAAAAAAGACCATAGTGAGAGTTCTCACTGGTTTCTAAAACTAAAAAAGGAAAAAGCAAGAAAAAGTGGAAAAGGATCTCTCATCAAAAGGAAGGTTATCTAACCCAGATGGCACCTTCTAATTTCAATTTTATCTCACCTTAGGAAACCAACTTTTTGAGGTGACTAAAAAGTCACATGGGAGTAGACACATGCCTAAAAATACTCCTAACCCATAGGTATACCTTATGGACTTTAGGAAACACCTTTAAACTACCCCTAGGAGTCCATTTGACCCCTTATAAACCCATTTGAAGTTTATTTTCGGGTCAAAATTGAGTTGACCACTCCAAAGATTCTCTACCTAAGGAAAATTTAGAACCACATTCAAATGTTTGAAAAAGCTATGGTTGAAACAACTCCCTCCAAGAGATAAGTCAAAAATCAAGACATAAATCAATACATGTGTCAAGTGACACAATAAAATACATTACAAAATTACACATGGAAATCATCTCTTTTTGGATTTAAAAAAATCAATAAATAAAATTTAACACACATGCATCATTTACTATTACAAATAAAATATGATACATATGGGGTGTTGTCTCTCCAAACAGACAACCCCTGGCTTTATGAATGTACATAGGCCTAGGTATGGTTCTCCATAATATTTCCATGGTCACATGGATAATTTTCCTACTCATCTCAATTACACATTAGTATTTCCAAATAACCTTATATAATATTTAAACACATGAATAAGAATACACGTCAAACACTCTGCATACAATTGACATTAAACAAAATCAATATATCTTGTATCAAAATAAATCCACATAAGAAATTATCATAATCCTCATAATTTTGATCCATACATAAACATGCATCCTATTTCTATCATCATAGTAAAATCCTGCAAATCCAATAATGACATACATCAACTCAAATTTATCCTATTCTAGAATCATATAGAGTTTTATATCTATAATGCATAGAAATGAAGCATCCATATACATCAATGTTATCCAAATCATGAAATCATATAAGTTCTAAATCCATAATGCATAAAAATAAAGCATCCATAATAGTCTCAACATGAAAATCACTAAAATGCTAGGATGAGTCAAGGTAGGGCCTCACATAGAGTTTCAATTCAAGCTCTGATTGTTCTGGTTTTGAAACCCTAAACCCTTACCAGAATAACCTCTTACATAAATGTCCTCATGATGTTTTCATTACATTCATTACAATCATATCCTTACATACATCTCATTACTCTCATACATATCACAAAATGATCTAATCAACAAACCTATATAACCTTACAATCCTTCATGACTCATGTTCGCTTACATAGATAATTACAAAATGAATATACATGTCGGCTCAGCTACATATATACATAAATATCTAAATCAATTGCTAATTGCCAGGTCTCCCAAATGATGTTGGCCTCCAATACTGATATCCTATTATAATTCATGTCGGCCTCCAATGTCGCTACCCAAAGAATCCTTCCTATCAGTGAAGATACCTGCCAGTGCTGGTGTCGGTGCCGGTGAAGTGTCTACCAGTAAACAACCAAACCAAAGAATGAAAGTCTGAACATGTTTCCATCAATGACAACATATGAAACCAATTAGATGAGTGTCAATTTCCAACAATCTCCCCCTTTGGCATTGATGAAAACATTCATTTGAAAAATGATATTGTTTTCCATCTGCCAGTTTCACCCTAAGACTACTCCCCCTGAGCTGAATATCCATCTATGATCATGATCTGTACAAAATAATCCATATCTCCATATCTCCTGATGTCAAGAATATATTTTTTACCTATACCTTCCCCTTTGATATTAATGCCAAAAAGAAATACCAAAAATCGGGACAAAGAATGAAATTTTGTACAAAGAATGTGTCCCAAAACATCTTACTAGAGTTGAGTATACTTGAAAATTTCTAGATAGGCTTTCTCCAAAAGCTCTAGATAAGTATCCCAACTTGATTTGAATGTGTCAGAAATAGATACAAGTCCATTAAGCATGTGAGAATATGACTCTTTCTCTTTAATCTCTATCGGTGTGGGCTTACCAACCATATCGATGCATTCCTTCTTAAGTACACTCAAAGAGTCCAATCAGGGACTCGCCAATCCTCTGAGCCCTTTAGCTCTCCTAATGATTTTGTCTTTTTCCCTTTCAAGAGCTGAAACTTGAGCTTCCAATACCAAAATCTGACCATCAATATATGTAGTCAAAGAATTTGAGCCATCAAAAGAATTAACTATACCTACAATTTTCTCCTGAGAATTGTTAATCCCTTTATCTATATCTGTTGTAAGTGATCCTGTATTGAAGAATACTCTGTATATATTATTACATTACCTTAAAGCATTATCAATTAACTTTAATTTATTAGTAATCTCTTTCTTCTTAGATTCAATCATCTGATCAAAAGTAACTCTCTTAGCTTGTGTGAATCTCTCCAATGCCTATCGATTAGATATCCACCATAAAGAATGAAAGTCCTTAGAGATGTGCTATGTGATTATTTTGAGCTTATCGGATGGGCTTGCTCTGTTGTAAAAATGGCACTCTAGGACAAGTCTATGCAAAATTGGAATTGATTGATCAATAATTCCTTTGTCCATTGATCCTTCCTTCATCATCTTCTGAGAAGCCATCATCATGAGCTCAGTAGAACTCATCTCAGTTATGCTTTTCTATTCTACTTGTGAGGTGTCAATTGATAATAATGATGTGCTCGCTACCAGTTCCCTACCGGATTCCTCTTTCTTCTCCTCTGTTGGTTGATTAGCCTTAATAACCTCCTCTTTTGTACTAGTGGCTTCACCACTTGGTGCAGTATTAGTTACTATCAATTCCTCCTTATGAATTGTGTCCTCAACCTATACAATCTGATCCGGAGGACTATTGTCCTCAACATTTGTAACCTATACACTTTGTGCATCTATCGGTATCTCCACATTTGTCGGTATCACCTTTGTGTCTTGTACATTAGATTGTATCGAGGTCTCTACATCCAAAGCCTTATTATCTTTCAAAATTGTAGATGAGGTACCCATTATACCTTTTCCTTTCCCTTCAATTGGGATGTTTGTAGTGTTTGTTTTGGGTTTCGGTGAACTGTAGAAACCAGGGTTTTCAGCAAATAATTGAACCCATGCCTTGTGGGTTTCAGTGATTATCTCATTAACCCTACCTAACATAAGACTAACTATCCCATGCTTGCTATGAAATATTTTTCCTGTCTGCAACCTCAAGTGTCATATCAAACTCATTTGGAGTAATGGATCCACAAGTAATTTATAATTCTTGAATCTTTATGTTCTTATCCTCCTCCATAGCTAATAATCTCCTAGCATCTAGGTTGTCATATAGTTGTGCCAGTATTTGATTCTCAATTTCCAATAAATCTTTCTTATATATCCAAAAATAATAAAACTGCTTCCTTAACTTCTCTCTGCTCATCATTATCTAAGTGCTCATAATATAATTGCATATTTTTCAACATACCATCCTTAGTTATTTCATCTACCAATTCTGCACAAGTCTTGGGTGGAATAATAGTTACATTACCGGATATAATTGCAAGGTCTATGTCATCCATCTTCTTTCTTCCAGTACCAGATGGTGCAGAAGGTGTTTCCTTTGGATCTCTTTTCTTTCTCGGTGCCTTGATTATAACCTTCCTTATTGGCTGCTTCCTTGATTCCTCCTTAGAATCCTCACCTTTCTTCCTCAATACCCTCTTGAATGCTAAGGGTGTGTCATCTTCAATTCCAAAGTCTGATGGAATAGGCTCAATAAAAACTTTAGGCTCTTTCCTCTTCCTTCCTTTTTCTAGAACAACATCCATTAATTCCTTGATGTCTTGGGAAACTTGTTCAACAAATTTTCTAGCCTTGTCTTTCTGTTTCTCCCTCTTCTTTTGATTAAATTCAGTTTGAACCTCTTGCTTCTTTTTCTTTTTAGTACCAAAGGATTTCTTAGCTTCATCAATAGGTGCATCAATTAACATCTTTGCATAAGCATCCAGAATCTCAACATCAACCTCATATCCCATCTCTTCTATCCATATCTTCTAGGGTTTGACTGCTTCCATCAATGTTTCATCCTTTTTAACCATAAAGCAGATCTCGGTTGAGTATTTCTCAACAATTTGTTTTATAACCCTTTCTCTAGATTTCATTGCATTCTAGAATGCCTTGAAGTAACCCCAAACCTTATCATCTCACTGACTACCCAAAGTAGCAATATATTGTTTTAGTTGTCTTCCTATTGGGATATCAAATGCCAATTGTCTCTTCCCAAAATCAGGAGTATCATTAGTGAAAAATAGCATCAAGAAGTCAATAAGATTCCCATACCAGAATGTCCCCTTCTTCTCTCCTTTGATCTTCTCAAGGTTAATTAACAATTCATCTAACATCCATCCATAGAAATCTATCTTCTCATTTTCCCTCATGATCTTATGTGGGGCATAAATCAGCAGCTAGAAACAAAATTGAGATGATTCGATTGAGTTACCTTGTATCCAATGATCATGCTGCCAAATCTGATGTGTCTATCAATAATGGTATTAGCCCTCATTGATCACTGGTCCAAAGTTGCACCTCACCTTACATGGTATCACTCTTGGATGCCTTCCTAACCTTCCAATACTTGTTGGTATGTTTAACTATTAAGACTATAATAGTTCACCGGTTACTCTATCTCTATCGGTTAGACCCTCTCATTGGTTCAGCTTGCTAACACACACTCTATTTTTCAACAAGATATTTCTTAACCTGGCTTCTCTCTACTTTCTCAGACACTCACACTTCTCACCTCTAGCATCCAGCATCAAATCCTTTCAGTCTCAAGTTGACATATTTATCTGTGAATGTTCCCACCAAAAGTAGAATTCAAACGGTGTTGTGTTAGGTTTTTCTTCACCAACTCAATTCATATTAGATCTGATATGATCTACTTTTCTGGAATGGTGATCTACATCACACTAAACAACACCACCATCTCCTCTCTTTTCACTGTGCGTTTTCTATTTTTGGATGTCTATGACATGCTTTTTTGTGTTGCTTTGTTAATGACCATTAGTGGCTTGGCTATTTCCTTCGACAAATAGGTACAAAGATCAGATCATCTTACAAGGTCAGTTCAATCACCTTACCACCTTTCCTTCCTCAAGCCGCAACATTCTCCCATCCTCCCATGATTTACAGGATGTTCATTAATGTCGACTTGCTTATTAACTACTATGTTGATGAATACTTCACTGACCTCTGCGAGCTCACCACCTAGTTTCCACCTCTCATCTTGTTGACATCCACCTATGCTTGGTTTTCTATGTTGGTTTGGCATCATCTTTAGTTTTCTATGTCGATTTGGCATCCTTCACCAACCAAGACTAACTACCGGCTCATCTCACCTTATTGGTATAATCTAACTTCACTGGTGGACCTTCATACCTGTTGACCTCTTCTCTACCAGTGGATCAACTTGGCCTTCCCTCAAACATGATGATCCATCTACTAAGTCCATTTATCGATAGTATTAAACTTCTCTATGTATACCAGCTCACATCCTTAAGTTCTTCTTTGCTTGCTTGCTTTGCCCTGCTGGTGGTCCTGCTTTACCGGTAGATGCATTTCATGTGTACCTATAACATACCTTTCTGTCTTCTTATACACATATTGGTTGACATCACCATGTCTTACTTCGCCCATACCCATCACTACTACTTACTCACTGGTGACCATGCCACAACAATTGACATCAATGACAACCTTATGCCAACATAGAATTCTTTATTATGTTTTCTTTGGTCGTGGTATCACTTATGTGTCCCAATATTATCTATTTTGGTCATGTGGTATGCTTAGTATGCGTGGATTCTATATCTTTGGAGTTTGGAGGCATTATGCTTGAGTTTTGTGATAATGGATCAATATATATGGGTCTAGATGACCCTGTCCCATTTCGGTAATTAAGTTATATTCATTGGTGAATGAGTTATGTGAAAGGAAGTGTGTAGATCTTGCAAAGGCCAACTTGGTTATGTTTGAGGATTTATAAAATTAATGTATTGGACTTGGCTGACACACTATCTTATGTATATGTCCTTCGATATATATATGGAATCATGGAAGTGCATGATGAAGGTGTGTGTGTATGCAAAAGAGACATAGAAATGAAGATCGTAGATAAGAAGAGTGTCAAGTGTGAGTTGCGGATAGCGAAGGTAGTTAGTGTTGCAGTAGTCCTTCATTGGACCTACTACAAGATAGTTGTACAAAGATCTTTCACCAGATCTGTTGTAGGGTTTATGAATTGTGATTTGAGCTTAATCTTGGAACTGATCTCATCCATTTGGAAATGCAATCCTCTTTAGTTCAATCCTACCTATTGCAGTGAGCATTCTAGTAGTAAGCCATTTTTTGTATCTTTGCAGTGAGCAGTTCGATAGTGAGTTGTTTTTGTAATTTGGTAGTGAACCACCTGGCATTGAGCCACACTTTTAAAAAAAACCATATAACTAGCTATATTATCTTAAGAGTTAACACTCTCCATGGTTTTTCCCATATTAGGTTTTCCATGTATAAAATTAGGTGTTTCTCTTGTGGTTGTGTTTTTCATGTTTATTCTACATTTGTTGCTTTATATCTGTTAAGCATAATTGATAAAGTTTGATATTTTAACAAAAGGTTAAATTTTGTAAATATTTTAATATATGTGGGGATACTGATTCATCCCCCCTCTTAGTATTCTAGTCCCTTGAAACCAATCCAACAATTGGTATCAGAGATTTGGTCCTTTGCTTGGAAGCTTAACCGCTTGAGGGAGATCCGTGTTGGTTGAATCATGGCACCTATGTGCATGACCAAATAATTTTAGTTGGATGAAGACTTGTAGATAAATATTGAGTATTTGGGAAGTTTTGAATCAAAGAATGATGAAATAAAAGAAAATGTGTAGATAGAAAATGAATGTGTGTAGAACATGAGAGCAAATCCAAAAATTCAATTTGAGGCATAAGAAGGTTAACAATCGGCTGAAGCGGGCAAATGAGACAATTAAAGAACTGATGCAGAAGATTGAGGAGAAAGATAAGATAGAGAAATATCTGAAAGAAACAATCTAGCTGAGATCTAAATAATGTGGAAAGATAGAGCAAGAAGTGAAGAAGATGAAGGAAAAAAACAAGGTCCTTGACAATAGAAAGCTTTTGGAAGACTTGATCAGTATGCAGAAAGCTAATTTGGACAAGACCAGACTTGGATTTTAGCTTGGTGTATGTTTGGATAACAAAGACAAAGGCAGAGAAGTTTAAGATGAAGTTGAGAAGAAATTAGAGGATGCAAGAAAGAATCAGAATTATAATTCTAATGCAAGAAGGCCACTAGTTTGACAACCTAATGCTCACAGATAGCCATATTTTGAGGGTTATTATTTTCAATGCAATAAATTTGGACATAAGGGTGAAAACTATAGAAACATTTAGTGTTATAGTTGCAAGAGGTTTGATCATAAAAAAATCACTATAGAAATCATATTGTGAGTCAAAATCATAATCCAATTGAAGCAAACATGATGAATCACAACTTTAATGGATATTGTTATACTTGCAATGACTATGGTCACAAGGCTAATCAATGCAGATATAGATCTCATCCGGTAAAAAAATGTTATCAGTTGTTTCAAGAGCAAGCAGTTCAAAGAATATGTTAATCAATGTAGAAGTGGAAATATGGAGAGATCTACTAAGAATATTGTGACGAAGAATGATGAATCAAAGAAGAAAGAAAATCTGGTTTGGAGAAAGAAGGATGTGAACAAAGGAAGTGAGCCTGATGTATTGGAATCTAGTGCATGCACCTCTTCCTCCGGTAACTAAGTATAGTGCTTTGGCTCAAGGGGAGTTCTACTTTGAAAGAAAAATCATTTATCCTCCCCTATCTGAGTGGATCATATCGTTGATCCAACATGACTTTGTTTTAGAGGCTATCTAACAATCAAAGATATTTTTACTGACATCATCAATGAGACATTTCTTGGTGGCAAAACCCTAAAAGGAAGATTTTGGTGAGATAAGTATTAGATTATAATTTATTATCAATCATTTGTGCTCAAGAATATTGTGAATAGTATCAATAGAGAAAGAGAGCAGTGTGAGGAATCATGAAAGGAAAGATGATTGTTGGGGAATCTAGCAATGAGTTTCAAGTTTTGGACAAGGTATTTATAGATGAATTTGACCCAGAGAAAATAAAAAATGTTGAAGCTGGTCTGAATGATGGTGAGTTGCAAAGAATTAAGGAATTGGAGAGAAAAGGTTTGAATCTATGGATGTAATTCCCTTGGTTTCATAATTCAGAGGTTATCAAGATGATGGTTAGTCATGTGGGAGATGAAAGCATTAAGTTGGATAAACCCTATCTAATCACGAAGGAAGTTATATTTGTGATCACTGGTTTGTGTGACAATGGAGAGGTTTTGGCTAAGAAGTCAATTTTAAACAAAGAAAAGGAATCCCTAACCAACGTTAAGGGTGATCAACAAGCATTGATCATTAACATGATTATCAACCTTGTCGTGAGGTATGTTGCCTATGACATTTTGTATAAGGTCTATTTCATAAATAAGGAAGGTGCCAGTTAAAAAATTGCAATATATATGGCACATATGCTTGTAATGGAAAAAAAATCATTTTACTTGTGTGAATGATTGAAAGAATTATTTTTGGAAAATGTTTAAATGTTGAAAGAGAAAAATTAACAGTTTCGGTTTGGTTCATTGCTTGTGTGTTTAGTAATGTATTATTTGGGATCTCTTCTAGAAAAAGAATATGTCATATGGGAATATCAAGTCCCAGTTGGAAGGCATACATTTAGGTATTTGAACAACTTGGATAATAAAGAGGAAGTTTGTGATGCATATTTCAAATTTTTTCTGGACATGTGGAGTGTTGGCCCAGTACCCCTTGTTTCCTATTTTGGAGGCTCTTCCTCTACAAGAAGAAATGAAGATAGTTTATTACTATTAGTGTTTCTTAGTTAAAGAAAAGAAAAAAGGATGTGAAAGAGAGATAGATATTGTTGTGATTGAGGATTCGGAGTCCCTGGTAGTTGAAGGAGATTCGACGATTTGAGAACAAGAAGCTAGAGAGTAAGATGATGAATCTAATTTACTGGAGTTATTTGGTAGTATGAATTAAATTGAGAAGATGGGAAAGATATGGTTGAGTTTAGTTGATTCAAACAAGATTGAGGGTGTTCCAGTGAATCACTTGATCTAGAATAGTATGAGCATTGACGACATCAATAATTTTCTTCTGGAATCTTTGAATGAATTTCTAAGGAGAGGTTATCTAAGAAATTTGTTGAGGCTGGAGTATTAGAGGTAAAAGAAATTGATGTGAAGAGAGCCTTACCAATATGCATTGAGGAATTGAGAGATTGTATCTTCAGTACTAGCAGAGTCTACAGGTACTGTGTCTCTTGGACGACATCAGCAACAAAGCACAAAGGAAAAATTGATGGTATTGAAGATGATTCGAGTACTTTAGGAAAATCTTTTGATTTCCTGAGTGATAATGATGGTGAGAAAAGGAAAAGCATAAAATTTCTTCAAGATGAACTCTTATTCTTGCAAAGGCAGAGAGAAGACTTTGTGAATATGTTTTGGAAAGTAAAGGCGATTGTTGAGGCAAAGTTGGAACATTTTTCTGCATTGCTTGGTAGTGTAGTTGAGTATGAGCAAAACCCATCTAATCCAAATAGTTTCTCTCATGTTGTTGATCTATTAGTAGAATACACAAGCCTTTCAGTTAGCATCAAATTGACCATACATTCTTGGGAAGTTCTTCTTTTGAACTTGAAGGAGAAATACAAGCTTATCTATCCAAAGAAGAGTAGTTGAATGTTATATCTGGTTTGGTATTCAGTTTTAATATTTTTGCAGTAGTGTATATAATATCTTTTCTTTCTTTTTTTTTCATCAAAGGCATCCTTTGTCGTTGATGTCAAAGGGGGAGAAAGGAATGTGGATTTTGGATATGAGGAGATGTATGAGTTAGGGGGAGTTGTGTTATACGCAGATATGTTTTTCCATCAATGACAAAGGGGGAGATTGTTAGATTTGTGTGAATATTGTTGTCATTGATGTAAAACCGGTCATCTAGTATGGACCAAATAGTGTATGTAGTATATTGAGGATAATTCAGTTATCCAATTTGGTCAAGATAAGTTATGCATAGTTCATTATTATCAAGTTTGATCCAGATGTTGTATGCAGTTAGTATGTGCAATTTTTTCTATGAACAGGTGGTGTGCGTTTTGGTATAAGGAGTGATGCAGGAAGATGGAGTGATATTTGGAAGATCCCTATCTCTGGAATTTCATATTGTGTTTTCTCTGGTCCTAGTATTAGTTACATGTCTTAGTATCAACTATTTTGGTCATGTGGTACTCTTAGTATGCATGGAATTTGTATCTTTGGAGTTTGGAGACATTATGCTTGAATTTTGTGTTAATGGGTCTGTATCTATGAGTTCTAATGACCCTATCCCATTTCGATAATTAAGTTATATGCATTGGTGAATGAGTTATGTGAAAGGAAGCATGTAGATCTTGCAAAGGCTGACTTGGTTATGTTCAAGTCTTTGTTGGATAATGTGTTGGGCTTGGATAACACACTATCCCATGTATACGTCCTCTGGTATATATATATATATAGAAGCATGGATGTGCATGATGAAGGTGCATGTGTATGCGAAAGAGACATAGCAGTGAAGATAGCAGAGAAGCAATGTGTGAAGTTTGAGTTGTGGACAACAAAGGCAGTTGGTGAAGAGTTAGAGCATAGTTAATGTTGCAGTAGTTCTTCACCAAACCTACTACAAGATAATTGTATAGAGATCTTTCACTAGATCTGTTGTAGGGTTTGTGAATTGTGATCTGAGCTTAATCTTGGAACAAATCTCATGCATTTCGAGATGTAATCCTCTTTATTTCAATCCTACTTATTGAAATGAGGATTTCAACATCAAGCCATCTTTTGTATCTTTGTAGTGAGCAGTTTGGTAGTGAGCCATTTTTGTAATCTGGTAATGAGCCACCCTTTTGTAAAACACTATAACTATTTATATTCTCTTGAGAGTTAACACTCTCCATGGTCTTTCCCATATTGGGTTTTCCACATATAAAATTTGGTGTTTCTCTTGTGGCTATGTTTTTCATGTTTATTCTACATTTACTATTTTATATTTGTTAAGCATAATTGATGAAGTTTGATATTTCAGCAGAAGGTTAAATTTTGGTAAATATTTTAATATCTATGGGAATACTAATTCACCCCCCCTTAGTATTTTGGTCCCTTCAACCAATCCAACAACCTTTTTTGTTCATTTTATTCATAGGCTTCAATCTCATTAGGGATAGTAGGTCCATTTGTCAGCTACAAATACTTAGTATCCACAACCTTCCAGGTCTTATAACTCAAAGATATCAAATATCCACTCATCTTCACTCTTTAGAAACTATAGTTGGATTTTTCAAAAGTAGGAATAGTCAATTTATGTGCCATCGGATCTCCTCAAGTGGTTAGTCTCACTTTCTAGGATTCAGAGCTTTGATACCAATTGTTGAATATCTTGGACAACTAAGAGGGGGGTGAATCAATTGTTAATTAAAAATGTTCTACTTATTCCACTAAAATAGATCTGGTAAATTAATTTATGATTACTTAATTATAAATAGATATAATCATGAAAGAGAACACACATGAAACACCAGATTTGACATAGAAAACCCAAGATGGAAAAAACCATGAAGAATTTTAGTTCTCAAATATAAAACACTTATTAGGGTGACACAATTTAAGGTGATTTTTACAAAGGGTGACTCACTGCCAAAATGATCACTGTAGGTGGACTCACTATCTGACTAAAATTTCCAAAAAAAGAAAGGGCTCACTGTCTAGAAGAAGAAGAAAGAAAAGAATATACCACTATAGCACAACCGCCACAAAAGTGCAATGCTAGAAGAAACCTTTTTCTATAAGCTACAGTTGCCATTGTACCAAAAGATCAACCTGTTGTGTGTGTGAAAAAGTGGTTTGTAGCTGCAAGCACAACACTTCAATTAAGTCATTATATGCATGATTAGTAACCAATAATCAATAAGTAAAAACCATAACAAAGCAACTAATTGCCTTCTAAAAGATGTGAGTATAAGATTGCTCTCAGATTTTTATAAGCAATACTAGTGACTAGACTACACCAAGATGAAGGATTTAATCTATATGATATTTAACTATATGGATGCAAAATGGATGAATAATCAAGCAATAATCAATTCAAGCAAATATGGATTCAAGCAATATGCATGAGTAAAACTAAATATGGATGCAAATAATCTAAAAAGCACAATGATCTTCAATGACTCCAGAGCAAAATTAGCATGATAATATTCTCCAAGCGTGTTCTCAAAAATCTCTGGGGTAAATTGGAATGAGAGCTGAAGGCTGAATTTATAGAGAATTACAAGAGACAGGCTCAATTTAGGATTAATTGAAAATAATTGAGAAATCAGGTTCAGTTAACCTTGAGATAGATTCCAATTATAGTTTAATTGAAATGCATTTAAATAAGAAGTTCAAGTTGCATTGGAAATAATAATAAATTAATTCCATGCATATATTTGATTTATTCAAGAAAAGAGTCTTTTCAATGCATCTGAACTTCTTCTTCTGAAAAGCCTTGAGTTCCAATTTTAGAGAATAATTCAATAATTCAATTTAATTGCTTTTCTGATTTCAAGTTCTAAATTTAGAAAAAGAAATAACATCTCAAGTTTGATTTCTCTCTCAATTCAATTCTTTTTGTTTATTTTCAAGTCAACTCTTGCTTTGTAATTAATTCCTCTTTTGTAATAAATTATTTCCTTTTGCATGATTAAATGGCAAATTTATTAATTAATTAAATATGCAAAGATATTTAATAAATTAAAATAGGATAATTGGTCAAAATGATTTTCTTGGAAATGATTCAATTAATTAAATAAATATTTAATTAATATTGAGTAATTGATTTGCCATGTGATTTTTGATGATTAAAGAATTAATTGTGTGCTCAAGGTTGATTTAACTGCCTTTGGTTAGGACCTTGGTGATGTTGTCGAGATTAGGGGCCCATGGTTTAGATGACCATTTTTAGGGTATTACATTTTCCCCTCTTTGAATTAATGCACGACCAGTGCGTTGGTTCAAAGACCGTGGGATGTCTAGGAGATGCCAATTCTGAACTTGGTTGATCATGAACTAGATGAAGAGCAAGATGTTTAGCTTGATTCGAAGTGATGAAGCTGAATGAAGTTTGATTAAAGCAATACCGATCCTGAACTTGATTGAACTTAGGAACGATAGAAAACAAAAGATAGCGAACTTGAACTTGATTGATCAAGAAGTGGATCTTACTGATCTAGAACTTGATTGATCTAGACATAGTGAGTGAAGATAAAAAATCGATCTTGAACTTGATGGATCAAGATATGATGAGCGAAAAATAAACTATCCAACTTGATTCGAAGCAATGAAATTGAACACCTGCTTAGATTTAGTGTATGATCAAAGATACTCTTTAAACTTTTGATTGAGTTTAAATGAATGATTAGCTTGATGTAAAGCAATGAAACTGATTAACATTAAGAGATTGATTCAGATGAAAGACAAATATCAGCTTGATTTGAAGTGATGAAACAGATATGCCCCTAGTGATTGATTCAATTCAGATGATCGAGAGATCTCAACTTGATGTGAAGCGATGAAGCTGAGATGCCCCTTAGCAATAATGATTAATTGATTTTCTTTAGTTAAAAAGATTTTGCTCAACTTTTGATAAAGATTTGTAAATTTTCTCGACATGTGAAGATGTGAGGTCATAAGGTCATGAGTATGCCCCCTCAGGAGCAAAATTGAAAGATAGTGTGGGTACATGATTATAGGTAGTTGTGTGCCGAAAATAAGTTATTTGAGCACAAATTTATTCTAAAGAATTTTTTTTTTTGAAGATTCGGTGTTGATTGATGAGATTAAGCAAAGAGTTGATCGTAAAGTTGATGTGTAGAATTGAAATTGATATTCAGCGTTGAAATTGAGCGTAATTTGAAAAAAGAATGAGCATTTGATGAAAAGAGTGCTAAGTGGTCCAAATTGTGAAATTGACTAGCAAGATGATCTCGAATTTTGATTTTGATCTTGGAAATAGAATCAGAATGGTCGAATTAGCTAAGGGTACAATTTTCATGTCCATCGGAGCAAGTTGAAAAATTAGGGTTTTGGCTATATATGGACGAAAGTGTCATTTTCAATTCATTTTAACCCTCCAAGTTTCAAAATTCAAAAAGCCTTCTGTGAAGAAAATGGTGGTCCCTACTCATTAGCATCGATTCAAGTGCTAGAGATGTCATAATCGACCCCAAAACTATGAGCCAACGGTAAGTGATCGATCTTAAGCCTCTTTATGTTTTCAATTTTGAATTTTTTTGCTCATTTTTCAAGTTTTTCGCATGTTTGGGGTTGGGTTTCACGTTTTATCATGCGAGATAGGATTTTTTCTCGTACAAGTAACTGTTAAATTTTAGTTTGTTGTTTAAAGCCCTTAGAATTGTTGTTCGGACCCTACCCTCATATCGTATGACATGTCTGTAAAAAGACCATTTTGTCATGCGAGGTCTTATATTTTTTTTTTGGGGAATATTTTATCGTACTACAGCTATTCCTTACTCATACGAGATGTTTCCCTTCTATATTTTGTTGTTTGAGAAACAATGAGCATTTTTGAAGGTCTAAACGTGAAATTTTGATTTTGCACTTCACTCAGTTGTATTTGCGTAATGTTTTACTTCCCTTGTAGGCTTATTTGGAATGTTTTCTGATGCTTCGTTGTTGGGTTTTTGTAGGTTTGATTACCTCCTATGCTTTTTAGATGCGTTTATACTCCCACCATGACATTAGTATGACTGTTATCAGAGGTTGATCAAGCTCATTGATTCATGCAGTTTGACTCATCTTCTTGGTTTACCAGATATCCATGTGAATCATGGTATGCTCACAACATTGGTTGAGCATTTCCATTCAAAGCATAACACATTTCATTTACTAGTGGGGGAGTTGACTATCACTCCTGAGAATCTATATAGGATCCTATGTATCCCTTTTGTTAGGGATAAGGTGGATTACGATTCAGGACACCTTCCAAGATTACAGGAAGTGAGGCATGTCTTCAAGGACCTCGACATTTTGACCCATTCCATTAGTTGGGACATTATGATGAGTAGATACATCAAGGAGTTTCCTTTGGCATGTGTTCTAGCAGGATTTATCGGTTGTTTTCTGATGCCAAATAGTGGATAGCAGGGTTTCCACTGTGGTTGGGGTAGGATGCTGATGAGATTGATGGAGACCCCTCAGAGGCTTGGCTGGGGTTCTTGCTTATTGGCCCACATGTATCATGAGATGCATGAGATTGTATATAGGGATGGTCGGAGCATGGCTCCAGGTGTATTTATTTTATAGGTTTGGGCTTGGGAGCATCTTCCCATTTGTTGGCCTATTGTAGATGATAGTAGAGAGCTTGGGCATCTGATTATATATAGGTATGTTGGTTATGTCACATAGCCCCATCTGGGCAAGACAGATTTTTGGCGGTGGCAGTTGGACGATTTGATAGCTGTAGTGTGGAGACCTTACAAAGGTTTGGAGCCATGGGATGACTGACAGCTGGTTCGCAGGGACCTTTTTTCATGCGCCCTCTTATTGGGAGATCGCAAACTAGTGTTGAGTAGTTCGTCATTTCTTGAGTGATGAGGTAGTATGGTAGGCCTCATGGGATCTCGCAAGAGTATATAGCTTATGCACATTATGCGGATGAGGAGAGGTAGGGATGGTCTCCACAGTTATCCTATGCCTTGGCTATGTAGGAGCTCACTGGTCTACAACGCCTTAGATGGGACTATATGGATGATGTTGCAGATGCGGGGGTATTTCCCCAGTATAGAGAGTGGTTCTAGCAGCATCCTTTTCCTAGATTTATAGATCCAAGTGAGTAGGCACCTCGTATAGAGGATATTGAGGATGATGCTCCCTCACCAGGATAGGGACAGGGTCAGAGGCAGGGCCAGAGACAGGGACAAGGACAAAGAGCCAAGGCTTCGAGGTAGATAGGTGATGATCCTGGAGTTGGAATTTTGATGATGTTGTGATTGTCATTGATGGACACACACTTATTTTATGATCACTTCCTTATGTATGAGCTATGCTTAACCGATAATTGTTCCAATCGGTATTATGTATTATAGTCTTTAGACTATTGGTGCTTTGCAAAAGGTGTTTACCAGTCACAAACTAACTGAAGACCCAAAGCAGTACGAAGGAACAAAGTGGTAGTTAACATCTTTCTAGTCTTCATTGTGACAACTAGTAATTGGTAAAATGTATGAACCAGTAATCGGTAATGAACTGGTATTATTCTGTGATGAGTTATCATCCACTGACACTTTGGCGGTGATTTTGTGTTGTGTTACCAAATGTGTCTAGATGCACTGAACCTAGGAACTTGCAATGTAATCCTATTAGACCGACATGAAATCAGGCTCCTTATAAGGACATCATATCTAGGGTTTTAGGTGTGGATGAGGGTTTTGTATGTGCGATTATAGAAGAGAAGATTAGGTCTATGTGAAGAAATAGAGTGTGTAGATATTGAAGACTGAAGTAATGCTAAATGTGCATTAACAATGAGCTATCAAGGATCTAACCAAGCATATTGTGCTAGTATCTAGATCACTCACTTGTTGATTACTCACATCTTCAACAAGTTTGAAACCCTTAACCAAGTAGGCCTGGAAAAGCCTTTGTAAATCCTCTAACAAGGTGGTTCACAACTATAAATTTGAAATCCTCTCACAAGGTATTCTTTAATAGGACTTATCTCCTAACATAGAATCTAGATTCCTAACAGGATCTGTTCTAGTGAAGAGCATTGTACGACCTTAATCGGTCTGACCTTAACCGGTCTAGTTTCTATTCTACAGATAGTTACTTGTGAGTTTCTGATCACTATGGTTTTTTTCACATTTGGATTTCCACATCAAAACCTCTTGTGTTATGGTGATTGTACTCTTGTGGGTGAATGCTTTATTTTCTATTTGGTTTGCATTTGTCTTAACCAGTTTGTCAGTAAATCTGTTGTACCGGTTAACTGCTAAATTGTTTAAGAGTTTATGTTCAGTATTTTTTGGTATACTAATTCACCCACCCCTCTTAGTATTCATCAATTGGTATTAGAGCCAACCTTTCTATAAGTTTAACCACTTGGAAGTAGATATGGGGGAATACACTATGAGGGAACTTACTCATCATCTCACTCAGACTGAGAAAGCCTTTGATGAACTTAAAGTCAAATATAAGGCCTCTCTGGCAAAAAGAAGAGAGCATGCTGAAAAACTGATGGAGCTTACTGAAAATAGTTCTTTTGATGAAGCAGACATGGAAGCCCTAGTTGAAGAAATTGAAAAACTGAATGAATCTAATGCCAACCTGAGAAGGGAACTGGAAGGACTGACTATCATAATGTGTCAAGAGCTTGAGAACCAAAGGAAAGCTGAAGACTTGGTAAAAGAAAAAGATCATGAGATCTCCAAGCTAAAGCAAGTAATCAGTGCCCTTACCACTCATCTCCAAGAGAGTAAAGTGGAAAAAGAAGAAATGCAAGGTGAACTAAACATGGCTATTTTTGAGAATGTAACCTTGAAGGAATCCAATGCTTCTATTTCCAAGGAACTCACTGAGTCAAAGGAAATACTTGCCAAATTCAATAAGAGTACTATTAAGCTAGAAAAAAAGCTTGAATAAGAAAAACCGATAAAGAATACCACTGGACTTGGTTTTTTTGGTTATGAGGAAGGTGAGACCTCCAGAACAAAAGATGGAGCATCAAAGGATAAAGGTAAGAAAAAGTTTAAACCTATTTTCTTTAATTGTCTCAAGGAAGGACATATTGCTAATGTGTGTAGAAATAAGGCCTACAATAATTTTCCTTATTTTCTAAACAATAAGCCTAGATCCAATAGATTCAATGGAAACTGTTATGCATGCAACAAGTTTGGGCATAGAGCATTCAAATGCAGGTCTGTTATGCACAACACTGGGAGATAACCTCAAAGGACTCAAGGAGTTTTTACTGAATCATCTGTGAACTAGAATCCAAACCGGTATAATGCCTATGACCATCAGTCAGGTGGTGGTGGCTATCAAGCGGCAATCGGTTGGAGAGAAACCTATTTGATCTACCATGGTAGTGGTCACACTGCTACAACATTGAAGAGGAAGAATGGTAGAATGAACAATGGACCATAGAGAACACCTGGAATGGTATGCTATCATTGCAACAAACTGGGACACCCTGCCAGAACCTATAGAATGAGAAGGAACCTATTAGATGATATACCAATCACTCCAGAAGGGAAGATTGATGTTGAAACCATTCAAGAAGGAATGAATAAAACATGGAAAAAGAAACTTGAAGAAGTGTCACAAGATGAACCAGTTTCTGTACCTAGTGTGGAAGTCTCTGAACTAGCAAATTGAGCTTCAGAAAAGTTTAGGGGGAACAAATCAGTGAAATGTTTCGAACCCCCAATTTATATCGATAAATGACCTTAATCGGTATATGTTACCTTTCAATCAATAGAAGATTGTGAAGTGGTAAAAGGGAAAATTAGGGTTTATGCCCTAGCGGTAGAGCATTTATTATGGTAGGTGAAGAATTCATTTAAAAGGAATTTTCAAGTCATTTTCACTAATCAATTTTCGAGCAAAGAATTTTTCAAGAGCAGAGTGACAAAAGGTGATTTGACTTGCAATTCAGAGAGATTTAAAATCTTGCAGAAGTATCTGGAGATATTTACAATCAATCAAGTGAAGAACACCAAGTGGTAATCAAGCAACTGAAGTGGTGTGGTGTGAGCTGCATTTGTCAAACCCTAAATTTTGAAATTGTGAAGGTATTTCTCAAAATTTTATTTATCAGTTAAATCATGGCTTCTGCATCACACTCCAGTTCTAGTGCACCTATGGACTCAGTTGAATTCATTCAAAGAAAAATGAAATACAATGCCCTATCCCAAATACCCACTGAAGTCATTGTTGAAGGAGATATTTTAGGGTACATTGACTGCAAACTGGAAGACCTAGGATCCTTAGCAATTCATTCCCAGCTAATTCTATTTTGTGGGGATGACAAGAAGATCAAACTGGAATACAACATTCTGGAGAGAAAGAAACTTCATAATGTGGTTTACTTCCTTGAAGAGTTCATGAAAGACCACATCTACATCATCCTAAGCAGAGTGCATGGCGACAAGATGTATCTCGAGAGGACGCATGACATTACACCTGAAGCAATTTATGTCATCACCAATTTCTACAACATTAGTGAGGTGCCAGCAATAAGGAAGGTCATCAAGACAGAAATGACAAAGCTCACCGGTTCTCTGAGCGATCAATGGGGAATGACCGTCAACACCATCAAAGATGAGTTGGTCAAGTATGCTTGCATGGTGATTGGATACCTAATGTTTTATGCTAGCAGATTAAACTTTGTCTCTACTATTGCGGTTAACACTGCCTATAGAATGATCATGGAGGATGCCTCATTTGATCTATGCACTTGTTTGTAGAATAAACTTCTATTGAGCTTGAAGTCTATCAAATAGGACAGTGCCCTAAGATTCAAATTTGGACAACTTTTGGTGGGTCTATTTTTCTACTTTCAAGGCTATTTTTTGGGAGTCGGTGATATTCAATGGTCTACTGATCAACCGGACACCAAAGAAATTAGGGAAAGTCTCCAAGTGGTGGGAACATGATATTCTAAAGTCTTGAATAAATACTTTGATGAATTCAAGAGGAAGATGAGTCAAAGGATGAGGATATCTGGAGACATTGTTAAGAAATATGAAGAGGACATCTGCTTTACCATTACAATAGATGAGTGTGTAATGGAAGTTGTAGAGCCTAGATAGGAAGAAGTAGAACCTATGGGATATGAGGTGATGTATGACATGTTGGATGGGTATGCCTCCACCCTGATTGCCTCTCTTTTAAATGCAAAGAAAAAGTGAACCGACACCTACTTGGAAAGGGTAACACCAATTGAAGAACCTTCTATGAAAAAGGGAAAGGCAGTGCTAGTGGCATCGACACCGGTTACCTTAGCCAGCCCTAAAGTGACCAAGCGGTCACCTGCCAAGAAGAAATTGGAAGTTGCACCTGCTAAAGTATTTGAAAGGAAGCGAAAGACCAAGAGCAACTCACTAGAATCTAAAGATATAGAATTAGATGTGCAACCTAAAAAGACAAGGCAAACAAAGAAGAAGACAAAAGCTACCAACAATACACCTACATCATCAACACTGGTAAATATTGATGTCTCTTCTTATAAGCTAATGACACATTGTCAAAGGACTATCAAGAATATAAGAAGAAAATTGCTTAGTGATCTAAAGGAGTGTTTTGATGATTTTACCGATAGTGAGAAAGAGGAAATAGAGCGGTAAGTCATTAATCATTTGTGTAAGAATGACTGGTCACCATCATAAATTAGATCTAAGGTACCTGATTCTTTATACAATTCTTTGGACAACAAATGGCACATTGCCATAGAAAAAGAATAGGAAATAAGGGAGAAAGTATTTGCTCAGTACTTTCCTATAGCCTCCAATTCTGAATTATTTCAGATTATGGGCATGCATAAAGGTCTCTTCTTAATGAGAAGAAGAAGACTCAGGTTGCTAGAAGGCAAAACCTCTAAAGTAGAGAATGACACTCATTTGCATGCCAAAGCTGCTATCCAGTTGCATCAAGTGTCTGAGGCCAACAAGAAATCTTCAGCCAAACCGGATGAGGCATTTGATGTTGAAGGAGAACCAACTACAAAACAGGTGGACACTATTGATGTTGATGCCTTGGATGTTGAAGATGTCACTCCAGACACAAAAAAGGAAAAGGCTGACAAGGCGAAACAGGACAAAGAAAAAGAAGACAAGGAGAATCTAGACAAGGAAAACAAAGAGAAAGCAGAGAAAGAGGAAGAGAAAAGGAAAGCGGAGGAGAAGAAGAAGAAAGAGGAAGAGAAAGGAAAGTAGAGGAGAAGAAGAAAAAAGAGGAAGAGAAGAGGAAACAAGAAGAAGAAAAGAGAAAAGAAGAGGAGAAGAGGAAAGAAGATGAGAAGAGGAAAGCAGAGGAGGAGAAGAAAGAAGAGGAGAAGTGAAAAGAAGAAGAAAGAAAGAAGGAGGAAGAGAAGAAAAAGCATGAATCGGAACAAAGGGAGAAAGAAGAGGAAAAGGAAAGAGCGGAAGAGAAGAAGGAAGCAAATAATAAAAAACAACTAGAGACTCCAAAGGCAACCGGTGGTCAAGCCAAATTGGCCGACATCACCAGTCCTCTTGACCTCCAATCTGCAGATGAATCAGAGGTACTCCAAGGCATAAAGCTAGCACAAGAATGACTGGAAGCATTAAGGAGGAAAAAGGAGCAAGATTTCATTCACACTGCGATTGACACCCTTATTAGTTTGATTCTAGGTACCAACCTTCCTAGTACCGATTCCTCTCTGGCTAAACTAAAACTTCTATGTACAATTGTTGAGGACCAGGTACAATTCCTAGAAGAAGTTGTTGAAGCTAATGCACAGAAGAAGAATCAAAAGGCACTTAACTCTACCTTAGTAAAGAAACTGAATGAGCTCTAGTTTTAACTTCAGAAGAGAAAAAGGATATAAGAGATGCTATGGATGAGGGAAAACTACTGTTGAGAAAAAAAAGCCAACCCCATCTATTTTGTGATGATGTGCTTGCACAAAAGGATAAACTGCAATCAAATTTGTAGGCATACATAAGCAGCTTTAAGACCCCATATGATTCTTTCACTACATATGGGCAAACTATTCACTGGTATCAGCTTCAGTCTGCCAGGATAGAGTTGGAGATTACCAACTAGATAAGAGATTTGCAAGAACTTCAACTAGTTTTATTACCCAGACTGCAAATTGTTCAGAAGTGCTTTCTCAATCTAGAAGCTTTAACGGTAACTAAAGAGATGAGTACAATTGATGCCATGGAAGAATAGGTATCACAGATGCAAACGAAAACTGAGGTGGCTACCTCCTTACTTGAGTCATGGTAATTATCCATGAAGACTTTTATGCAAGATTTTAAATCAATTTTTGATAAGTTTCACTCATTATTGTCATAAACACTTATTTATTTTAATGATAATGAGAAAAAGGGGATATTCTGCAGTACTTTGTTATTGTTGGCAAAGGGGGAGTAGTATCTAAAATTCTGGTGAATGTTATATATACTTTCATGTTATTTCTTTAAGGGAGTAGTATACATTGTATTTTTCTGCAAAAAGGGATACTGTATATGCTTAGGGGGAGTAATTTTGATTATGGCATATTTTTTGTTGTAAAACACTTAGATGTCAAAATTTTCCTAAGTGTTGTCATCAATGCCAAAGGGGGAGATTGTTGGCATTTTGTTGATGTTGTGATTGTCATTGATGGACACATACTTGTTTTATGATCACTTCCTTATGTATGAGTTATGCTCAATCGGTAATTGTTCCAACCGGTATTATGTATTATAGTCTTTAGACAATTGGTGTTTTGCAGAAGGTGTTTACCGGTCACAAATTGACTAAAGACCCAAAGCGGTATGAAGACCCAAAGTGGTATGAAGACCTCAAGTGGTTTGAGGATCCCAAAGTGGTACGAAGGAACAAAGTGATAGTTAACATCTTTCCAATCTTCATTGTGACAATCAGTAATTGGTAAAATGTATGAACTGGTAATCAATAATGAACCAGTATTATTTTGTGATGAGTTATAATCCACCAACACTTTGGTGGTGATTTTGTGTCATGTTACCAAATGTGTCAAGATGCATTGAACCTAGGAACTTGTAATGTATTCCTATTGGACCAACATGAAATTAGACTCCTTATAAGGACATCATGTCTAGGGTTTTAGGTGTGGATGAGGGTTTTGTATGTGCGATTATAGAAGAGAAGATTAGGTTAGTGTGAAGAAACAAAGTGTGGAGATATTGAAGACCAAAGTAATACTAAATGTGCATTAACAATGAGCTATCAAGGATCTAACCAAGCATACTATGCTAGTATCTAGATCACTCACTTGTTGATTATCCACATCTTTGACAAGTCTGAAACCCTTAACTGGGTAGGCCTAGCAAAGCCTTTGTAAATCCTCTAACAAGGTGGTTCACAACTGTGAATCTGAAATCCTCTCACAAGGTAGTCTTTAACAGGACTTATCTCCTAACAGAGATCTAGATTCCTAATAGGATCTATTCTGGTGAAGAACATTGTACGACCCTAACCGATTTGACCTTAACCGTTCTAGTTTCTATTATGCAAATAGTTACTTGTGAGTTTCTGCTCATCGTGGTTTTTTTCCCATTTGGGTTTCCACATCAAAACCTCTTGTGTTATGGTGATTGTGCTCTTATGGGTGAATGCTTTATTTGTTGTTTGGTTTGCATTTGTCTTAACCGATTCGTTAGTAAATCTACTATACCGGTTAACTGCTAAATTGTTTAAGAGTTTAAGTTTAGTATTTTTTGGTATACTAATTCACCCCCCCTCTTAGTATTCATCACCTGGTGCTAGTAGCATTAGGGTTCCAGCTAAGGGTCGACAATAGAGGGGTGAGGGAAGATCCCTTGGGAGATTAGGAGTGAGATTGGGCGGAGCTAAGGAGGAGCGAGCAGCTTTGAGACAAGTCTGATAGTGGAGGGATGAGTAGGATGGTACTGAAGGTGGAGATGGGGGTGGAGAGCCTGTGAGAGAGCAGGGGATGGACATAGGGTGGTCGATGAGAACACATCTTCAGAGATGCAGTCACAATTGACAGTGGCTCAGACTCAGCTGGCCGAGCGAGATCGTCAGGTTACAGAGTTGAGAGCAGAGTGTGATCATCAGGTCACAGTGATGAGAGAAGAGCGAGACACCCTCCAGTAGGAGGTTTTGCATCAAAACTGCAGGGCATTCTATTATGTTGCAGCATATAGCATGGCAGTTCCAGTAGCGCAATAGGTGATCCCCTATTCCAGTATATGGCATGTTCAAAGGGAGCTCAGGCACCTCAACAGGATCCTGGTCATCAGGCTCCTCCTCCTCTACCAGGTGATGAGGTAGAGGCCCAGAGCTAGATATTGTTTTTGTAGCTTGGATATTTTTTTGTAGACATAGCAATTTTTTTGCAGCCTATACGATTCTTGCTCCAATGGGAGTTTATATATGTCATTCGACATCATTTTGTACTCTTAGACTTGACATGATATATCATTATATATATATATATATATATATATATATATATATATATATATATATATATATATATATATATATATACGAGATCCGATTTGACTTCATCATACTTGTGTTGATTCATTTATGAGATGTCTTTAATATGATTTATTCTATATGTATGCATTTCTTTTCAATATGAATGTATGTAATGCAAATGATTATAGATGTCTATTTTTGTTTCTTTCCATATGCAAATAAATGAATGAGTATGAGTAATATGAAATTCAATGTTTTCATTTTTCTATGCGATAAGATGAATGCAGATGAGTGACTAATGAAATGTATGAATCTATATTAAAATGTTTATGTATGCAGCTAACATCTCAAAACACCAATATTCGATCGGAGAAATGATAAAAAGGAGACCACTTAGCTTAAGAATTGATGATACTTTCAACTCTAATTCAATAAAGAGGTCATTATTATCACACCAAAATCACTCTAAATTCACAAAAATGTAGAATGAAATGCAGAATGATATGCAAAATGCAACCTAAACCTAATCACTGGATTTAAAATACTTAAGATTCATCACCAAGTATAACAAACACAATAGGAAGATTAGATTTCCTTTCTTTTTCAATGTGTAATACTTATTATCTTGTCCACAATGACCCTTTTTTTGTTCATATCCTTGGACATATTTTGCAGGGACTCGAATTGCATCATAAAGAAATTCCCTCAAAACAAACAAAGAAATGATATGGACCTCCCTGTAGCATACAAATAAGTGGAGTCAAGGTATGTGAGGTGATTTCACCTTGTTGTGAAGGCTCTTATCACAGACACCTAGCTAATTTAGATGTTTCTAGATCATTGGGATCATTCCTACAAGCAAAAATCAAAGAAAATATTATGCCCCTAATCCTTGCTCCTCTTAGTCACAATAGACTTCCTTGAGTTACTCAGAGGGATAATAATCAAAAACCAATATAAAAGATAACACACAAGAAAAGGTTTTCTTTCCTCACCAAATTCCTTAAAGGTTTTGCATGTTGTGATTGGAGTTACTATTTATACTATGTGTTTTCTGTGTTTTCATCCCTAAAACAAAAACTGAAATACCAAAATTGGAGAAGACAAGAAACAACTCAGTAATTAGAAACTGTCCATGTCAAAAACTAGTCCATCCTAAGTCAAAACTCTATCCATGTCAAAAACTACTCCATCCTAAGTTGAAACTCTGTTCGTGTCAGAAACTAGTCCATCCTAAGTCGAAACTCTATCCATGTCAAAAACTAGTCCATCCTAGGTCAAAACTTTGTCCATGTCAGAAACTAGTCTATCCTAGGTCAAAATTCTATCCAAAACTAGTATATCCTAGTTGAAAATCAGTCCATCTCAAAGTTGGTCATACTTAGTTGTCATACTCAGCAATCGAAAAAACTCAGAATTTTAAGTCTCTGCCTTGTGAACAATTGTATGAGTCTGCTTATTTCTCATCCTAAATCACATCCTGTCTCGTACAAGTTTTGTCATTTGTCATCTTGTGTGAGATCCTGTGTCGTATGAGTCATTTCATCTATCATCTAGCTCTATATCCTGTGTCGTATGAAATAGAATTGCCCTAAGTCTTTTGTCATCCTGCATATACCCCTCTATTGTATGGTACGAGGTAGCAACTCATACGAAACAGAACTGTTGTCATTGTGTAGCTGCGCAATTTTCATCTAGCTCAAAAAACCCTGTCGTATGAGTCTCTGGTTTTGTCAGAACAGAACAGTCAAACTTTCCTAAAAATAGTCTACAATGAACATAATACTGGTTATCATTTTCTTGAGCATAAATAGATCAAGACAGTGTACCTCTACCATTTGCGTTGCACAATTTGGTCGATGATCTTTCAGCTAGTTCAATCAACTACCTATCAAATTTAAGTCACTTAGATAACATTTTATACAGGATAGATCATTCCTAAAAATAGACTAGATCTTACACTACTCTTAGAATCAACTTAGATATATGTCTTATACAGGATAGATCTTTCCTAAAACCAAACTAAAATATTAGTTGTTTCTCTCAAACAATACATTAACCGAACAAACTAGCTCTGAAATTGATCTTGACCTCTATGTCACAAACAACTTTAGGTCACACTAATCCATAAAAATGCCTACTCAAACCAGGAGTTCTTGTAAGAAAGAAGCCAAAGGAAAAGGAATACCCTTTCCATACATTGACAATCCATTTTATGAAGGGGACCCTCTCATTGACAAACCTTCATCATAAGGAATACCAGTTTTTGATAAATCTGAATCTCCCACTATACATGAGACAGAATACAATGACAAAGACAACCTTAATATCATGAAACTGATACTGATTCCTCATCAAGTGAAGCTGAAGAAGATACTAAACCTTCAGAAAAAGAAATTCATGACTTTCAAAAGGAAAAAGACTTTAGAAAAATGATGAAAGCTATCATGACCCGAGAGAAGGAAGACTATTTCTTAGAACTAGCAAAACAAGGTGCCAAACTTCCTACTGGATATGATGTTCAGACAATTGTTACTAAAAAGGAAGAATCACCTATACTCATGGTACATAAAAAATTACAAGCCTTATAGATGGAGGTCACAGAACTGAAGAATAAAGATAAGTCCCCAAAACAATATTCTCTAGAAATAATATGTCCCTTTCCATTTGACAAGAATCTATACATGCCTCCATTTCCTTCACAAGTGGAGATCCCAAAATTTGACAAATATGATGGTACCTTAGATCCTCAAGATCATGTCAGAGAGTTTTTTGCTGCCTGTATGGAGTTCATGCATGATCAAACATACCTCATGCACCTTTTCCCAAGGAGTTTAGGGGGTCAAGCAATGGAATGGTTCTCAAGTCTACCCAAAGGAATAGAAACGTTCGAAGAACTAATCCAACTATTTTTACAACAATACTCATACAACATTCAGCATCCTGTGACTATGATCAATCTTTGCAATACTAAACAGAAAATAGGGGAACCTCTTCTTACTTTCCTCCAACGCTGGAGAAAGATGTTCTCTAGGTATCCATGACCTATCCTAGATTCTAAGAAAATGGATATATTTGTCAATAACTTGGTCCCCGAACTAAAATATAGCATACAAATGCAAGTACACCAATCATTTAACAAAATGGTAGATAATGTCATTCACTCATAAAGAAGGGGGATATCACGCCTTGGAAAGAAACACAACCAAGATCTAGCTCTAAAGAGAAGAACAAGTATTGGAAATTTGGCAAAGACAACAACAAGAATGTTGTTAACGATGGAGTAGTAGACATTGTTAAAGCTAACTCAAAGCCCACGATATTCAACTTGGCTAGTGGTACACAAGCACTTAAAGCTACTGAGGCTGTAGCAGAAAATCCACCAAAGAAAACAAAAGAATGATTCAAAGAAAAGCCTTGGCTTTCTAAACCTAAGCATGATTTTACTCCTGTCGAAGAATCATATGAATCCACTTTCAAAATGATGTTGGAAAACAACTTGATAATTCTACCAGATAACTCCAGACCATATGATCTAGAAGTCAAACCAAGATGGTGGAGAGAAAATGAATATTGTGACTTCCATCAGAATAAAGGTCATAACATAAACAATTGCATGAAGCTAAAACATGAGATTCAAGATCTCATAGACATTGGTAAATTTTTTGTTGGGAATCATCCAACCAATGCTGATCATAAAGCATTTAAGGACCCTTTGCCTGTTTACGAACAAGGTGATTCTTCAAAGACCAAAGGAGGTGCCAAGGTAAATTATACTTATACCAGTCAGGACAACGTTATCAACATAATTGAGCCTTCCCACTCGAAATATTGCAATGTGATTATAGTCCAAGATAAACCAAATGAATCATGATATGCAAGAGCTCTGAACTGATCTCAAAAGAAATTCACCCTCCAAGGAGATAGTTCATCCAACCCAGCTCAAGCAACATCAAACCCACCAGCCTTGCCAAACAAACTAAAAGAATCAACCTTGGACAAATTTAAAAGGTTAACTTCATCATCATCTTCTGGATATAGTGTCATTGAATAGTTGAAAAGGACAAATGCTCAAATCTCAATCTTTAAATGGCTAAAACTCTCACCTGCTCACAAAGAGATCCTAGACAAAGCATTGCTCACCACCAACATTCCAAAAGATTTAGACATTGATCAGTTTCAATCTATGGTGGGTCATCTAACCTTGCCTCACTATCTGACCTTCTCTGAAGAAGATGACAACTCACTAAATCATCCACATAACTAGCCATTGCATATTGAAGCCATGATCCACAAACACAGAGTCAAACATGTTTTGATAGATGGAGGTACGGGGTTGAATATATGTACTTACAGTCTTCTTACACAACTAGGATTCTCTAAAAATATCATTGATCCCAAAAAGAAAATAACAATAAAAGCCTATGATGAAGAAGAAAGGACTTCTAAAGGTCTGGTATCATTACCTATCAGAGTGGGATCAGTAGAAAGAGATGTCCTTTTCCAGGTACTTGATATTCCTTCGTCATACAATATCTTACTGGGCAGGTCATGGATTCATGAAATGAAGGTAGTTCCATCAACATACCATCAATTCTTAAAGTTTCCTTATAACGAAGCTGAAGTCAGTATTCCTACTGATACAAATGTCGTATGTAATGCATTGACAAAAGGTGCAAATACTTTTGTGCCTCATAATAGGGCAGCCTCTCCAAATGAAGATCCAGAAGCACTGATGAAAGACTTAGAAAAGAGATTGAAGATTACAAATACCAGCATGGATGGCTACAAGATAAAACTGGTACTTTCATTAGTTTCTCTCCCTCCATCACCAAAATAGTTGGGTAAGCCATCAAAGGCTATGAGAACACAAACTTCAGCTCTGAATACCATGAATGATGGTCTCTTTGTACAATCTTCTACCTCCCTAGTAGATGAAATAGAAGAGGATGTTGTTCTTAACTGGCTCTTTAAGGAAGATAGTCAATATGAGGAGGTACGACATTGTGAGATTTCCTCAAACCAATGTGGTCTTGGCTACAAGATGATTCAACGCATGGGGTATTCAAGTACTGGTCCTCTGGGAAAACAAAAGGAAGGTATTACTGAACCAATTCAACTGCAAACAAAATCCACAAATGATAAGGCTGAACTGGGGTACAATCCAAAAAGACATTAGACCAAAAGCATGTTTCTAAGTCTAAGTGGCAGAAAAGGATATCGCCTTCAACATTACACAAAGCAGACACTCAACAAACAAAAGTAGAGTGTAGAAAAGAGAAAGAGGAATCAACAGTCAAGAAAGAAGAAATAGTCAATGCTCAAGCTTCGATGGTATCAGCTACAATAATACAAGAAGTTGAGGTCCCTGAGGATATAAGAGATGAAGTAGTAAGAATAAGAGAATTGTTTTCACCACTAAAAGTTCCAGTCACATATACTGGCAGGCAGCAAGTAGATGATTCAAAGACTAACTCAAATGAGTATGAATGAGGTCCTGACCACCTCTTAGACACATCCACTACAGAAATGCCAAAAGAGTCTAGTGGTATCATAGATGATACTCAAGAGCTGATGCACATAAAACTAGAGAAGGAAATACAAGAAATTAGACAAAAGAGACAAGCAAATTATGAACAAGGATTGAAAGAAGGAAGAATACTAGAAAGCTTCTCATCTATGTACCCCTATGCTAAAATAGAACAAATCAGGTATAGCACTACACAAGAAGAGTTGGAAGATACAGAACAAGAACCACTCCTCTGTCCAGAAGAAGCCGAATGGAGTCAACGACAATAAATCACAGAAACATCAAGATCATGTCAACAGGTGTGTCAGATACAAATGACAAATGAACCACAACATGAAGGAACTTGCAGTATTAAAGATGTTGGTGTTGAAACCATACATACACTTACTAAATCACTTGAAGAAGACTTAGAAATTTCACCTGATGACTTTGATGACAGTCTTATTTAGGACAATATCTACTCAATCTCAAATTCTGAATCATCTAATACAAACAATGAAAATTTGTCTGCTGATATTATCACTATCAAACCATGATATGACATCTAGTCTAGCGTAGTGAACAATGTTACAAGTGTGTCTATTGGATTAGATCAACTAAATATTAATGTGAACTTTAATAATCATGATCTAACTCTTCCTAGTCTCAAGACACTTATGCAAGGTATCCTTCTGGAACTTGACTTTTCAATTGGCCACTATGATAACAATACCGTGAACACTCTTGAACCTATCCAAAATTTATCCTTAGTACATCTCAAATTGATTGACTGTACTTTACAAAACCAGCCCATGAATATACCTACTTTTACCAATGACTATACATTAGCCTATTATCTCAATGTAGTCGAACCTATGGACTCTTCCACTAGTGAATAGAGTGAAAATATGACTGAAGTGGATATCAAGTATCTTAGTCGCAAAAACAAGAAAAATAAAAATAAAAGATCTGATGGTGAGAACCACATTGTGGCGGTATCAAAATCTAAAAAAGAGAAAATAAAGGATGTACCTAAAGGTGAAAACCTCTCTGAGGTGCTTGAAGGTGAGATAATTGATATACTGCCAAGTCATTTCTAGGAGAGGTCTTCCATATTGATCGAGCCAACTCAGCGAGTGAACATTGGGAGTCAAGAGACACCACACATCATTCATGTAGCTCAATCACTATTAGCAGAAGAATTGAAGGATTTCACTTAGCTATTCTCAGAAAAGAAAATAAAGTTTACATGGACGTACTCCGATATGCCAGGCTTGGATCCTAATCTTATCATGCACCTTCTTTCAATCACACCAGGAGTAAAACTAGTTAAGAAAAAACTCCGTAAGATGCACCCACATGTGGCACAACTGGTCAAGGTTGAGCTAGAAAAACTACTAAAAGCTGGATTCATTAGAGCTATAGATTATGCCGAATGGATTTCAAACATAGTACCTATGTCAAAGGTGGACAAATCTATCAGAGTTTGCACAGACTTCGGAGACCTCAATAAAGCATGTCTGAAGGATGACTTTCCATTGCCAAATATTGACATGATAGTTGACATGACTGTTGGGTATGAGATGTACTCACTAATGGATAGATTCTCTGGCTATAATCAAATCAAAATAGCTCCCGGAGATCAAGAAAAGATAGCTTTCACCTATGCATGGGGAACCTTTTGCTCGAATGTCATGCCATTTGAGCTAAAGAATGCAAGAGCAACCTATCAAAGAGTAGTTACTACCTTTTTTCATGACATGATGCTTAAGAATATGGAAGATTATGTTGATGACACCTTAGTGAAGACTATGAAGAGATCAACGCATATTCAAGAGCTAGGTCTTATACTAGATAGAATGGAAAAGTTCAAACTCTGGTTAAATCCAAAGAAGTGTGCATTCAGAGTAACATCTGGTAAACTACTTGGCTACATCATTTCAAAGAAGGGAATCAAGGTTGATCCTAAGAAGGTCCAAGCCATAATGGAAATTCCACCTCTGAAGAACATCAGTCAAATGAGAAGTCTACAGGGACATCTCCAATCCATCAGATGATTCATTTCTCAGCTAAAAGACAAAGATCAACCTTTCACGAAAGTATTGAGGAAAGGAGTAATATACAATTGGGATCAGTAGTGCAGACAACATCTTCAGAAGATAAAAGAGTACCTGTAAAATCCATCGATATTGATGCCACCTATTCAGGGTAAACCACTAATCTTATATATGTCAGCAACTGATTCATCACTAGGGGCACTTCTGGCTCAACAGGATGACAATAAAAAGGGATGAGCTATTTATTACATCAGCAAGACATTGGTGTCTTATGAAATGAACTACACTATAATAGAAAAATCATGCTTGGCATTAGTCTTTGTATCACAAAAATTGAGACACTACATGCTAGCACATTCAGTCAAGATGGTAGCCAAAATTGATCCACTCAAGTATCTTCTCAATAAGGCAACACTCACAGGAAGATTGGCAAAATGGGTCATGATCCTTACAGAGTTTGACATTGAATATGTAGAACACAAAGCCATAAAAGGACAGGTAATTGCTAATCAACTTGTTGAATCTCTAATTAAGGACACTCAACCACTACATATAGAGTTTCCAGATGAATCTATAATGCACCTTACTCAACAACCTTGGAAAATATTCTTTGGTGGGTCCTTTACTCAAAATTGTTTAGGTACTAGCATATTATTCATTACTCCTCAAAAGTATTCAATCCTAGAGTCTTATAAGATTATATTCCCTTGCATGAATAACATTGTAGATTATGAAGCTTTGGTTAATGGGATGAAACTAGCTATTGAATGGAAGGTTATAGAATTGTATATCTATGGATATTCTTAGCTAGTGGTTAATCAAATCAACGATACATATCAGACTCGAGATGAGAAACTGATACCTTATAAGAGGATGGTTGATGATCTTAAGAATTATTTTGATTTTGTATCATTCCAACAGATTCCTAGATCTGCAAACAAAGCAAAAAATGCTATGGCCACCTTGGCGTCTATACCTGAGTTACAAGAGTCCAATGTTCGCTTTGATTTCCTAGTGGAAGAGTTATATTACCCACCTATGATTCCACTGAGACTCAAATAGTCTATTCTATTATTGGACATGACTCATCCAGATACAACCACATCTACTCCTATCTACACGACCAAATTATCCCTGAAAATCTTACCTGAAATTCTTCGCGGTATGTTATCATAGGTAACGATTTATTTAGATGAGGTTTGGATGGTACATTGCTTAGATGTCTAGAAACTGAAGAATCTAAATGCGTGTTATCGTAAGTTCATGAAGGTATTTGTGGATCTCATTCAAATGGTCTTACTATAGCTCAGAAACTACTACGGGCTGGCTACTACTAGCCAGATATGGAAAAAGATGCCATCAAATTTGCTAAGACTTGTGAGAAATGTCAGCTTCATGGAAATCTCATACATGCCTTGGCAAGGGATCTCATACCATTCATTGCACACTGGCCTTTTCAGTAATGGGCCTTTGATATCATTATTCAGATATATCCTGCATCATCTAATGGACATAAATTCATCATAACTTCCATTGAGTATTTCACCAAGTGGGTAGAGGTGGTTCCGCTCGTCAAAGAAACTTGTAAACAAGTCACCTTGTTCATCCTAAACTATATCATTTGCAAGTATGGGATACCTTCATCCATCATGATTGATAATGGAGGACAATTTAAGAATAAAGATCTAGATGAGCTTTGTGAGAAATTCAAAATAAAACAACACCGGTCATCAGTATATTACCCTCAAGGTAATGGACAAGCTGAGGCATCTAACAAAAACCTACTGACAATCTTGCACATAATAGTGAACAAATCTAGGAAGGATTGGTATCTGCAGCTCAATCCTACACTATGGGCTTACAGAACAAGTATCAAAACACCTACTAGGGCTACACCTTTCTCTTTGGTGTATGGGTCCGAAGCAGTATAACCTATTGAAGTAGAAATACCATCTTTAAGAGTTTCTTTGAAAGGTCTTGTTATTGATGAAGATCATAGAATATCTAGATTGCAAGAGCTCAAATTTCTAGATGAGCATTAGCAAGTGGCATTTGATCATCTCAGAGTATATCATAAGAGAATGTCTAGAGGATATAACAAGAAAGTTAGACAAAGAGAATTTCAGGTTGGTGACCTAGTTTCGAGAGAAAATCCAAAAAATCGATAGTTTCAAGACAACAAAGGGAAGTTTGAACCCAACTGGTTGGGTCCCTATATTATTACTATAGTATTCGGATCTGGTGCCTATCAACTCTCAAACTTGGAAGGATAACAACTCCATGAACCAATTAACACCTTCCACTTGAAGAAATTCTTTGCTTAGCATTCTTTGCTCCAGCAACATGTATAGCTGAAAAAGTCCTGAAGAAATCCTAAAAATCGGAAAAAGTCCTGAAAAAAAATCAAAAAAATATAATACCCTAAGGAATTTGGTGAGGAAATAAAACCTTTTCTTGTAGACTTAGGTACACACCCAATAGCTAATCAGAATATGACCGCTGAGTCTCATGCAATGGATTCTCAACGCCATATTATCTTAATCCAAACGCTAATGGGGGCATGAAATGACAAGCATCTTGGGAGAGTTACTATCTCTCTTGCACAAAGATTATCCCCCTTTTAGAGATGAATCAGGTAGATTCTAATTTTAATTGGAACTAGTAAGGGATCCATTCGGTGCGTCAAGGTATAAACTCAATTAAGAGGTCTCCCAGCCCTGAAAGCCAAGGTTTAATATACTCGAAGGTACGGAGGAGAGCTATTCCCGAGCACTACCATTGACTTGATTTTCATCAAATCATGTTTATTTTATAGTGGGTTGGAGTACTTGGCATTTAGCCATTCCCACTTAGGTCATTCCCCTCACACTAGCCGTAACAACTTTAAGAATTTTTCAACCCCTCAGGAGGGCAGGCCTGCTAAAGATGTACAAATCTCAAACAAAGAAAAAGCCGCAAGGATCTGGATTTCTGATTGTCTAGAAAAATACAAGAGCATACTCTCCTACCTCTTAGAATCTTCTAAAAACATGAAATACAGATTTATTCTTTAACCAAATAGCAATTTAGGTTCCTAAAAATGAATTTAAAGAATACACAATGTTTAGTCGATTCTCCTCAGGCAACCTGCAAAGACAACGAATTAGTAGTCATATTGTCTTTGTGCAACAAGCATATTCTTTGACAAGAAATCTACAAAAAACTGATTAGGCCATGAAAAAAAATCTGAGATAGACAGATAAACAGTCAGGGTCAGTCGTCAGAATAATCAGTTTGAATTAGAAAACCAAAATTATGAAATTTGCCTTTTTAACCAGAAAACACAGAGTCGTACGACAAAGTTTTAGCTTGTACGATATAGGATTATTTCTCGTGAGATACTTGCAGTTTGTCGTTTCAGCTCATGAAAATTGTCGTATGAGATGTACGGACGAAAATCCAAAAAATCTGAAATCTAGAAAATAACAAAAAAAGTAAGCAGTAAGTCTTGGAGGCCAAAAAATGTAGTCTTCTACCCCAAGGTGGGCACTAGAGATGTGTGTGTGAAAAAGTGGTATGTATCTGCAAGCACAACACTTCAATTAAGTCATTATATGCATGGTTAGTAATCAATAATCAATAAGTAAAAAACCATAACAAAGCGACTAATTGCCTTCTAAAAGATGCGAGTATAAGATTGCTCTCAGATTTTTATAAGCAATACCAGTGACTAGGCTACACAAAGATGAAGGATTTAATCTATATGATATTTAACTATATGGATGCAAAATAGATGAATAATCAAGCAATAATCAATTCAAGCAAATATGGATTCAAGCAATATGGATGAGTAAAACTAAATATGGATGCAAATAATCTAAAAAGCACAATGATCTTCAATGACTCCAGAGCAAAATTAGCATGATAATAATCTCCAAGTGTGTTCTCAAAAATATCTGGGGTGAATTGGAATGAGAGTTGAAGGCTAAATTTATAGAGAATTACAAGAGAAAATCTCAATTTAGGATTAATTGAAAATAATTGAGAAATCAGGTTCAGTTAACCTTGAGATAGATTCCAATTATAGTTTAATTGAAATGCATTTAAATAAGAAGTTCAAGTTGCATTGGAAATAATAATAAATTAATTCCATGCATATATTTGATTTATTCAAGAAAAGAGTCTTTTCAATGCAATTGAACTTCTTTTTCTGAAAAGCTTTGAGTTCCAATTTTAGAGAATAATTCAATAATTCAATTTAATTGCTTTTCTGATTTCAAGTTCTAAATTTAGAAAAAGAAATAATATCTCAAGTTTGATTTCTCTCTCAATTCAATTCTTTTTGTTTATTTTCAATTCAACTCTTGCTTTGCAATTAATTCCTCTTTTGTAATAAATTAATTCCTTTTGCATGATTAAATGGCAAATTTATTAATTAATTAAATATGCAAAGATATTTAATAAATTAAAATAGGATAATTTATCAAAATGATTTCTTGGAAATGATTCAATTAATTAAATAAATATTTAATTAATATTGAGTAATTGATTTGCCATGTGATTTTTGATGATTAAAGAATTAATTGTGTGCTCAAGGTTGATTTAACTGCCTTTGGTTAGGACCTTGGTAATGTTGTTGAGATTAGGGGCCCATGGTTTAGATGACTAGTTTTAGGGTATTACACCTGTCAATGCCCAATACAACCACTAGACTTATAGAATCCATAGGAGGTTGTTAAACCATGTCGTGAATCCTCGTGAGGGACGTTGACCCACTGCCAACAATCCCCCTCCTAGCGTCACTATCTCGGCCTACGTGATTCGAACTTGTGACCAAGATTTGATACCACTTGTTACAAGCTAGGGTTGTCATTGCACCAAAAGATCGACTTGTCAATGCTCGATACAATGACTAGACTTATAAAATCCACAAGAGGCTATTAAAACATGTGACGAATCCCCGTGAGGGACACTGGCCCACTTCCAACACCTTTAGCTCTCTACCTCTGATACCAAACGACATCAACACCCTAGCACATTGCTCAACCACAACTAAACACAACTTCACACAAATTCGCACCAATAGGAGATAGATCTTATTTTCAATCCTCTTACATATTTTCTAGATTTCTTCAGTATAACCATCCTTTATTTATACCAATCTTTGAAATAGAAGTCTCCCAAGTCAGCCAAAAAATATACCAAAACCTAATTTGAAATAGGTCTCCACTAAGCATTCTCGCAGTGGAAAGGATTGAGAAGTGGACCACACCACAATGAATTACATCAATAAAACACATCTTATCCATATGCCATAATCATCAAAACAAAAGAACAATATTCAAGGTCAACCACCACTCTAGAGCACATCATCACATCCTAAAAAGATAAAGACATGAATAACACGAATCCAAGATATCATCATAAAAAATGGAAATGCAGAGCATTGTAAATACTATCAACTATCATCATCACTGAGAACACTTTTGAAGCACAACTTCCAAAGAATCAAATCATAAGCATGACATCCCAAGCAAACATCCAACAACATACCAAAACTTCATGACTACAATTGCAACATATCAGAAATGCAGAGCAAAAACCAATTACAAAAGCATAGAATCAGTACGTTGAAATTAATGACAACCATACCAACACACCATCAACTTCACATTTGCAATAGATGTATGTAGAGAAATATAGTTAGGTAGCGAGATAGAGATAGAAAGAGGTATGTATACAGAAATAGAGGTAGGGAGGGAATGAGGGGAGGTGTACAAAGAGAGACAGGAGACAAAGAGTAGAGAGTTAAGGATGCGAGATAGAGGTAGAGAGATAGGTCTAGAGCTTGAGGGAGATAAAGAGAGTGATATATATAGAGAGAGATAAAATACTGATAGTAGCCTGTTGATTACTAAAATTTGAGTAGGTCTAAAAATTTATAATATCTTATAAAATCTAGAATTTGTATTATAACTCCTAGAGATTTGAAACCACTCTCAAACATCCTGTCAATATATACATGAAATATAACTTAAAGTATAACTCACATTTCAATATGTCTTATATGTATTTTTCCTTTCTTATACTTAAATTTTATATTTCATGTATATATAAGTCACTTCCAATATTCAAAAGAAAAAAATTCATGTATATTTGTCATTTTCAATATAAAATAATAAACAATATAAAAAGAAATAGGATCCTGTTTTTTACTAAACAAGATTCCATTTCAAAAATAAAAATAAAAATTGGCGTTGACTTTTTCTTTGGTTTCCACTTCAAAAAAAGGGTTGGGGAGCCAAATCTTACCCTTGGACCCGGTTTGACTTGCAACTTGAAGATCATATCAGTGTCCATACAAAACAATGACTTTGGACATATATTCGAACACCAATTTTTCAGATTTTTTTGAAACTATGAAAACCCATTACAGAAGAGATTATCTAGATACCAAATATGTCATTTGTTTTAAAATTGGTTAATTTTTTATATTTTTAAAATAATTTCTAATGAAACATGTTCGTAAACTTGAAATAATAGGGTTTCTTATTTTTTTAATAACTTTTTTATTTTTAAATTTCTTGAAAAATAAATTCTATGACATCAAAATAGAGACAATTCTATACAATTTTTTAAAAAAATCAAAAAATGTTTAGGTCAAGTTATGCTTGTTTTACACGAGGGCTTTTCAAAACAACAATTATGTCCAATAAAAAATTATAAAAAATAAATATCCCCATCAAAGGTGAGTGAGTTAAAAATATTTTCCTAAAAGGATTCAAAAAAATACTTTCATTTAGGTTAAATTGTCCTTGTTGTACACGGGCAAGGTATGGTCCTGAAAAAGTGACTTTGAATCTATAGATTTTAGAAATGCCCATTGAAATTAAATGTCTATCATCTGGGTATTAAAATAAATTATATATTTGGAAACTAGACTTTGAGAACTACATTTTCTATTTATGAATTTTTCCAAGATTCATTCTTTGAAGTTCTTTAAATTTTTAGGTCAATTGGGACAAATTTTGAAAAATAGGGAAAACACTTCTACTTTTTGGCCAAAAAATGAACTCAACTTATTGCACACGCCCATGAGTGAGATAAGTAGAGAAAGAAGAGATATGTGAAACACACACACACACACATAGAAGTAGAGTAAGATAAAGGGAGAGAGATGTATTTGAAAGGGAGAGAGTGAGGTAGACCTAAGTATATAGAGAGAAGGACAAAGAGGTGTGGAAGGACACTTTCTCCTACATCAACTTCGATAAAGGGGTCTATAGGATCATATACAACAAGGCAAAATTCTATTATGTTTTATATAAAAAAATTAGTCTCATTAGTACTTAAAATCAAAATGTTTCATTATTTACTACTTTTTAGATGTTTAATTCTTTTGGAAGCAAAAAAATTGAAAAAAAAGGCTTTTTGATGCAGAGCCCTTCACACACCTAATGATAGGTCCAAAAGGTTCAGTTTGATCCCTTCCAAATTTTAGCAAGGATCCTACAAGAAGGACTCCACACCTTAAGGTTTGAACTACTCACACTCCTCTAGACTGGCACCTACTCAAGATGAGTAAATAGCTTTAACATTCCTAACATTCCTCACCATGATTCTTTTTCTTAGGAGCCTTGGATTTGGTCCACTCATGACATCTAATTACTCTTACAAGATTTTTTTTTAGACTTAGGCATCAATGCCCTATACCTCCTTTGGAAACCTACCCCCTAGGCTAGTAGCCCCATTGAGCGGGTATTTTGCCCTTATCTCCAAAATATTGCACACAAACTAAAAAAATAATTACCATTCCAAATACCCTTTAAGGAGTTACACTCATCCCCAAAAAGGTTTGGCAAGATCTGCACTCTAAGGGTTTGAACCCCTAGGAGCCTATAGATCTAATTTAGGCGATTAGGCCTAATTTACAAAGCAACACCCATTTCTAGATTCCCAACTACAAAAAAAAATTCATGAGAATGTGGAGGATGGTAAATAATCTCTAATTCTAGGGTTTCACACCTGGAATCCACTGCTACAAGATTTTAGGGTGACTGTCCTAATTTTGCTTAAGGTAGTCACATGGAGATGCCTACCTAGGTTTATCTCATTCTCCTCATAATCAATCTTTCCCTAAAAAAACCCATGAAAATCCTAGAATAAATTGACCAACCCTACACTCCACCAAAGGAAGAAGCTTCTAGATGGAAGGAATGCAATATATGGCCATTTTTGGTCAAAACCCTAGCCAAACCCTTGCTTTTCCGGTTACAGTCAGCAAATTGAAGGGTTCTCCCTACTCACAAAAGATAAAATCCTTAGACCACTGCCATAAAAAAGGTAATTCAATCCTCCATCTTCTCCATGAATTATTTTGTCAAATTCAATCCGTACAAGGACATACAACCTCTACAAACTTAGAATTTATGGGGAAAACTCAAATTTTCAATGTTTTATTGCCTTCAAATTTCAATCCATAGTAACTCTAACCTTGGGAATCATGTCCACAAGGCTTATATCCTTCCCCAATGGTTTCCAACCAAATTTTGAAGAGGTTGGAGCCATTGAGAGGCTTACGACAACCAAAAGTAGAAAAGTTGCACTTTTGCTTGCAAAAGTTGCATTTTCAAAAGTTGCACTTTTTGACAAAGTTTTCAATTCACACCAATTTGAGATCCACACAACTTGGATCAAAAAAACATCACCTACACACCCTAAAATCCTATCAAACATCAAAACAAACATCAATCTACCCCTTATACACCAAATTATCCAAATTGGCTTATCAAGTTGCCTAATTTGTGATAATGGTTTAGATAGTGGGGTCCTTATTGAATACATGAAAATTTCACAAACAAAAGACATTCACAATGATCCTAAGATCCTAATATTCATTATCATATCCATGATTTTCTTGTTGAGGTGCTCCTACACCATACTCCCTGGGAGAAGAGATCTCAAGTCCACTTGAGATCAAAGTTTGGAGGTCTGGACCATGGTTAGAAATGTTTTTGTTTGTCATCCAAACTGATTCAGAGTCTGGTTTGCTCTGCCAAGCCACCAAATACTCTATGTACTCCCCATTCCTTGTCCTCTTTGTGACTCTAGTGTCTAGAACCTTTCTCAACTTTGGTGGATTATGCTTTGGAATATTATCATCTACTGCAACCTGCATTGGTTCCTCCACTTAATTACCATTACCTTTGTAAGGGGTGAGATCACACAATTAAAGTTTTAAAAATGAAGGATAAACTTCAAATGATTATAATTAATTTTTGGTGTATACTCTAATAAAATTACCTCACCCATTTTACAGCTCTTTGAATCATCTTTCCATGCTTGTAAAAACTCAAAATTTTAATAAAAAAATGCAAAAGTTATGCCCATTTTACTAAAGTATGTTTTTTAGGCTAAACAAAATGAATACACATTTTGGAAAACACAACATCAAAACAATTATGTTAGGAAACAGATATCCATTAATAATGAATATTTGTTTTTGATTAAAGGGTCAAACAGGTTTTAAAGGGATCTAAAACCCTATCTACAAAAAGCTACCTTTAGCAAGACATCAACAAAACAAAACAAGAACATTAGATAAACAAAACGTAGAGGAAAGAGACCAAACAACAACAAGGCACTAGGCTAAGCCAAGAAAAAACACAAAAAAGAAGTTGCTTTAGGTTATTTAAGACTTTATTAGCCTCAACCTCACTCTCGAAAGCCTCTTGAGAAAGTTTCTTAATACCCTACAAGTCCTTCAATGACTTATCAACAACCTTTTTGATATGGCCTTCCAGTATGGGTGCATGGCCCTCTACCCTCTTCAACACTACCACGGTTACCTGTTTCCTTCAGATTGATGAATTGAGGATTACATTGTTGTAGCCTTTCAATTTTTTCAACCAATATCCTCATACTACTTATTGACCCTTTAATCACATTATGGTTGAACTTGACTAGCTTAACCAAGTTAGCATTGATATCCTCCATTTTTGTTTCCAGGGCCACAATACACCCTTCATAATTTGACTTTAAGCTGGCCATATCCATCACATTCTTTTGAAGAGACACAACCATAATTTTTCCTTCTTTATCCACCCATGAGTTACCATGCTCAACACCCTCATCTAGCCTCACTTGAATATGCCAGATCTTAAGGCTCATCTATTTGATTTTATGGAAATATCATTTTTGCATCTTAAAGGTGTCCATTGTTGCATCCCTAGCAAGATCCAGGACATCATCATGATTCTCCTTATCCAAGTTCAGCAAATGGTGTGGAAATGGAGATCTACCTCCTCTATCCTTAAAACCCTCTATAGAATCACTTGAAGGAGAATAATGGTGATAACTCTATTACTTAGAGTCAGAGGAGACAGAGGAGGCCTTTTTCTTTTTACCTCTCTTCAAAATTATGCTAGAATTTGGCGTCCCCTTTTTTTTCCAACCCTAGTTTCAAAAATCATGACTATCCCACCCCTCATCCTCTAACACAATAAAATATAAGTCTTCATCCTTTGAAGGGGTAAAATCCTAAGAAATATAAAGCTTACTCTTAGAAGGGGTGGAAAAAGATTTAGTATACTCTATTATGAGCATAATAAGGCCTTTGTGCAAAATAGGGTTTTAGGGTTCTTTTTAAAATCTTTGATACCTTCATTCAAGGAAGATAAAAGATAAAAAGGAAAAGAGATCCTATCCTTATATTTAAACTATTTAAATAACACAAAATTATGCCCAAAAATATTTGTAAAGCAATCATCAAGGCAGAAATATTGTATCAATGCCTTCAGAATAGCATCCCAAAGGGGTTTGATGGAGTTCATTTCAAATCTTCTCTCTGACTTCCTAACTAGGCATTTCCCCTCTCTTTAGAAATTTTTTTGTACTACTTCCTCTGAGGGATTTCTATCTTTGAAGACCTTTTTATCCCTTGACATGCCAATTATCTTAGAGATAAGCTCTTTTGTGAGGTTGACCTTCTTTCTATACACTGAGACATAGATCTCCTTCTAGCCCTTGACAAAATGTTTGTGTTGGCAATTGACACTCATTTGGTGGCTTCTGATGGTTTATTATTGGTCTAGGGTTGTCATTGATGGAAAATATTCATGGAGATTCGATTCAGTAGCCATAATTCTTCTTAACTAGAAGCAAGTGTTAACCGGTATCCAATTAACCGAAATTTCAAGATGAACAAAGTAGTTTTGACCCAGAAGCTTTTCGGTGATTGCGGTGTATTGAATCGTGTTTGGGATGATTAGGCCAATATAGAAACATCATTTGAGTATTGTTTTGGTTATCCACATTTATCCTTTGTGATCTAGTCAAGCAGACATGAGACTACATGTTACACTAGCAGGCCGACATGGTAAATGATTTATTTTATGATTGTGGATATATAAGACTAGTGTAGATGATCTTTTTGGTGGATGATATGATTATATGCAAGCTAGTGGTGATCAAGAATTCATTTTGGCATAGTTTCACATGCGCATTTTATATCTAGTAGCTAATTGAGATAGAGAATAGGGCAAAATAGATCAGAACAATTGAGGTGATTCAGTTGGAATATTTGGTACTTAACCAAAATTCATCCAATCATTATAGATGTTATTTTGGAGTTAATTTTACTATAATTCATCATTGTAATTAGTCAGTAAGGAAGCAAGCCTTCTGGGGTTGTATCCCTTATTATATTTGAGAAATGAGCTCTAGGCAATGTGCCTGAATGCCTATGCATTCCCATATTGTAATATTATTTTTCTATTGGCCATAGTGGAATAATCTTGTGGGTTCAAATCCCACTGTGGTTTTTCCCATTTGGTTTTCCACATAAAAATCCAGTGTTATGATTTTGTGGTTGATTGTTTTACATTTTTGCATTTCATTTTCAAGTGTGTGCTTTTGATGGTTTAAAGTTAACTTTGAAAATCTGCTAACCGATAGATCACTAATTCACGCCCCCTCTCAGTGATCCCTAATTCCAACATTTTGGACAACTTATCATCGTATTGATGAAGCCTTTCTAGGTAAGGAGTAACATCTACTTTCTAGATAGTAGCATTCTTCATCGCACCTTCAGAGTTATTTGGCTCTAGATGATTCCTATCGCCCCCCATAATAAAATATATGTACCTCACACTAGTAACCAGAGATTGAGGAAAATAAAGAATCTAAGTCCTAACAAGTAAGAATAACACCCATAAAGTGTGGGAGTTGGGCTATCTGGCATGAAAGATATAATGGAAGTGTTGGCAATTGACAATCATCCAGCAAGGGTTTATGGCATTATGGGTTGTCATTGATGGCAACTCATCATCTCAGGGTAAATGGTTTCATTGCTTGGTTAACCGAGATGCATTACACTAACCAATATTGGTATTCACGTTACTTTACACCGGCATCGACACCAACATTCACTTCATCTCCGCTAAGTCTCCATCCTGGTAACATGTCCTGATCCCAGTAACGTGTATATAGAACTTGGTAATGGATAGGACCTAGCTAAGGAAATCTTGTTATCCTGATTATGTCTTCATGGATTTTGGTGGTAACGTGTGATGGCCAGCATGGTCATTGGATTTATGTTTGATATTCATTATGTTCCAACAGCTAACTTTTTTATATTTCTTATTGAAGCTAACATGGTTAAGTTAGAAGGATATTTAAGTAGATCACCTCAGTGACATATAAGATATGTTAGATGGAATGCAAACTTTTGGTTGCAAATATTTTAGTGAGTTTTTTTATACATTTTGGTATGTGATTGGAAGCGACTGTATGTAGTTTCATGTGCATAACTTAACTGGTAGTAGAATAGAGTATTAGAAAACCAAAATACAAAGGAGGTTCTCAGAGAATTCACTGGAACTTATCCACCATGGTCAGATGCTATTTATAAGTTCACTTTCATTTGTAAACACTAGTAAATGTTCTATAAGTCAGTGAGACTTCCTATATTTTGTGTTTGAACAGTGAGCTCTAGGCGATTGCTCATTCTGCATGTGCAGACCTTCTTATGTAATATTTGTATACCTTGATCAAGTATATAGATATTGTGGCTATCGGCCCCACTATGGTTTTTCCCTATGCAAGGTTTTCCATGTATAAATCTTGGTGTTATGGTGTTCCCTTTCTTTATGTTATTTGGTCTATGCATTATATTTTTATTTATTGTTAACCGGTTAACAAGGAATAAGTTCGAAACTAACTTTACTAGTAGAACACTGATTCACCCCCACCCCCCGCCCTCAGTGTTCTTGGATTCCAACAATTGGTATCAGAGCTTGGTTCCTCGGAAGTTGAGGAAGATCCAAAATTTAGAATCATTCGAAACCGGTCTATAGTAGCAACTTAGACTTTCTCTTCAAGATCTTGATAATGAGTAGATGGGGAATAGTAAATTGAAAAGTGAACTGAAGCAAGCTAGAGAACACATCATTTTATTACAAGGAAAGCTTTCAGCTGTCAAGGCTAAGAGGGAGGAACTTTGTGATCAATTGCAAAATTAGAATAGTGATGAGGAAGATGCTATGAAGGATCATTTTTAGAAGCTTACTCAAGAGAACACTATCTTGAAGAATGAGATGCAAGCCATAACCATGAGAATGTGTAGAGAGATTAAGGACAAAAAGAAAAATGAACAAAACCTAGCTCAAGCATTGAAGGATAGATCTAAGGAATGCAACAGTTTGGCTCATGAGAATGATATGCTAAAACTTGAACTGGTTCAGTCTCGAAACAATGAACAGGAACTTGAAAGATAGATTATTATCATGAGAGATGATTTGGTCATTGGTTATGAAGAAGGAGAAAGCTCTACCAAACTTGATGAAATGTTGAATAATCAGAGACATGCTAATGACAAAAGAGGTCTTGGTTATGAAGAAGGAGAAAGCTTCGATACTGCACAAAAAGATACATCAACCGGATAGAAGCAAAATCATGTCAATGGGAACTAGAAATCACCGGTAAGATAGCCTAATGATCACAAATTCAATGGTACATGTTTTATTTGCAATAAATATGGTCATGTGGCTAGTTAGTGCATAAATAGGAATAATCAGAACAATGCATCATTCACCAGTCTTAGAAATGTAAGATGTCATGCATATAGTAGATTTGGAAATATGGCTAACAAATGTAGATCAAAAGGAAATCAAGGAAATCAAGGGGTTAACAAGGCAATTCAAAAGAACAATATTGTCTATTATGCATGCAACAAGATTGGGCATATTGCTAAATATTGTAGAAGTAAGAATCCATTGGAAACTAATGAAAATAGTGATGAGAAGGGCATGACAAAAGTGGAAGATGTCAGGAAGAAACATGAGATGAGATGGGTGAGAAGAGATAATACATAACCGATAGAACAATCGACAGAATCATTAGGTCCTACACCAACAATAGATACAACTGGTAACTAAGGCACTCAGCCTTAGGGGTAGGAAAATCATTGAAGATCATGTAGATACCTGAGATTAGGTCTATAGTTAGAAGATTCTGATTACGGATGGATACTGAGGAGATTTCAATGGTTTACCAAAATCAACTTGTAGATCATGTGAACCGGTCAAGACTAACCGACAACATTTATGACAATGGAAAATGAGGGTTAATGGCGATAAAAGGGGAAGTTAAGTATTTTTCTTCACACAACGATCGAGTATTCAAGCGGGAAAATTTCCAGAGCATTTCAGAGTTCTAGAGCGATTTGAGAGAGCACTTTCTTTTGAGCAATTTGATCTCCTGACAACATTTTTGAGGTATTTTCATGTTTGAAGAAACCCTAGCTTTTGTGTTTGGTTGCAATTGCTTCATCTTCATCCAACATTGATACTCCCTTGGTGGTTGAGATTAAGAACCACCCTCATTCTGTTTTCAAGAAGCATCCATACAAATCCCTTTTGGATGAGCCATTAGGTGCATTTTTTGCAAGCTTATCGTGGAGTTCTTCATATAGAGGATATTAGGGATTAGATCCACTGCAACATTGAAGAACTTGGTGGATATGAGTTGTCCAGCATTTTCATTGAAAACCTAATCTTTGACAACCATCTGAAACCATAATTTGCACATTTGTCAAGGAAGGGTTTGACACAGTTTATGGATTTCTTGACTTTTGATGAGGTGGAATGGTTTTGAAATGTTTTGAGCTGCATTCACAGAGAATTCATCTGGTTGGACTAGCTATACAAGATTACTAAGGAGGTTATCAAGAATGTCACATGACTTCACAAAATCGGTGGTGTACTCGATACCAGATGTAAGTTATCTCACACTCAAATGAATAAACTTACCAGCACAACTTTTGATGGAAGGTCTATGAGGGTAGATGATGTGAGGGACATAGATGTTAAATTTGCAGAAATGGTTATTGGTTATAAGGTATATCAATCAAACCAATTAAACTATGTAGCCAACAACAACATTTTTCATTGCTTATTAGATGGTAAAGGAGGATGCCCATTATGATCTATGCAGTGTAATGCTAAAGGAACTCATGACTAACCTGCAAAAGATCAAGCAAGACAAAAATAATACTTTTTGGTATGGCTCCTTCATTATTTGCTTAGTATTTTACTTTTTTTGGCACTGTTCCTAGTTTTGGAAAGACTCAGTGGGATTTTGACCACCTGGTAGCAACCCAGATTGCTCAAATTTTGGATAGACAAGGTGATAAGGATAAGAAATCCAATCTATGGGCATTTTTCAAGACATTTTAGGAGGAAATGAAGAATAGGTCCCGGATTCCAAAATCTATAGTTGAGAAATATAATGACACAATTTTATTTATGGTAGATAAAGATGAATGTATGATGGAGGCTATACAACCTAAGACTATATGGATAATGCCTATGGGTTATGAGGTTGACAAAGCTACTCTAGATGCCTATGTACAAAACCTTTTGTAGGCACTAGTAGATGAAAAGGAAGAGAAATTTGGAACTAGTAAGGAGAAAGGTCTTAAAGATCATCAAGAATAGGTAGCAATGGCAATCCAAAAGAAGATGACCTAGCTAGCAGCAGAGACATTAATAAGTGAAGGTGTTGATAGATCTAAGGTTGAGCAACGTTAAAATTTTGGAGGAATAGAGGAAGAAATATTTGAAGCATAAGAGGAAAGAGAAAAGGGAATCTCAAAAAGTAGCTCAAGCCACACCCAATGTGGTCTCGGTTACATTAGAGGCATCCAAGAAACCGAAAGCTGAGCCTGCTAGTGAGACACTTGTAGAGCCACCAAGAAGAAATCTAAGACAAACCAACAATATATGATTGTTTCTTTTTAAATAAAATCAGATACCGAGATCAAGGAGGTTCCCAAGAAGGAAGGAGGTTTTGCTAGAGTGGTAAGGGAAAAGAAAGAAGAACAAAAGTTTGAACCTATCAAGGAGACTCCTCGAAGGCAAAAGATCATTATTGTACATAAGAGAAAACCCAAATCAAATGAGAAATCTAGACCTAAACCTAAATGGAGAATAGGTAAGAAAAAGATGAATGCTCAGGATTTGATTGATCTTAGATAACATTTCTTCATTATTTGATAATTTTGGTGAGGAGGACAAGAAACAAATAGAAGAGGCTATTCTTTTATATCTTGATTCATTTAGTAGGGCATTGATAGAATTAGAGAAAGTCTTGCTTAAGGAGTTATTTGATAGATTAGAGGTCAGAAAGATACATGCTCAGTATTTGGATAGACAAATTAAGGAGACCGAATTGGTCAATCTTTGTCTTCAATAACTCCTCTAGAAATAGATGATTTAATCAATAAAATTGGATCATTATAATTCAATCCCAAGTACATAATTAACAGTTGCATGCTAGATAGACTTGAAGAAATCAGAAAGGAGACAATTAATATATGGGTGAGAGTTCTTTTGGGTCTTGGCTATGAGTTAAGTTCCGGTTTTTTACAATCAAAGAACATTCAGTTACATAAGGATATGAAACTGGCTGAAAAACCAACTATAAATATTGAGAAACTGGCAAGCACTCAACCGGATACCACTGTATCAGGAACTGAGTCCCATTTTGAAACAGAGGACATCCCGACAGATAATGTATAGATAACAAAGGATATAGAGGTAGATGTAAATAAGGATACAGGTTACTCAAGTTTTGGGTGAGGCACCAAGTGGTGAACTCACCAGTGCATAAGAGCTAAAAGATACAAAGGTTATCTCTCTGATTGATAAGGGTAAGGAGACTATGGTAGATTTCTCTTTTGGCTTGGCAATTGATAATTCTTCCATATCTAAAGGTAATTTACCACAACTTTCCATCAGTTTTGACAAACCCTACCATAAGATGTCACCGATAGAGAAGATTTTGGCAAAATCAGCTCTTGAGGCATAGGCTACACAAGAATTAGCACAGGAAGAATCTAAGGACAAGAAATGGATTGAGCATAGTTTTGATGTTTTGCATCAATTGGTCCTAGAATTTCATGCACATGGTGGTGCAAACTCTTTAGGTAAATTGGAGGAAATCATTGATTTTATCCCCAGGCATTATGATCTTTTTTGAAGATCTCAATAACATAGTCTAAGAAGATTTTGTGGTGGCCTAGAAGCTAACATTTTTGCGCATGATTGAGACTGATAAGGTGAAACTTCAGACTTGTTTGCAGTCAATTGATGCAGCTTTGGTTGAAGGAGGTAATGTTTACAAGACTTGTCTAGATTTTGATAAGTTAACCAGCTCCATAGATAAGCAACTGTCAAACTGTAGGAAGAACCTAATTCAGATCTCTAACACTTACAACCCAATAGTTAATTTGACAAATTATTTGGATGTTCCAATTTTTATGGTGATGGATCAAATTTCAAAATTGGAGAAGGATAGGGATATAATAATAAGGAGAGAAAATGAGCTCTGAAATCTGATTGGTCCCTAGCTTGATAATCTTCTATTTCATAAAACATAATGTATTTCTAACCTGTAGAAGGAGGATCCCACTGCTTCAGAAGAGATAGAGTATTATGCCAACATTTTGAACAGTTTCATCTCTATTCTCTAATCTCTTAATAATGGTTGGGATAATTACTTTATCATTTTTGAAGAAAATGTATGCAGATATTTTGAAGTGTGTATAGAACTGGCTCATGTTTATAACTATATAGATTTCTTTGTGGGCACCCCACTTTGTCATTGATGTCAAAGGGGGAGGAATATGTGAAAATTTATATATTTCTCAGGGGGAGCATCAGATGTATAGAGCAGACACATGCACAGATCAGGAGGTTATGTATTTAGTGGTAATTTTCATGGATGATATCATTTTTTACATGAGTGTTGCCATCAATTCCAAAGGGGGAGATTGTTGGCAATTAACACTCATCCGGCAAGGGTTTATGGCATTATGGGTTGTCATTGATGGTAGCTCAGCATCTCAGGGTAAATGGTTTCATTATTTGGTTAATCGACATGCATTACACTAACCGGTATTGGTATTCACATTACTTTACACCGCCACTATCACCATCATTTACTTCATCCTGAATAAGTCTTCATCCCAATAACATGTCCTAATCCCAATAACATATATATAGAACCTGGTAATGGATAGGACCCAGCTAGGGAAATCTTTTGATCCCGATTATGTCTTCATGAATTTTGGTGGTAACGAGTGATGGCCGACATGGTCATTGGATTTATGTTTGATATTCATTATGTTCCAGCAGTCAACTTATTTATATTTCTTGTTGAAGCTGAAATGGTTAAGGTAGAAGGATATTTAAGTAGACCACCTTAGTGACAGATCACATTATGTTAGATGAAATGTGAACTTTTGGTTATGAATATTTAGGTGAGTTTTGGTATGCATTTTGGTATGTGATTGGAAGCGATTGTGTGTAGTTTCACGTGCACAACTTAACTGGTAGCAGAACAAAGTATCAGAAAACCAGAATATAGAGGAGATTATCAGAGCATTCACTGAAACTTATCTAGCATGGTTAGATGCTATTTATAAGTTCACTTTCATTTGTAAACTCTTGTAAATGTTCTGTAAGTCGGTGAGACTTCCTATATTTTGTGTTTGAGTAGTGAGCTCTAGGTGGTTTGCCTTTCTACATGTACAGACCCTCTTATGTAATATTTTTATACCTTGATCAAGTATATAGATATTGTGGGTATAAACCCCACCATGGTTTTTCCCTTTGCAGGGTTTTCCATGTATAAATCTTGGTGTTATGGTGTTGCCTTTCTTTGTGTTATTTGGTGTATGCATTCTATTTTTATTTACTGTTAACCGGTTAACAAGGAATAAGTTCAAAACTACTGGAACACTAATTCACACCCCCCCTCTCAGTGTTCTTGGATTAACAGGAAGAAGTTCACCATATCAATTAATCAATGCTTCCCACACAAGTGTGTAGCCTATCATACACAATAAAATATATAACATTCGATGGTAATATATCCTCCTTAGTCTATAATTGTTTAGCATTGCTAAGGACCCGCACGTTAGCAAAATAATTAGTAACACAATTGGCCTCCCTAAAAGCATGGGAAATGATACAATTATCAAAAGACTCAATAATCTTGATGGCTTCCCTTATACAACTTTTAATAGTCCATGAAGGAAATGTTGGCCCCTTAAGACATTGAATTATATTCTTAGAATCCCCTTCAAGCCACATGTTTTTCTAGGTCAATTGAGAGGCCAAGCTTAGACCATGGTAGGCAGCAACAACTTTGACAAGGTGATTAGTCTAACTTCCAAAGGGGAGAACCACTACCAAAATATACCCACCATTATCATCCCTCAACACTCCCTTATAACTTATCGAACCCAAATTAGTACCCATCACCACCCCATCAAAATTCGCCATCACCTTCCTCGATAGGGTAAATTTTTAAAAGATATTTATTCTCAAGTTATGAGGATTTTGTTGGAATCCAAGAACACTAAGAGGGGGGTGAATCAATGTTCTACCAGTATAATTAATTTTAACCTTATTAACAAAACAACTCAGTAACCGGTATGCATAAAATCAAGTAACAACAAGTGATAATAATACAACCACAAAGATAAACATCATAACACAGAGATTTATACGTGGAAAACCTCAAAGAGGAAAAACCACGGTGGGATTGGTGACCCACAATATCTATCCATTGGCCAAATGAATAAATATTACAAGAGGGGCATGCACATGTAGGAAAGAACACTTCCTAGAGGACACTACTCATCACAAAGGAGCCTCATTGATTACAGATTCAAAATATTGAATTACAAACAAAATCTGAACTCTTAATGTGCATTTGGTATGCTGGATGAGTTCCGGCTTAAGCACTATCTGTACCGGTTAACACAGTCTCCTTCCTTACTGGTAACCTCATTTTCTTACAATCCTCTTGACAAATAACCAAGACTGACTAGAGATCATTACATTTGCATTCTATTGATCAAGATCTCGCTCACAAAATATCATATACCCTATGACACCTATATCTCCAAAATGACCTAACCGGACTGACTTATATATCCTTTACATACATAAACATGAATGCCTTATGTCATCCTACAATCATATTACAAGGTGATTACATGTCGGCCTAGACAAAAATATAAACATTGATCTTCATGACCGTTGCCACTTTAACCTTCGCTAGATCAATCTCCTATGTCAGCCTCCAAATATCGGTTCCTAGTTTGCCAGTTTCCCTTGCTTGTCGGTTTCCTTGAATGTCGGATATTAAACCTTGAATACCAGTGAGTATCAGTTAAGTAACCAACCCAAAATGATGTGTGTTTCCATCAATGGCAATGCCATGAGCTTGGATGAGTGTCAATTGCCAACAATCTCCCCCTTTGGCATTGATGACAACACTCATGTGAAAAATGGATCATTGAAGTGTTGTTATGGTTCCTGCCACAAAATTGATCTCCCAAAACTAAGCTCAGAAGGCTACTCCCCTTGACATATACATTACTTCTTATGTCCCTTAACATTTTTCACATCCAACCTCTCCCCCTTTGGCAACAATGCCAAAGCCAAGGCAAATAATAATGAATGAAAGAATGAAATCAAAAATTGTGTTTACCAGATCTAGATGTACTTGAATATATTCAGGTAAGCACTCTGCAAAAATACCAAGTAAGTATCCCAACCGGTTTTCAATGTTCCCAAAATTGAAACAAACCCTTTAAAAATGTATGCATGTAATTCTTCTTCTATTAGGGTTGTCCGTGTGGGCTTACTCATCTGTTCTATACATTCCCTTTTATGAAGCAATAAAGTGTAGAGCTAGGGACTGACCAAACCTCTTAATTCTCTGGCCCGCTAGATTAACCTATCCATATCCTTCTCCAAAGCTGAAATATTTGATTCTATAACCAAAATTTAACCATCAATAGCATTGGTCAATGAGTGAGTACCATCAAAATTGTTTGCAAGATGCTCCAACCAACCTTAGTCATTTTTATTTTAACCTCCAAGTCTGTTGTTAATTTGGTTGTGTTAGTGCAAGACCAGTAAATACTGCTACACTGATGAAGAACTTCATCAATCGTTGTCAATTCTTCTATTATCTTGGCCTTGTCTAATGTGATCATGTTATCACAAGTGAATTTCCTAACTAAATTGTATCTCTCCACCAACTATCAGTTTGACACTTGTTGAAGAGTTTGGAACTCCTTTGCAATGTGATCAGTCAAACCTTTAAGCTTACCGGAGGGGCTAGCTACCCGATTTATCTTGTAATCTGGTGCAAGCTGTCACAAAAAAAGAATACATTGCTCAATCACTTGTTTATCCTTAGATCCTTGCTTCATAAGCTTTCAAGCTGCAACAAACATTAACCTAGAACTACTCAACTGTTCAATATTCTTTTTCTTAAAATGTCTAAAATCTACTTGACTGGATGTGTCAAGTACCAACAATGAGGGACCAACAACCGGTGATGGTGTCGGTACCCTAACTTTAGTTTGTTCTTGTTCTTTCTCCTCCACCTTCTGATCCCTTTCTCCCTATATTATATCCTTGGCACCGGTGGCTTTGCCACTTGGTGTAGTTATTTCTTTTGTTGCTAAATCATGAATCTCAATTGTATCTACATTAATAACTAGAGGAAAATTGTCCTCAATAGCTACCGGTTTATCCTCTACATCCTGTACATTTGTGACTGTCAGAGGAATATCCTCAGTTAACTTCTTATCCAAAATTGGTGGATCTTCACCTAATATACCTTTACCCTTGGCATCAACTGGGATGTTTGGAATGTCAGACTTAGGAGGGACTTCCAGTGATGTAAAGAAATCTGGTTTGTCAATAAATAATTTAACCCATGCCTCATGAGTCTCTTTAACAATTTCATTCACTCTACCTACCATAAGACTCACATTCCTATGTTGTTAGAGTAAATGATAGTCCCAGAGACACTAAGAGGGGGGGGGGTGAATCAGTGTCTAACTGGCTAGCAGAAGATTTAGCCTTATTGAGAACTTTGCATCCCAAAATAGTGTACTGGTAAATAAGAATTAATATAGTAAATAGGAACAATAGAGACAGCATAGAAAACACACCATAACACAAGATATTTAATGAGGAAACCTAGTGTAGGAAAAACCTCGATGGGATTTGTGACCCACAATATTCACTCACTATCCAATGAATAAATATTACTTACAATGAGGGGCCTACACATGCAGGAAGGCTAGTAGCCTAGAGCTCACTGCTCAATCACAAAACAAAAGTCTCATTGAATTACAAAATGGATTATCAGAATCCAATACAATGTACTACTTTAGATCAACATCAACTTTGCTAGGTTTAGTACTAGTTTAAGCTCAGTCCATTACCAAAACCTTCGTTGTCAACTATATCACCTTATACAAAAAAAAATCAACTATCATGTATCATCCTTTCTCATATACTACTGTAACATCGGAATTAGGAATCATCACAAGATAAGTAGATCAATCAAAACACAAGACATGATAACTCAATCAAAAGAACACTCACTGAAATGAACCTAATTCTAAGCACACTCAATAGAGATATGAAAACAAAGCATTCAAAGATGAAAAATTATGCAAACCAAATGCAGAATTGAATGCTCCTTCCATGCGGCTCCATTGCTGTTCTTTCCTCTTCAATGGGTTTGTGGATCTCACCTACAAGTGCTCATACAATTGAAAGCAAGATTGATGAAAAGCTCAAGAGTACTAGAAGCGTAAGTTCGGTAGTTTGATATGAATTCGGATTCGGGATTCGAAGGGTCCAGGGATTTGATTGAAGAAATTCATCCAATTTATAGACAAATTGGAGAAATGACAAGATTAGCATGATAGTGATTCAAATGGAAATTCAAATCAACAATAGAAAAATTATGACATGTTGCTATGCAAAGATTTATGACAATTTTATGACAAATTCTATGACAAATTGCTATGTCAAGACAAATTCTATGACAAATTGCTATGTCAAGACAAATTCTATGACAAATTGCTATGTCAAGAGTATGACGCATGAAGCACAAAAATAGGGAGCACTAAAGACAATTTAATTAGGTGGAATTGCAATTAGGAAATTAGAAAATAGGTGGAAATTAAGAATTAGAAATTAGAAATTAGGAAATTAGAAAATGAGAAAATTAGGTAAATTAATTAATAATCTTTCATTTATTAATTAATTCACAAGAGGAAGAATAATTAGCCAATTAAATAAAGATTTAATTGTAACTTAGGATTAATAAATAATTTAGTAACCCTAGAAGAAGAAATGACAAATTAGGTTAAATGAATAAATCATAAAACCTTAGAAGACGAATTAGAAATGCGAAAATGACAATTAGGTCTTGATTGAAGATAATTAATGTCATGATTTTGAATTGATAAATGACCAGTGCGACAAATGATTTAATTGAAATTGGTTGACAAAAATCAATGACAAATTGACCAAATTGACATGATTGAAAAAGGACAAGGATCGATGACAAATCGATCGCAATATGACAAGATTGACAAGGACAAAGATCAACCAAAATCATGACTGAAGATTGCTATCGACAAGACCTATTTCAAAAGCGAGATAGATGAAGAATGCAGAAGAAGGACTCGATGCTCACAAATGATAAAGACCAAGTGCGTAACATGGAAGAAATGTTAATGCGACACAAAAACCTAAAATGAGGCAATGCGTAAATGTTAAAGTATGACCTCGCAAGCGTTTGACCATTTTTGGGTGTCTACATTTTGCCCCTTTTTGAGACAATGCAATTTTAAGCGTTGTTTCAAAGAACAATAATGAAAATGCCCCAGACAATGACAATGACATATGCATGCCCCCTCGAGGAATTGGCCAGAAACAGGCGGAAAAGAGGCCAATTGATCGATAAAATGATAGAAAATGAGAGGAGCAGACAGATTAAACGGACTGACGGAAGAAATGTTAATAAGAAGAAATGAGATAGAGGATAGTTAGAGATGAAAGAAAACTTGCTTTCACATATGCACATAAGTAGGTGAGAACCTTTATTTAATGTAGCAAAATGGATGCGTAGCATCATGGCATTGAAGGCCAGAGCTGAAATGCAACCCTTTTTTGCAAAAGACAGACACATCACAGATAAACAACAATCACAATCAAGAAAAGGACCATGATCCATCCCGGTCACTCTAAATCACTCAGTGACATCATCGAGTAACATAGGAACATGACCGAAGCCAAAGATAAATCAATAAAAAGATAAGATGCACAAATTCCAACAAGTCAAACAAACATCTTGATCTTCATTGTCAAAAGTTGAAAGTGCTGATAGGACAATCATGCTGTCTGGTTTCAGGAAATGCGGTACCCCGTCTAAGACAGGACATAGTCTGGTTTAGAGTATACCACACCCTGTATAAGACCCATGATAGTAGGAACAAGGACAAATGATTTTGATGTTGATATTTGATTGAGATGACAATTTTGATCAATTTGAATGTTTGGTTTGGATTGAAAAAGTTCATCTGGTTAAAGCATAATTTTATTAAAGCCTAGTGTTTAATTGATTGTCGTTGGATGTATGCTCAGTGATTTGTCTTATGCACAAAGGGGATATTTTTTGCAAAATGCTTGTTTTTGGATTTTAATGTTTTACAATTTTTTTGTGTTCATTTTTTCAGGACTTTTTATGATTTTTATGGATTTTCATTTTTTCAATTTTTAGATATTGTTTTCAGGACTTTTTTCAATTTTTTTTTTGATCTTTTTTCAGGACATTTTTAAATTTTTATGAGATTTTTTTCAGGACATTTTTCAATTTCTTTGAGATTTTTTCATTTTGCCCCCAATCTCTAGCAAAGCAAGGAATATGACAGGTGAATAAATAGGCTTGCTGAAATGATGGTGGATAGAGGGAAGACAAAGGCCTTTTATTATGGAGACAATACAGATGCAATTTCCAAGGGCTATTGCGTGATGGGACAAGAGATTGGATATGATAATGTATAGCAGTGACATGGCATGAGGGACATATCAAGAGGTTTTTGAAACCATGTTTAAATTTTGCGTCCTTATGTCAGATCAAGATCAAAGAATGAAAAAGAGTGTATGGATAGTGATAAGATATGGATAGGATAAGCAAGACCAAGAATGGATAAGGGACATGGATTGAAGGTCAGGATTGGCTAAGGGATAGTGGCAGAAAGTTGCAATAAGATAGGGAATATGGATGAAAGGGTGTAATAAGCAAATGGATAAATGACCAAAAGCTATGATAGACGGAAAGCTGCAAACAAGATGCATGATGCTCATGAAGATCCTCAGCCTTGTCAAGATCAAAGGTGGAAAAGCAGATATGGGACATAAGGGACAATAGGATAATGGAGGAGTATGACATGGTATGATAGGATAATGGAACAATGAAGGACAAAAGGATATGAAGGAGGAAACCTGCCCCCAAGTGTGGTGTGCAAGAAGTTCATGGATTACGCATGACGCCTATTTGCCAGGTTTTCACCAATGGACGAATGATTTTTCTTTACCTTTTTTCCTTTTCTTTTTTGTCTTTTTTTTTTTTTTGTCACTTTTTTTCTTTTTTTGTATTTTGACTTTTTCAGAAGAAGATGGACACATGATAGGGGATGGAAGAAGGACTCAAGCATCTTTTTGTTTGGATAGTAGCCTTGAAATAAAAAAATGGACCATGACCTTTAAAAGTATGCTCAAAGACATTGGTAGGATAAGGATATGGAAAATGAGATGAAACTAAGGCAAGTATTTATGCAAAGGATTGGATCAAAGGGATGGAAGGATGGAAAATATGCATTGGATAATGGATAGGGTATTGGAAGAATTGGGCTTCAGTGGATGGAAATGAAGTCAAGATCGACATTGGCGAGGGGTGATGGATTGATGGAGGAAAAATAGATCTCAGATTGTGAGATTTGGATGGAGGAATAGCTTGGGATTTTGGGACATAAGGGCCCAAAATGGAAGAAGAAGGTGGTGGAGAAATAGACTTGGAAGGTTTGGATGGAGGAGTAGCAACTTTGGATGCCAAGTTGGATGTTTCTTTAGGCTTTTGTGCTTCAAGGAGCTGCTTAGGGATCCACATGGTTTTTGATTTTTCATGCTTTTGCAGTTCCTTAGAGTGCATTGCTTGCACAAGGGATTTAGGAACCCATATATATTTTGACTTTGCTTTATTTTGCTCAGTGGGCCTTTGTGACCTTTTGGATATTTCTTTTTCTTTATAGATCATATTGTTCTTTGTTTTGACATGTCAATTATATTGGACATGTTGATCCTTGAATACATGTGGATTGCTAGACTTATGACTTTTATACTTGGCATCCAAATTGCTTGGAGGGGGAAAGGAATGCATGGATGGATATGAATGAAATGGAGTTCTTTTGGATGGATGAAATTTACTCAAGGATGTGTGCCTTTGGTGACCTTGCATAGAGGAAAAAGGGATATAAGGACCTAAGATGGATGGAAGGTATGATGGGGAAGGTGTTTGTTTTGATTTTGATGGAGGGATATTGGATTTAGCAGGGGTACCCACGTCTTGAGAGTGAGTTGTGTGGACATGACCCTTAAGATCTTCTTTAACATGAAGGGATTCTTTCTCATGAAGGTCTACCCCTTTGCCTTTATGAATATCTTGACTTGTAGGATACTCTTTTCTTTGGGAAGAAGACGTGAGTCCATTATGAGGTGGATATGATATGAGAGAAATAATGAGATCTTGAAGTGGATCGGATTGAACCAAAGTGGAAGAACCCATTATGCATGTTGAGGGTTCATGAACATCTTGCACTGACACGTTAGAATCATGAGGGGTATCAGGATCATGAGGGGGACTAGGATTGTGTAGTGGACATGGTTCAATGATTGGTTCTTCAAGAGATGGAATGGGAGAAATAATGGGATCATCAAAAGGAATGCGATCTTGGAGTGGATATGGAGCATTAAGATGTGGAGATGGAGGAACAAAAGGATCTTGTGGAGGATCTAAAGGAATAATTTGATCTTGACAAGGAGGAAGATCATTGGAATCCTCTTTAAAGGTGCTTTGCTCTTGACTTTCAATGGGATCATCGGAAAGGATGGGAGGAATATCTTGATCTGTCTTAGGAAGTGGAATGTCAATGGGATTTGAAAGGACATTGTGTTCATGAAATGGAAGGGGATCGTTTGGGATTGGATGGACTAGGATATCTTGATCTTGCTCAAGGAATGGAGTGTCAATAGGACTTTGGATAGGATGGACAAGAATAGGGGAATCATCATGAGTGTCTAGGAAGATGAGATCCTGGTCAACAATTGGATGGGATGATAAGGTTTCAGGATCTTGATCTTGTTCTGTTTTAAGACACATTTCTTCATGCTCTAAATTATCCTCTTGACATGAGGTTGGACTTTGGATATGCATGGAGGATTCTGACAAGGGATCAATGGTTTGGCATGAAGGAAATGCACTTTGAACATTTGTGATGGATTCTGGCAAGCAATCAATGCTTGAACATGAGGAAGAGGGACTTTGGATGGGATCCTCTAAAACAGGTAATGGCAATAAAGTGCATGGTGGCATTGGGTCTGGTATTTCTGAAACATGACAATGATGTGCATCATGAATTGGATTATCTTGGCAATCAATTATGGATAGCTCTTGGATAATTGCATCCTTAGGTGTATTGTTTGATGAGGACAATATAGAAGGTTCTTGTGGAACTTCTAGAGGTGTAGGGATAGATGCCACTGGAGAGTCAATTGTCTTGCGAGGGGATGAGGCATTGCTAGACATGGTTGTATTATCTTGATCTTCCTCAATAAACTCACTTGGTAGGTTCCTTAAGAACATTGCAATAAAGCCACCTTTCTTTTGAGGTTTTGACATGATTGGAATTGGAATTTGAACTTGTTTTTGATTTGATGTCATGCTTTGATTTCAAACTAGATGTTGATCAGATTGTTTTGACATGTTCAAAATTTGGCTTGGTGCATGTTGCAAGTTTTGTTTTTGAATTTGTGAATGTGGTTGTTGACATTGATATGTTGATTGAACTTTTTGATATTCCACCAGTGGTTGAACTATTTGTTGACATTGTATAGTTGGTTGGACATATTGTTGAAATTGGACCATTAGTTGTGTCTGTTGAATATGTTGGACCATTGGTTGTGATGGTTGAAAATCTGATTGATAGAAAACACCTTGTTCTTGTTGTGGAGGCACATAATGTTGAAATTGATGTTGTCTCCTTTCTTGTAATTGTTTCATCATCTCTATTTGGGAGAGGAGAGCTGGTATGTCTGATCGTTCAAGAAGAGATCTTACATCAATTGGCTCAAACTTTGGATTTTGACCTGGAAATTTTTGAAACACTTTGGACATTTGTGATCTATTCTTCACAATGTTTTTCACTCTTTGTTCCAAAATCTCATTTTCTTGAGCTAGTTTCTCCTCTAGTTTTTGTATTTGGAGACTTGTTTCATCATAAAAAGTTTGACCGATATTGCCTTGTTGTTGGGTTGGATATAATTGTGATTGCATTGTCGGTTGATATGTCAAACTTTGTTGCATCATTGGTGCTTGGAACCTTGTTTCAATAGACATGTCACTATGCAAATGCAATATTTTTGGAATTTTTCAAGGACAATATATGATATGCAACTAAATGCAAACTTAATAAATGAGAATGCAACCAATGTTTTTGGTTGTTTTTGGAGATTTTGACAAACTTTTTGGAATGCAAATCTAAAAGAGACCCTTAGGAAATTGAAATGATGTCTAGACCTCAAAGGACAAAAGGACTTAATGGACAAAGGACAAGATGACAATGTCTCCCCTATATGCTTGGATACTAAGCTAGGTTTGACCAAATGACATTGATGACAAAAGGACAAAAGACTTGATAAGGTCTAGACTTCTTAACAATGACTTAGGGTTTATCAAAGATTTGGATTACTCAAGTATGACAAGACCTAGTTTTATATGCAAAGGGACAATTGCTATGATATGATAATGACTTAAGCTTAATGAAGAGACCTAAGGTATGCAATGTATGACAATGATGTGACTTTAATGCAAGAGGACATATGCAAATGGATGACTCTTATTGATATGTGAAAGGAGTATGACTTAGGTGAAACCTAACCTTGGTACTTGACAATGAGCTTTGCACAAATGCAACCTATGATAAACTTAAATGTAAGTGACATGAATGTTAAGACAAGATTTTGAACAATATTTGACAACCATGTTTGAAGATGAGTTTTGAATCTTGATAAACTTTTGTTGGATGAATGTCTCTTGTGTTTAAACTTATGTTGGATCAATTTGCCTTGTTTTTGAAATGAGATGCAATTCAACTTTTGACAAGAAAAGAATACAAGATATTTCAACTTAGATTCAAGACAATCATGCTCATTCCCACATTTCTTATGGTAGGCAAGGACATTAGGTACTTGAGAGGTAGACTCATTATGGGATTCAAGGAGAATACATAGATGCTTGACCCCACGGGCTCCCCTCCACGACACTCACTTCTCAGGGCAGCCAAGCATCAGTCCCCATGGAATCTCCCCATGGCGAACTTAGTATCTCTTCCAAGTATCCGAATTTGTCCTTCTCAAGCAACTAGAAGGGTTTTTGGCCTCTAGAAACAAGGTTTTTAGTAAGGATTTCTATTAAGCATTACTCCTTGATGTCACGCAAGCGTGATTGAGACATTAAGCCCATCAAGATACCAAACAAATGTAGCCACGTAAGCATGATTTAGACAAAGAGGCCCTACTTAGATGTTGATATGAGAAAGAGTTCAAGGGTCATCACTTCCCAAGTAACTGCAATTCCCACGTAACACTTCCTTCAAAGCTTTCGCTCATCAGGTATTTTTTTTTATAGTGAGTTAGAATGCCAAGGAATTCTAGCCATACTCACTTTGGGTCATTCCCTTCTCACGATTATCACTCGCTTGCTAAAGCAAAGTGGTCGGGAAGGCAGGCCCTCTAATGGAGACAAACAATCAACAACACAAGCATGGTATCGAAGATCTGGATTTCTGATCACCCTATGAAGGATGAGAGCATACTCTCCTACTCCAATGTCATACTTAACAAACAAAGCAAACAAAGGTTCATTTCCACCTATTTATAAATCACTAAGTGCCTAATTAAAAATCTAAAACACACAATTTGGTTGTTTCTCCAAGGCAACCTGCAAAACCCAAGTTAGATGTTTGATTTGTTGTCTTTGACCATCGAATCTGCATAACACATGTTAGTAGTTTGATTTTTAGTCTTTGTCATGCATATGCCAAGATCCTGCACAAATAATCAGTACCAAAATCCAAAGCATAGAAAACAGAATGCAAAAACATCAAAAATTTCAAGTAAAAACTGCATTTTTCACCTCTGATCTGGACTTTACACAGGCGCAGAAGTCAGGACACAAGTGCAGGATGTCTAACACAAGCATAGAATGTTTCAACATAGGCGCAAGATGTCTCAACACAGGCACAGAATGCTTCACACAAGCGCAGAAGTGTCCAGAATGCACTGCACGGCTCTGTTTTTGAGTTTTTGACCTGCAAATCAACTTAGAAGCACTCCAAAACACAGTAGAGGGGTTAGAAGGTTAGTATTCACGTCGGGTTCACCAATTAATGTAACATTGGAATTAGGAATCATCACAAGATAAGTAGATCAATCAAAACACAAGACATGATAACTCAATCAAAAGAACACTCACTGAAATGAACCTAATTCTAAGCACACTCAATAGAGATATGAAAACAAAGCATTCAAAGATGAAAAATTATGCAAACCAAATGCAGAATTGAATGCTCCTTCCATGCGGCTCCATTGCTGTTCTTTCCTCTTCAATGGGTTTGTGGATCTCACCTACAAGTGCTCATACAATTGAAAGCAAGATTGATGAAAAGCTCAAGAGTACTAGAAGCGTAAGTTCGGTAGTTCGATATGAATTCGGATTCGGGATTCGAAGGGTCCAGGGATTTGATTGAAGAAATTCATCCAATTTATAGACAAATTGGAGAAATGACAAGATTAGCATGATAGTGATTCGAATGGAAATTCAAATCAAGAATAGCAAAATTATGACATGTTGCTATGCAAAGATTTATGACAATTTTATGACAAATTCTATGACAAATTGCTATGTCAAGACAAATTCTATGTTAAATTGCTATGTCAAGACAAATTCTATGACAAATTGCTATGTCAAGACAAATTCTATGACAAATTGCTATGTCAAGAGTATGACGCATGAAGCACAAAAATAGGGAGCACTAAAGACAATTTAATTAGGTGGAATTGCAATTAGGAAATTAGAAAATAGGTGGAAATTAAGAATTAGAAATTAGAAATTAGGAAATTAGAAAATGAGAAAATTAGGTAAATTAATTAATAATCTTTCATTTATTAATTAATTCACAAGAGGAAGAATAATTAGCCAATTAAATAAAGATTTAATTGTAACTTAGGATTAATAAATAATTTAGTAACCCTAGAAGAAGAAATGACAAATTAGGTTAAATGAATAAATCATAAAACCTTAGAAGACGAATTAGAAATGCGAAAATGACAATTAGGTCTTGATTGAAGATAATTAATGTCATGATTTTGAATTGATAAATGACCAGTGCGACAAATGATTTAATTGAAATTGGTTGACAAAAATCAATGACAAATTGACCAAATTGACATGATTGAAAAAGGACAAGGATTGATGACAAATCGATCGCAATATGACAAGATTGACAAGGACAAAGATCGACCAAAATCATGACTGAAGATTGCTATCGACAAGACCTATTTCAAAAGCGAGATAGATGAAGAATGCAGAAGAAGGAATCGATGCTCGCAAATGATAAAGACCAAGTGCGTAACATGGAAGAAATGTTAATGCGACGCAAAAACCTAAAATGAGGCAATGCATAAATGTTAAAGTATGACCTCGCAAGCGTTTGACCATTTTTGGGTGTCTATAACTACATACTCACATATTAAAAATGACCTATAAGATCTCATAGATATATATGAGTCTTTTACAATATGCCATGTCAGCTTTTACAAAAGATAAAACAATAAACAAAAGTTTATTCCATGTCAGCTTGAGTGTCAGTATCCATTATTGTCATTGCCAGTGAAGTGTCTGCCGGTGAATGTAGAAGTCTATTGTCAATGTCAGTAATTGTTGGTGGGTTGATAGATGATTGCCAGTTGATTGCCAGTTGGTTGCCATCAATGACAACATCAACTATTCTCATAAGAGTGTAGAATGCCAACATATGTCTACTCCAAAAAAATGTTTTATTAGAAAAATCAAGACACTCCTGCATCTCCTCTTCAGTAATATCACCACAAACAGTCAATAATTCATGAGCCTTTATATGCTTATCCTCCTCAATTGCAGACAATCTCCTAGCATCTAATTTATTATATAAATATGTCAGAATTTGTTTTTCTATCTCTATTAAAGCCTTCTTATATATATATCTAATTATAACAAAATTGCTTCCTCAATCTCCTATTGTTCTTTATCAACCATATGTACATAGTAATACTGTATATTGCTCAAAATTCCATCCTTAGTAATTTGTTCTACCAATAGATTAAGGAGGGATAACTTTAACACTTTTACCAGATTCAAGAGCCACATCTAACTCATATTTCTTCTTCTTACCAGAAGTGGGAGTTGTCTCTTTTACCGGTTTCCTCTTCTCTATAGGCTTCCTCTCCTTTATAGGTTGCTTAGGGACTGCTAGAGGGGAGACCTTGGTTTTCCACTTCTTTTCTTCCTTAGGTTTCTTCCTCTAAATTCTCATGTAGATTTTGGGAATCTTAGGAGGTTCATCTTCAGTTTCAGATCTGGAAGCAATAGGGGCAATAAAGGTTTTTGGTTTCTTCCTTTTCATTACTCCTTTGCCAGTTGCTGCTACAAGTGAAGCCTGAACTTCTTCCAGAGAAGATGACTCAACTAGCCCAATAATCTATTTGATTTCACTTGACATTTTCCTGACAGCCTGTCCTACCTTTTTTATTTTTCCTTCCCTCTTCTTCTTATTAAACCCAATTTCAACTTCAAGTTCCTTTTGCTTTGTTGTCCCAAAGGTATTTTCTGACTCATCTACCGAGGCATCTATAAGTGTCTTGGCATATAGATCCAAGATCTCTGCATCAAATTCATAGCCCATCTCAGTTATCCATATCTTTCTTGGCTGCATTGCTTCCATTAAATTTTCATCTTTCTTAACCATAAAACAAATTTCAGTAGAATATTTATCAACAATATGTTTTGGCACTTTCTCCCTTAGCTTCATTTCCTTCTAAAAAGCCTTGAACTATCCCCATAAGGTAGATTCTTTGTCCTGTCCTAGGCTTCTTAAGGCATCCTTGATTTGTTTTTCTATCATAATGTCAAAGGCCCATTGCCTTTTACCAGATCTTGGGGTCTCATCAAACAACCAATAAGATTACCATACCAGAATACTCCTTTCTTCTCACCTTTGATTTTTCCAAGATTCAACATTTTTTCATCACACATCCACTGGAAAATATCACATTTCTCATTTCCTTTGATCATATTGTGTGCACAGTAGATACAAGAGCTAGAAACAAAGTAACCAGTTAGGTTGAGTTACCTTATACCCAATAACCATGCTAGAAAATTGCACATCCTTATCTCTGATTGTACTGATCCTCATAGACCGATTGTCGAATGTGGCACTAGTTAGCTTGTTGATTTCATTGTTCAAGATTTTCTTCTTGTCTCATCTTTAACCAACCTAGGGCAAATTGGTAATTTCTATCCTTAGTGATTTTATGAGGCCGGTCTAGCCACATTAACTCACCATGAACATGGCTCAACACATACTGGATGATTTCATCATCAAACTCAGGCATCTCCAAAATGTTGGTAAACCCTTGATCCTTCAAATGTCTGAATTCTAGTTTGATTACACCATTCTTGTCCAACAATACTGTCATGTACATGGTTTTCATCTCAAATGACCCTAATTCCTCCAAAGTGCAGTGAATGTACGCTCTGACATCCTCAACATATAAAACATTGTCAGGAACCCTAGAAAATGCACCAACTAAATCATCAACCTTTGCAATCTGAGGGTATTTCTTCAATACTGGGCATGGACGATCCTTGATATCAACCACAATAGGAGTAGCCACATCTGCCAGAGTGGGAGCAGATCCAGAAGCCATTGCAATTCAAAAAAGATATCTTAAAATGAAGAAATACCTTAGAAATTTTGTTGGTGAAAAACCTTTGACAAATCACTCTGAATGCACAAAAATTTGCGTAGGAATACTCAAGATCTCTCTGAATCGCCTTCAACTCGCTCTACTTTGGTCTGAATTCTTGGTGAATAAAAATGAATCACTTTTTCCCTTTTAAACTGAGGAACCCTAATTCCTCATTGACATAAATGCTTGCTGACATATCATACCGGATTCAAAATCTATCAAATCTATGTTGGTGATCCTTCAAACTGACTTCTCCAAAGTCATAAATAAGCTTTCAGACTACTACTAGGGGTAGTGCATGTTAGGTCCTAGAGATAACTGAGAGGGGGGGGAGGTGAATCAGTTGTCAAATAAATTCAAACCAAAAACTTATTAACCAACTTAATGCTTAATACCAATAAACCAGTTAAGTATGCCGGTAGATAGTGTTAACAGTAAATTGCTATACTAGTAAGGATTAATGCATGAAACATAAACATAAAATCATCCACAACACATGACACCAATATTTGTAAGTGGAAACCCTATAAGGGGAAAAACCATGGTGGGAAACCTTACCCACAATCAGATGATACTACTGCAGATAGTAAGTGTACATAAATGGGGTCTGCACATGCAGAAAGGCCAATAGCCTAGAGCTCACTACTCAATCACAAAATGGGAGTCACACTGACTACAGTTGGATGGTTAAATCCAATAAGAATGTACTGCAAAAAATAGCATCTTCATATGTTGGATTCAGTACCGGTGTAATGCTGATATGCTTCTACAAAAACCTAACTTCACTTTCAAATGATGTCTTCATGTATATCTTCGCTTGATCTCACATATACCTTCACTTAATTCTTTTTTGTATTCCACACTTGATCTTACAAATAAGATCTTACATTTATACCATACCCTAAGACCAATTTTAGTAGGTCGGCTCTACAAGATATTACAATAAAAACATTTTACAAACAATATAATATCCGATGCAATAACCAATTGAACATGTTGGCTTAATGCATTTACAACAATAATAAATCATCTCCATAGTGTTCCATGTTGATCTGGAAAAGATAAACCTGCTGGTGTAACCCTAGATAACCTGGACCTATTTGTCGGTAAAAGCAAATATGAAAATATGAATATACCAATGATTAATTCTTCAAAACAAAGTGTCCACACAATTTCTTCAACATTACCAAGTGTCTTCCATATCATTCCAAGTACCGGTGAACAATATATCTTGCCGATGAACCATATACTAGTAATTGTTGCACAATTTACTTGCTTGCCGGTGAATGTTGCTGGATCTTCAAAGTAGGTGTATTAGTAGGTGTTGACATCAATGACAAAACCATACCAAAATACCAACAGTGCAAGATCTATCATTAGTTTGCCTCCCTCTAAGGCTAATGCCTTAGTTACTGGATGAGTATCCTACTGGTGCAGGAACATTGTGCTCTACCGGTTGAGTAACTGGGGTATATGCTTCAGCTGGTTGATCCTTAGACTTTCTAATCTATTTCTTCTCATGCTCCTTTTGGATATCATCAACCTTTTGTTTTCCCTTCTCATCTCTTTCCGGTGGGTTCTTGCTTCTGCAAAATTTAGCAATATGTCCTGCTTTGTTGCATGCATAGCAAGTGATATTGTTCTTTTGAATTGCCTTGATGTAACCCTGATAATTTCTTGACCTACATTGATTAGCCATATGCCCAAAATTTCCACATGCATGACATTTCATATTCATTCTAAAATTTGTTGTCCTATGACCATACTTTTTGAAATTGAAACACTGTCCGGTACCAAAAATATTATTTTGATTGACTCTATTTCTGCATTGACTTGCCATATGACCAAACTTATTGCAAACAAAGCATCTACCTTTACATTTATGTGCATTGGGTTGTGTTACCAGTGATCTCTGGTTCCAGTTGATTGGTGGATTCTTTTGATTTGAAATACCAAAGCTTTCTCCATGCTCAAATCCAAGACCTCTAGTGTCTCCATTGTTCCTTTGATCCTTCAATAATTCATCAAGCTTTGCAGAACTGGCCTTGAACTTGTCTTTGTATTCATTTGTAGCATCTACATCTCCTCTTAGGACTGCCATCATTCTTTCCAACTCTTGCTTATTGTTTTGGGATTGCACCAATTCAGTTCTCAACATATCATTCTCATGCACGAACCTAATGCATTCTTTAGATCTATCTTTTAGAGATATGGAAATATTTTCTTCATTCTTCTTCCGGTCTTCAATCTCCTTGGAAATCATCATGGTTAGGGCTTGCATTTCATTCTTCATGACACCATTCTCTTGACTCAGCTTCTGATATAGTTCCTTAAGGGCATTCTTCTCTTCATCATCCTGATTTTGTAAGAGTTCCTTCCTTTTGGCTTGAGTAGATGACAACCTCTCTTGCAGGGTAAGGATGACTTCCTTTACAAAATTCAACTCATCTTGCAACTTCATGTTCTTCAACCTTTCGACATCATATTCCTCAAGTGCTACTTCAAGTTGTTTCTCTATACTCATCTCCATGGATTCTAGATTCAAGATCTTCCTCAAGTTGTTAGACTTATTCTGAGGCACCAAGATCTAATACCAATTGTTAGAATCCAAGAACACTGAGAGGGGGGTGAATCAATGTTCTATCAGTATGATTAATTTTAACCTTATTAACAAAACAACTCAGTAACCAGTATGCATAAAAGCAAGTAACAACAAGTGATAATAATACAACCACAAAGATCAACACCATAACACAAAGATTTATATGTGGAAAACCTCAAAGAGGAAAACTATGGTGGGATTGGTGACCCACAATATCTATCAACTGGCCAAATGAATAAATATTACAAGAGGGGCCTGCACATGCAAGAAGGCACACTGCTCATCACAAAGGAGCCTCACTGACTACATATTCAAAATATTAAATTACAAACAAAATTTGAACTCTTAATGTTTATCTGGTATGCTGGATGAGTTCTGGTTTAAGCACTATTTGTACTAGTTAACACAGTCTCCTTCCTTACCAATAACCTAAGTTGCTTACAATCCTCTTGACAAATAACCAAGACTGACTACAGATCATTACATTTACATTCCGTCGATCAAGATCTCGCTCACAAAATATCATATAACTTATGACACATATATCTCCAAAATGACCTAACTGGACTGACATATATTCTTTACATACATAAACATGAATGCCTTATGTCGGCTTACAATCATATTACAAGGTCATTACATGTTGGCCTACACAAAAATATAAACATTAATCTTCGCGACCATTGTCGCTTTAACCTTCGCCAGATCAATCTCCTATGTCGACCTCTAAATATCGGTTCCTAGTTTGTCAATTTCCCTTGCTTGTTGGTTTCCTTGAATGTCGGATATTAAACCTTGAATATCGGTGAGTACTGGTTAAGTAACCAACCCAAAATGATGTGTGTTTCCATCAATAAAAACACCATGAGCTTGGATGAGTGTTAATTGCCAACAACCTCCCCCTTTGGCATTGATGGCAACACTCATGTGAAAAATGGATCGTTGAAGTGTTGTTTTGGTTCTTGCCAGAAAACTAATCTCCCAAAACTGATCTCAGAAGGCTACTCCCCTTGAGCTATACATTACTTCTTATGTCCCTTAATGTTTTTCACATCCAACCTCTCCCCCTTTGACAACAATGCCAAAGTTGGGGCAAATAATATTGAATGAAATAATGAAATCAAAATTGTGTTTACCGGATATAGATGTACTTGAATACATCCGACCCAAAATGATGTGTGTTTCCATCATTGACAACACCATGAGCCTAGACAAGTGTCAATTTCCAACAGATTCTTCAAGGGAATTGAAATGTCAAAATTGAGTCTCCAACTAGCAAAAATTTGACAATTATAAGCTAAAAGAGAAATCATGGGACAAACTAAAACATTGGCAACCCAAAATTGAAATTTTTTACAATATCCCTACAAATTTTAGAGGCCACAACCTGAGCAGGCAATGATGAATTTTTGAAGACATGGTTGTTTCTCTCTTTCCATATCCCTCAAGCCATATGGGGAAGACAAAGAGACCACAAATAAGGATAGGGCTAAGTTAGAAGTGGGAGGGATCCACTAAGCTTGCAAATTAGCAAGGGAGGAGGGGAAGACCCAAGAGATATTCCAAAGAGCATAAAAGTGAGACCACACATCCCAAACAAAAGAGAAGTGAATCTTGAGATGAAGAGAACTCTCACAATTATCACAACATAAGAACCATCTATTAGCTACAATAAGGCCCCTTTTAGAAAATTTGTCCAAAGTAAGTATTTTTTGCTAAAGGAGGATCTAAAAATGATATCAATTTTGAGAATCAATTTGGAGTTCCAAACCCTTTCCCAAAAAGGAGGAGTGTGGTCCATATAATACAAAATCCCAATAGTAAAAGAAGTTGAAAAGTTTCCAGAAGACAAAGCAGTCAAAATAAGAGCATCACCTATAGAAAGATCCAAAGACAAATTAATCAAATTCAAGCTACACTGCAAACTACCAAGCTCTCCACTAATCTTAGTAAGATCTTTCAAATGGTCATCTTGGAAGTAATCCCTAACATGATACCCATACCTTCTAATATAATCCTCCTTGAAGTGGTAAAAAAAAGGAGAATCAGAAAGAGGAGCATGTCCCAACCAACAATCATCCCAAAACTAAATTTAATTGCCTGAGCTGGCTTTCCATTTCAACCCCTTAGTCATGATAGCCTTAGTCTATTGTAAGTGATTCCAAATAGACAAACCTGGGGGAAAGTTTTGAGACTTAATAAATCTACTAAGAAAATCAAAATCTTGGAGATATTTATTCCTCACAATAAGACTCCATTCACTGGTAACATTAAATATCTTCCACATTTTCTTATCCAAGAGAGCCATATTGAAATCTTTTATCCTACAATCTTCAATTTTTTTTGGTTTACAAACCTAACACCAAGAAACCAGGGGGATCCTCTTCCTTTCTTTTGTCCTGAACCATAAGAATCTCTTTTGAATCCTTTCAATAACTTCTACAAACTTGGACAACATTCTAAAAAGATTTATGGCATAAATAGGCAAGTTTTGAAGGGAGGTTTTGAGAAGTTGAACTTTACCATCTTGACTAAGAAGAGACTCCTTCCATCCAGCCAACTTCAAGTTGAACTTGTCAAGAATCTATAGCCAAAACAAATTAGGGGCCTTAGTGAAGAAGGGAAGCCCTAAATAAGTTGGCAGAGACTCAACTTTGCAACCAACAATTTCAGCAATCCTCCTCTATATAACCTTTGGGGTATTAAAGAAAAAAAGAGATCTCTTGTGAAGACTCACCCTTTGGGAAAAGGCAACAACTTAAGAAGCAAATAAGTTATGTGCTTCCAGAATAGAAGAAGCCCCCAAAATAATGGAATCATCAACAATTTGTTAATCAAAATAGATAAGAGATCTGGAAGAAGGATAGCGGCCTTTTAACTTTCCACTCGACACCATGTGCAAAATAGATCTTCCAAAGACCTCCACCATGATAATAAATAACAAGATTGATATAGGTTCCCCTTTACTTAGCCCTCTAGAGCTCGTAAAGAAGACAAAAGGGGAACCATTGATAATCATTGAAAAAATTAGTAGTTGGGAGAAATTGCCATATGATATCCAAGAACTTTTGTCAAAACCGAAAGCATTGAGCACCTTCAGCAAACGATTCTAATTAAATTTATCCTGTACCTTCAAAAGATCAAATTTTAGGAGGAAACCTACCTTTTTGTTAATCATCAAAGAGTTAATATTATCATGAACCGTAACAATAGAATCCAAGATTTAGTGGCTAGGAACAAATCCATTTTGTTGATCCACAATAATGTTGGGAAAAATTCTCCGAAGCTTTATTGCTAGGATCTTAAAAAAAGATTTGTGGATAGAACTGTAGAGGCTAATCAATCTAAAATTCTCAAAAGACTTAGCCCCAGGTGTCTTTAGAATAAGAAAAATAAAGGTCAACTTTAATTCTTTGAGTAATCTCTTACAACCAAAAAACTACTTAACAACATCCCCAATATCTGCAACAGCAATGTCCCAAAATGATTGAAATAAAAACATCAGAGAACTATTGGGCTACGGGGCTTTATTACCATCAAATGAAAACATGGTTGTCTTGATTCATCCAAAGAGATAATTTCAAATCTTCATCAAGAGAGCCTTCATCAGAAAAAATGCAAGAAATGAAAGCCATAGTCTCATTCATGATACCAACCTCTTCTCTCATCCTCCTCCCATATTTAAAAAAGTGGGAAATTCTATTAGAAGCTCTATGTTTAAGAGTTCAAATGTGGAAGAACCTTATTTTTCTATCCAAATTTCAACCATAAAGTCCTAGATCTTTGCATCTATAATTATTTTTCCTTCATAATAATATCATGCAATTAGGAGAGAAGTTTGTTTTCCTACTCTAGTTACTCAACACTATGGCCCTTCATATGAATTTTCTCTTGAATCACCTAGAGATCCTTTTGACGAGAAAATATTACCAAGAGACTCTGTGTTCCATTTTCACACTCTGACCTTAACATGGCTTAACTTCTTGGCAAATTGATACATTGTTGAACCCTCAACTATAATTCCCCACCAATATTTAATTCTATCTCTAAATTGAGGATGGAGGAGCCACACCTTCTCAAACATGAAGGGAAATCTCTTTTTTGTTGTCATCATATTAGCATCCAAGAAAATTTGGAAATGATTAGAACCAATTCGAGAAAGGGTTGAAAGAGAGCATGCATATTTTATTAGCTAGTTAGCCAAGATAAGAGCTCTATCCAATTTAACCTTGATCAAGTATTCCTTAGTACACCTGTTAGACCATGTATAGGATGCCCCTTTGAGGTCCAAGTCAGGTAGAATGTAGTCCTAGATAGGATCCATTAAATCTATCCTAATTTTCAACAAAACCTAAGAACCCCCAAATTTCTCAGCTTTTGAAAGAGGGATATTGAAATCTCCAATGTTAAGCTAATTATCATTACGGTGTTTAAGTCTAAATTTTTTAAATCTTTCCAAAATCTTCTCCTTGCCATCTTATTATTATGAGCATATATATTCAACAAGATCTAGGATAAATCATCATAGATATGAGTGCTGGCATTGCATGAAGATTGTATTGAAGTAGTATAGTGTTAACATTGATGTCAATAGCAACCAGTAATGAAGCAATTAAGCAATCGATAATGAAGCAGTAAAGCAACCAATAATGAAGTAGTGAAGATCAACTAGTAACCCTAACTGATGAAGCTTGGAGATCGGTTGTGATGATTTATGACCGAATGATGATCGGTGATGAAGATGCCACAAAAGCATGTTGCACGTGATGATTTCGAGATGGTTTTGGCACATAAAGATAACCATTTATCTTGGGAATGATCAAATTCATAGTATGAAGTGACAAACATGTGATGGGTTACAAGATTCAAAATGCGATGATCCAAGAGTGGTTGTAGATGCCTAGAAGAATGTAAAGTTGATTGCATGTAATCTAATGGTCAAGATTGAACCGATGTGTTTGTAATTTCTATAAGAATTTTAGGGTTTGTTTTGTGTTACTAACCTAATGTATTTCTTTATAAGGTCAATGAATTGATTGAATGAGTGGTTGGAAAATTTGATTAAGTGTGAAAGTGATTATTGCCAAACTAGGAGGTGTGTCTGCATAATGATGTGAAGGTAGATAGGAGCGATAAAGGATTTGATTCAGCAAGGAAGTACTATTTCTAGATCGATCAAAGAACCTGTTGTTCTCTAACCATTACAACAATTTGAAATCCCCTCATAGGGTAAGCTCTAACAGGCTTGTTGTTAAAATCCTCTAACTAGGTGATCCATTAGCTTGGATTTGAAATCCTCCACTGAGGTTACCTTTAATAGGGTATTACCTTTAACACATTATTTGTAGTCAATCCCTTAACCAAGTGGTCCTTAACCGGATCTTTCCTAACAAAACATTCATGTATAAGCTTCTAACCTGGCTTGGCTCCTAACAGGCCAAACTTTAGAAGAGTTCAAAAATACTAGTGGGTATTCATCCCCATCGTGGTTTTTCCCATTTGGGTTTCCTCATGAAAAATCATTGTATCAAGTGGTGAATGATTTTGTGGATGTGTTTTTGGTATGGTTGATATGAATGATTAATAAATCCACATAGATATATTTAAATGATTGGAAATGATCTGAAATATGTTATTATTGGTATTAGTGAAGTGGTTTAAGGTTTTGGTCAAAGGATATTTAAGTTTTAGATCTATTGCATTATATCACTAAAGTATTAGGTCAACTGGTAAGGTTTAACAGTGCAACTACAGATTTGAAAAGTGTCTAAACTGGTAAACTTTGTGAGTTAATTCTTAGATGAAAATAAGTTTGGTGAAAATTTAGTTTATTAGTCAACTACTGATTCACCCCCCTCTCAGTGGTTGACCAGATCTTTATAGTCTCATCATATTATCAATTGGTATGAGAGAATTCTAGGTCCTCTTAAGTATAAGCCTAATAGCTTGAGGAAAAGATCCAGTAGAAAATGATGAAGAGAGAAGGTCTGAAGTTCAATAGAGATAACTAAAAAATCTGGAGTGATAGGATGAATATTTACATCAAGAGCTTAGGAAGTCAGTATTGGGATCATGTTGTTACTAAGTATAACTATCTTGGTGGAATTTTGATAGATGATCAGAAGAAAGTGCAACAAGAGAATAGCCAAGCATTGGAAGCCATCATCAGTACCTTGTCAGACTTAGAATATGTTGATGTTCATGGATTGGAGACTGCGTATGAAGTTTAGAAGAAACTGGAAGAAATCTATGGTAGTGATGAGCATGTAAAGATAGCCAAGGAAGAGAGTCTCAAAGGAAAATTTGATGACATGAGAATGTACGAAGGTGAAAACATTCAATAGTATGGACAAAGAATCAAGGAGATAGTTGGAGAAATCAAAAGTGTTGGAGGTACAGTGGAGGATGCCACTATGATTAGAAAGGCATTGAGAACCCTTCTACTAGTCTACACTATCAGAGTTGCAACCATTGAAGAACTAAAATCTATTGACAAGCCAAAGGTAACTCTTGACTCTTATCATTGATAAATTGACTACATTTGAATTAAATGGTCTTGATGGAAGTGTTCAGAGGTCAGAATCTACATTTGAAGCCTCAATTTCAACCCCACCAATGAGGAAAAGCGGAGAAGTAAGTTACAATCATGAATCTAGATCCAGCAGACAGGTAGATGATGATGATAGCCTGATGGAACTTGAAGCAATGTTGGCCAAGCGGTTACCCAGAAGTACCGGTAAGTATAGAGGTAAATTATCACTGAAATGTTTTGCATGTAACTGGATAGGACATATTGTTACTAACTATCCTAATGAAGATAACAAGGAAAAACAAGAGAAATATAGGAAGTCTAAAGGAAAAGGAAAAAGAAATTGTTTTATCGTAGTGGATGAAGGTATTATAGATGAAGAATCTAAGGAAGATACAAATGAGGATATTGTCTTTGTTGCTATCAAAGAAGACATATCAGATCAGAAGGAATTGATCTCTCACTTGGATGATTCAGATGACTGGATTATTGACAATGGTTGTTCACACCACATGACTGGTGACTGGAGCAAGTTTCTAAAATTTGACAAATTTGATGGAGGTATTGTCAGATTTGGGAATAACTATCCCGAACCATTTCCCTGAGTGGTAAGAGTAGTGCATATGATGTCTACTAGGTTGAAGGTCTGAAACACAATCTTTTGAGTGTTTCTCAACTCAATAACAAAGGTTACCCATTAGAATTCAAGAATGGAGTTTGCAAGATCTTTGGAAGCAAAGGTGAACTGATTGCAACTAGCAAACAAACCAAAGGTATCCTATTTCACTTAAACTCTAAAATCAATAGTTGTTTGATTGCAAAACTAGAAGATAGTTGGCTTTGGCATCAGAGGTTTTGCCATGTGAATTTTGATAACAATATAAGAGTCAGCAAGTCAAAATTAGTAAGAGGATTTCTATAGTTAGACAAATTGGTGAATGCTTTGTGCAAGGAATGTCAGTTAGGGAAAATGAAAACCTCAACCTTCAAGAGAAAATCTTTCTCACCTAAACATTTGCTATATTTGGCTCATACTAATCTATGTGGACCAATGAAGACTAGGAGTATTTAAGGAGATTGATACTTCATGATATTTACTGATGACTTCTCAAGGATGATGTGGGTCACATTCTTGAAAGACAAGACATAAGCATTCAGAAAATTTAAAGCATTCAGAGCCTTGGTTGAGAATGAGAGTGGAAGGAAGCTGAAATATTTAAGAATTGATCAAGGTGATCAATTTACTTCAGAGGAATTCAATAGATACTGTGATAACAATAGGACCAAGAGACAGCTATTTGCACCAAGGACACCATAGTAGAATGGTATTGCAGAAAGGAACAACTGGTTAGTAGTTGAAGCTGCTAGGACTATGTTAATTCAAGGAGGTGTAGCTAAGACATTTTGGAGAGAAGCTATCAACATAGCTATTTATACAATGAATCGTATATTAGTCAAAAGAGGTAAAGATAAAACACCCTATAAATACTAGTATAGTAGATCCGAATGTTAGTTAATTCAAAAAAATTTGAAGTAACTAAGATAACTTCTTCTAGTTAATACACCTACATTCTTATCTACAATAATTTGATCAGTGTTGTGATTGAGTCTAACATACCTTGGAATAACATGATCTTGGTTTTCAGGTTCTTCTTCTTCTTCACTTTCTTTATCTTCTACAAGACCTTCCTATTCTGATTGAACTGGGACTTCTATGTTCAGTTGTCCAACTTTTGCCCTTACAGGTTTCGGTTCCAAAAACAATGTGTTTGGTTCTTCTTCTTCCTTCTCCTTGCTAGTTTCTTCAGATTTTTCAGGAAATTCATCTACTCAGACATTGACACTTTCAGTGATCTTCTTAGTCTAGTTCTTATAGCACTTGTAATCTTTTATCTTAGTGGAGTAACTGACATTCGGTGATCTACCTTCAATCCTCCTCATACTTCCTACTGGAACCATCCCACCTCCCAAAAATATTTATATGTTACTAATAGATATCCATTTTGGTTTGGTATTAACAAACTAAATTCAAAATTTTCCCAACCCATAAATAATGTCAAAGTAGAATATGGAATGTTTGGCAAAGTATAAAATGTGTTTTTTTCCCCATTGTCACTTTTTGGACCCCCATAATCCCGCACACACCCTAAGCCTTTTCTAAGCCCTTTTCTTATCCTAATTTAAAAAAACTATTTTATTTATTTAAATTTTTCTTTTTCCTAAAATTAAATTAACATTTTATTATTTAATTTATGTGGTCCTTTCCTCTAATAATTAAATAAATTCTTTAATTTTTTTAATCAATTCATTACCTTTTTTCTCTTTCCATCATCTAAATGACAAGATGCCCAATTTTTATGATCCATCTTAACCATTGCCTTTATTTTTTTATTTCCTCTAGCTACCCTTCAATCTTAGCTGACCACCTTTTGTCTCACCTATTTATCCTATCCCTCCACTTTTAGGAAGTTCTCTATAAAAGAGACTTCCTCTTCTCATCTTTCATATATCAAATCTTGGAGCATACTTGCACTCTATTGAAATCATAGCTTACATCAAGTATACATCATCACAACCACATTTTTTCCTCATTGAGCTCTTGTGCAAGAATAAAAATATGAGAACAACCTTATCAAAACAAGATCAATAGAGATGGGAGAACAATGAAAATCAAACCTATTTGAATGTGTGAAGGTATTGTTCTATGCCTCAATGTCATGTGTTATTAAGCTAATTAGAAAATAAGAATGAATCACCAATTCTTAACTAATTAATGAATCACCAATTCTTAACTAATTAACAAATATCAAACATAATCAATGAAAATCAATACAAGAAATGAGAAATGAATTCAAATATAAACCCCCTCATTCTGCATCTTTGCTTCCATTGTGCTTCTCCAATTTGAGTGGTTGGTGGCTATTAGCTATTGCACCAATTTCCTGCATACAAATATTTTGAAGACTTTGATTATGTGATTCTAGCTTGAATTGAAAAAATGATGTTGAATTTATAGATTTTCAACACAAAGGTGGGGAGAAATAAAACTCAAGTGTTGATTGATAGATAGCTAAAATTGATTGATCAATGAACTAGTCATGATTGATTTGTTAACTCAATAGATTGGTCTATTAACAGGATTGATTGGTGAGTGAAATCAATTGATTGGCTAGTAAACTCATTTGATTGATCAGTAAACTGAATAGACTAGGGAGATTACTAAATTGATGGATTAGTCATAAAAAGCTGATTTTGAGTTAAAAAAGATGATTGATGAGCTAACTGAGTTAACTAATTTGATCAATCAGTTCTGATTTAGCATGTGTTGTAGGAATTTGAAATTGAATTTGATTTTAATTTTCAATTTGGATTTGAATTTGGTCATTCGAATGCTAAAATGCACATGAAATTAACTGAAATTCAGATTTGGGGAAATGTGAGTTTGAAAATATGAAATTAGATGAAATTAAGTGAAATTCGAATTTGGGGAAATATGAAATGAAATTAGATGGAATTAAGTGGAATTATAATTTGGGGATTTGGAGGAATTTAATTAATTAATCTAAATAATTTAAATGAAATTATTGAAACTTAGGAGATTGAATTAATTAAATAATAAAGATTATTTAACTAAAGAAAAGGTCGTAATTAATTAAATAATTGATATTTAATTAATAATTGAGATAGGGTTTATCGATTAAAATGATTTGAGAATAGAAATAGAATAATTAGAAGTGTTGAAGGGTGATGATTAGAAGAAATAGTTAGTTTAATCAAATAATTAAAGAATTTCTTAATTAAATAGACGAATAATTAGTGTAGAATTAATAAGACATTTTACATGTCTACATTTGCCCCTCTTTGACATAATGTCAGAATGGTGTTGTTTCAAAGAAAACAAAAATAAAACTACCCCAGTATGTCCCGGTGACACTTAGGGTATAAATATGCACCCTCGGAAAAAGTGGTCGAAAAATTGTGGAAGGAAGACCAGTTTTTTTGGAAATGTGCTAGATAGTGATAATATGAAGTTTGAAATGGTTTTGATCTCATTTGCTATATCTACAACTCCATTGAATTTGGAGGGGTCTATGAGCGTTATGGTGAGAAAAACCCTAATTTTAAGATTATAAATTAAAAATTGGTATTGATTTGAGCTCATTTGCACTATTTGTTTTGCAAGAAGTCCTTAAAAAGTGCTTTCGACGTCCTTGGAGAGAAATGGTAGGTCACAGAGCGGGGCTGCATTTATCTGAGTGAGTGCGGTCTTATTAGAGACCTCTTGGCTTTGGTGGCATGGTGAGTTGTCATGATTTTTTTCTCGTTTATATCTTTTTTTTCTAAAATTTCAATCGTTTGATGATATGTCATATTTCATGAATTTCGCAATTGACTGTCAATTTTGCCGCAATTGACATTAGTATTTTTCAATTGATGTTAATGTACCACATTTGATATTGTAGCTAAAAATATTGTAAAACATCAAATACATCATAAGCTATGAAACCACAAACATAACCTAGTATATGATAATTCTAGCAAAACATTCAAAAGAAGAAGGAAATAAAAACACTATTATACTATGCAAACCATATATTTGAGCTCATTCCTTGACCTCCATTGTTTCTCTTTCTCCTCCAAATTATTGTGGATCTCACCTCCAAAATGCAAGTGTATGCAAGCAAGATTATAATTCAAAAATGATAGCGTAAGGATACTAGAGACGTGGTCCTCAAATGATTGAAAGAGGCCTCCAATTTATAGAATTTGGAGAGAGATGAGACAAGAATTCGATGGATGAGATCGATTCAATCTGACGGTCAACATCGCATGCAAAGGGGAGTCTCTTGGGAAATTTCCATTTTGATAGCAAGTGGAAGATGAGTTAGAAGGACAATTCCATTTTCGACACTTGGTCGAAAATGGAAACTTTGCCTTTGAGAGAGGAGACAAGTGATTCACTTTTTAGAAAGTGAATCACTTAAGTGAAGACATTTGAGTGAGGTGGAAATTAATAATTTCACTCATAAAATCAAATTAGCTAATTAATATTAAAAAAAAATATTAATTGTGACATGGACAAAAATATGGTGAATAAATAAATATATGTTTATTTATTCAAAAAGGGGCATGTTAGTAAGAAAGGGGATTAATTAATTAACCTAGGGTAAATGATTTGAATAAATTAAGATACCAACCCTAATGATGAATTAAGTCCCAATAGTGATGATTGATTGGCTAATAATTGATGAAAATTAATGACAATTGACTGAATTTGACAACAAAATAGGACAAAGGATCGAAAAAGACCCAAAATTGATAATGATTTTGATAAGAGACTGATAAGATTGATTGATAATGACTTGATAATATTAATTGATATTGAGGTTGATAATTAATGACTGATTAATTATCAACAAAGAGGGAATTAAGTCTAATTGTCAAGATGATACCAATTCGAATGATTTAAAAATGAAAAAAAAATTGCCAATTATAATGATTTAGGACCAAATGTGATTGAACGAGATTGATGAGGGTTGGATTTGAAATGAATTGAAACTAGAGGAATGACACAATGCCAACATATGATGAAAATCAAATGTGACATAGAAGACATGCTAAGAATTAGGTTAGCAATGTAAGAGTGATGACCAATTTTGAGTGACTACAGATATTTTATGTCGCACTTGCTTCTCTTGATTCGCATTTACAATTTTTGCTTCGTAGTTACTAATTTTGTTTCGCATTTGCTGAAATTAATTCGCATTTGCTAATTTTACTTCGTAGTTGATACAAGTATGTCATATTTGATAGTAAAGGCAATTTTTTCTTATGCATCCTAATAATTTGATGATGTAACTGATTCATTTTTATGTTTTCCAAATGTAGGCGCATTATCTAGTACTGTTTGCTAGACAGACAAGGCCAAATGGCCTTGATCGACGTCATGTGTTGGACCCAGAGGATACCGCTTTGTTACGACAGGTTGGATTATATTACATAGCACATTTGCCTAAGGTTACGACCAACAAGGCCATGATTACTGCTTTGATTGAGCAGTGGCATTTAGAGACATGTTCATTTCATCTACCAATAGGTGAGGCATCCATCACACTTGAGGATGTGTGGTGTATCTTACACATTCTAATATTTGGTACATGAGTTACTTTTGATCGTCATGATGGTTTTTTTCTCTGTGTGTACATTGTTTGAGTGTGAGGAGCAGGATCTACATATTCATGATTGTTACGAGATTCATTAGGATGATTTTGATTATGATGATCTCACCATTGTTCTTGCTTGCACTGTTGTTGGATTATTGATCCCTGATAGACATACCCATGGTTTCCTTGTTGGATGGGGATGAGTCATAAATGATATGATTATTGATAGACGTGTGTTTGCTTGGGGTCCTTGTCTTATTTCCACTTTGTATCATCATATGCATGGGATTGTTTACTTACAACAGAAATCAGTTGGATGTGGCATGAAATTGCTCCAAACATGAGCTTGGGAGCACATAGATATCTTTTGTCTTGCATTACATATTGATTTAGAGCTAGATCAGCCATATGCTTACGGGTACACTATTGGTGTGAGACATAGGGTATCAAGTAACATCTTCGATTGACATCACTAGATTGATATATTACAGTATTTCTTATGGAGACCTTATCTTACTTGCCCTAGTTGGGCTGATGATGCCCAACATCTTCTTTTTTGTCAACAATAGAGATATCTTATTGGTTGAGATGTGCGTGGTCACATGGTTATTAACATGCATCTTATTGGTCGTGTTCTCTGACAGTTCAGGGAGATACATGGTATTTCAGATGTGACAACTTATTTTGCTCACACTACTAAAGAGGTTGGTGATTGGGGTGCTTGTGTGCAGCCTCATGTTGCTATTGTTGAGTTTGATGCTCTTGCTCCTATTTAGTGGGGGTGTCATAATTATGTAGCAGATCCCGGGTCCACAACATAGTATAGTGTATGGTGGATACTGTAGACACCTAAAATTGTCATGTTTAATTAAATAAATATTTTATTTATTTAATTATCTAAGCTTAATTCTTCTATTAATTAAATAAATCATTATTTATTTAATTAATTCATTTATCCTCTTCTAGCCTTATTTCTCATTTAAATAAATACATTTATTTATTTAAATTATCCTTTTCCTAAATTAAATAAAGTCTTATTTATTTAATTATCCTACTTCTTCTATTAATTAAATAAATCTTTATTTATTTAATTAATTCATTAACCTTTTCTACACATGACACATGTCATTCATCTCTTAATTCATACACTACCTACCCCTTTCATTATTTTACTATTTCTTCTACCTACCCTCTAATCATAGCCGACCTCCTTTTACACCTCTCAATCTTATCCCTCCATTTCATATAGTGTCTTCTATATAAGGAGATGCTTCCTTCATTATCAACCCTAATCAAGCATTCTAATGAACTAATTTTTGATCACTTGACTACACTACGATCCTACTTGCAACCACATTCCGTTCTTTGTTGAGCTCTTGTGCACATAAAAATCTGAGAGCAAATATATCAAGCAAGATCAATGGAGATAGGAAGAATGGAGATCAAAATCCTATTGGACATGTGATGGTATAATCTTTGTGATTTCATGTGATTTGCATTGTCTTAGGTAATCTTCATATGTTATGGTGGATCTTTGTTAATTGTTAGGCTAGGGTTTTGTGGTTGAATTCATTTAGCCTTTCAATATTGTTGATATTGTTATCCAGTTTCACCATATACATTTTGGCACGCCCGGTGGGACCCTTGTCCATTTTCATTTGACCCCCTTGTTGTAGGTCTTGTGTTTTTGAAGTTGCAGATCGGACATTTTCGGCAGCATTTTTGGTATTTTCGCGTCTACGCACTTTTGGATCACATTTTTGATTTTCTGGTGCATCTGAGACAGCTGGATCCGCGTCTGTGTTTTGGTCATATTTCATTTTGCAGGTTCCAGGGAGGCACGTCTGTGTTACTGAAACGCGTCTGTGTCGTTTTCACCCGCGTCTGCGTACAGAAAGCGCGTCTGTGGTTTTTAATCGTGTCTATGTCTCATAGAACCACGTTTCTATTTTGGAGTCATGTCTGCATAGGCGGTAATCGCGTCTGTGTATTGCCCGTTTCAAAATTTTGGAAATTGTATTGATTCGGTTTTTAGATTTTGCATTTAGGGTTTCAAATCTGGTTTATTTTTGGACTAACATTTTCAGATCTAGCTAACACAATTGGTGCAGCTTGCCTTGGAAGCTAAATCGTTTGGTTGAAGGCCCCTATTTTCACAAAGTCTTTTGGGTTTTAAAATTTACCTAACTTGTGTGTTTGCAGGAAGGGGTGATTATTTCAAACAACCCAAACTACTAACAACTCTTTGTTGCAGGTCCTTGGCAAGAGTTCTTGATTTTTTTATTGTGTGCCTTGTTTTCATAGACTAGCAAACAGTTCCATTAGTGCACTAAAATTGAATCATTGTCTTTTTTGTCTTGAGCAATAGGCTCTTTTTGTTTAATCTTTAGAGGGCCTGTCTTCCTATGTGGTCATTAAGACTACTAGTGAGAAGAGAATGACCCAAGTGGTAGCGAGGAAAACCCACCTCATCCATGGTGAAAACTATGAATAACGTGTGCTGATTAGTTCATACCAACACTATGTCTCCCCATAAACCCGTTTGATCAAATTTATTTGATCAGTTGTAGGGCGTAACCCCTACTGGCTGGGAGCCTTCTGTATTTATAGAGCTGAAAGTGTCGCATGTATGGCCACACGAGCGGATGCCCTTACTAGCACCATTTTGTTTTAGAGGCCCAAATCCTTCTAGTTGTTGGGACAGGAGGTCGAACCTCTGGTAGCGGCCCACACACATACGGTTCTTAGTAGAGATACAAAGTTCGCCATGGGGAGTTTTCATGGGGACTGGTGCTTGGCTGACCTGAGAAGTGAGTGCCGAGGGTGGAGCCAGTGAGGTCAAGCATCTAAGTATCTGCTCTGAATAGCGTAGCCTCGGGGGTAAAACCCCATGTGGGATCAACAACTATTGTCTTGGCCAGCCATAAGAATTGTGCTTGACTTATTTTAAACATTCAAACATTCAAGACCAAACAGCAAAACATTGTGTCTTTTGTGTCTTCAAGTGTATGCAAAAACAATTTTACATCAAACAACACACTTTTCTTGGAGTCATTTTGGAGTCTAAACACTTGCAAACATTGAGTCCTCATCAACATTGTGTCCTCTTGTCACAAAAAATAGTCAAACAGTCAGATTTGGTCACAACAAAACGACTTCACAGATTGGAAAAAATTGCACAAATTTTACAGAAATGCGTCTGTGTCTATTTTAACTGCGTTTGTATTGTCTAGGTGCGTTTGTGAAGGGCAGAATAGTGTCTGTGTTTATAATGGCATCTGTGTTGAATAGAAACACGTCTATGTCGGATAACCGCATCTGTGAAGTATACAGGCGCGTCTGTGTTCAAAATTGCAAAAAAATTTACAGTCCAGCAAACATAAGCTTGAAAATCTCAGAAACGCATCTGTGTTCAACATAGTAGCGTCTGTGTCAAGAAATCGCGTCTGTGAAGTATACAGTCACGTCTGTGTCTAGAATTGAAAAACTGTTACAGTCCAGCAAGAAAACACAGTCAGTTTCGGAAATCTTGAGCTTCCTAGGTCATCTCTCTAAGGTTTCATTTAGCATTCAACATGTCCTTGGGTCTCACATAGTCCATCATTGCTTCACATCTCATTTTACATTCATACTTGTCTAAACTTGGGTCAAAAGGTCACTTGCTTGTCCTCATCATACTTTGTCAACACACTACATACAACAACATTTTGCTAAGTGGTCCCTCATCAAGGTTTCTTACCTCTGGGTCTCATTTGGTCTTACTTACGGTCAAGGTCAGCTTACCTCATCAAGAGAAACTATCCTCTCTTTGGAAGTCACACCTACTCTACTACATACATACTTGGTCTTACACTTTAGACAATTGCAAGTACACCTCAGATTCATTTACGCTCCATACAACTCTTGGTCTTCCATCCTTTTTCTATTTTCATCTAGTCTTACACATCTTGGTCAATACCTAGTTCATGGTTGAAACCCATCTTCAAAAATCTATGAGAGAAACTAAAGAGGCTCAAGAGTTCGCAAACATGAGTTCTTATGAGTATGAGAATGATATCTTTTTCAACACTGATCACACTACATTACCTGACATGGATGTCTATAGAAACGTTCCAAATGTTGAAAACACAGGCACTACAAACAACAATGCTACACACAATGACAATTTGGACAACTTATCAATACATTCAGCAGATGTGGAAGAATCCATTATGAATCCCCATTTCAATCGATTGGTTGAGGAAATAATGAGGAGAGATAGGCAATACTTCTTACACATGATGGCACAAAGTGGAACCAAGATACCTCATGATTTTGACATGTCTCAAATAATGGAAAACCGACCTTTGCAACAAACTCACTCCAACATGGATCAAAGGAGACCTAATAGTGGAGGAAATAGAGGACCATATATGGTGCCTGAATCACCATCGTCTTTGCTTCAAAAACCAAAGGTCCCACATACACATGGTCAAGCCTATGATACTTACCTTCGTAGACCAGTATGGAAGTCTTATGCAGACAGATATGCTAATGCTAAGGATCAACCAAAGCAATTGGATGTTCAAAGGCATGCTCAAAATTTGGACACAAGGAAACCTCATGTCAAATTTGGGGGCAACACAATGGAACATGACATGCCTGTAGAGTATGGTATACATGCGCAAAATAGATATGGTGTTCCTCAACATGAATCTATACCAAGTGCTCCATATATGCCACATCACTATAGACCTCCTCCATATGAACATGTGTATGATCAATATCATCCATATATGCAACATGCTCCTCCTCCAATTGGTACCTCAAACATGGGGTATGGTCCAAGAAGTCGATCTCCACCTAAGAGCAATTTGGAACAACAAATTAGAGACTTACAAAAGAAAATGGAGGACATAAATGCACCAAAGCCAACATACACAATGAGAGACATATGTACTTATCCATTTGACAAGAGCATTCCAATGCCTCCATTTCCTACACATTTTGTGACGCCTAAATTTGACAAGTATAGAGGAAAAGGGGATCCTAAGGCACACATAAGACAGTTTTTCACAGCTTGCATTGAAGTAGCAACAGAAGAGACATATTTGAAGAGATTATTCCCACAAAGCTTAGGCGATCAAGCTATGGAATGGTTCTCCCAACTCCCACCTGGTATTAAGTCATGGGGTGACTTAGTAGAGGCATTTATTCAACATTTCTCCTACAACATAGAGACAGACATATCAGTCACTACTTTGTGCAACACCAAGCAAAAAGAGGGAGAATCTTTTGCATCATTTTTACAAAGATGGAGAAATCTAGCCAGCAGATGCTCTTGTGAAATTCCACAAAAACAAATGGTAGAAATGTTCACCCAGAATGTTAACAAGGACATTGGTTATGATCTAAGAAAAGCTTGTTTGTCCACCTTCAAGGATGTCATTGAAAAGGGCTTAGCAACAGAAAAGGTCCTAATTGAACAAGGAGTCATTAAGATATTCAAGGAAAACAAAGATGACTTTAAAGGAAAAGACAAGCCAAGATTTTGGAATAAAAACAAGAACACAGTCAATGATGGTGTTGTTGATGCCAACACGGTGCAACCAAAAGTCATCTTTTCAGGATCAAGTTCTACAAACAATCAAGTGAATACTCAAACAACTTCTAGATCATGAAGGAAGTACACTCCATTGGGAGAACCACTTGAGTCAGTTTTCAAGAAGCTAGTGGCAAACAAGGTAATCATAGTTCTAGATTTTCCTCCATATGAACCAAAGGTTAAACCAAATTGGTGGAACGATGATGAGTATTGTGAATTTCATAAAAGAAAGGGTCATAAAATAGGTAATTGTCATTGACTGAAGAACATCGTACAAGATCTCATTGATAGAGGTGACATTGAGATTGAGGGACACTCATCCAATCAAGAACATGAGATGTTTAAGGAACCATTCCCAAAGCACGACAAGGGAAAAGATAAAGTCACAGATGATCAAGCCAACTATACTAGAGCACCTTACAACTATGATTCAACTATCAATCATATCTCGATGGACAATCATATCTCTACTATTACCATCAAGAACAAAAACCTTGAGAATCCTCCTCAGCGACCCAAGATTGTCCTAAGAGGTGTTGGATCTTCTTCCGAACCTACTTCTGAATGTCATGTTACAACTCATCAAGGTAAAATTACTTTGCCAGGTGCTTCAACTAAAAACACCACTTCTTCATCTACCAAACCTAAGTATGACCTTGTAGAACAGTTAGGGAAGACACCCACGCTCATCTCCATCCTTGAGCTCTTACACATATCCCCCGCTCATAAAGCTATTCTTGACAAAATCTTGAGAGATACCGCTGTTCCTACTGATCTGAATGTGGACCAGTTTCAAACCATGGTGGGATACCTTTCCATTCCACATTCCCTTACGTTCACAGAAGCCGATGATGCCTCCGTAAGTCAGCCACATAATGCACCATTACATATTGAAGCCTTCATACACAAACATCGAATAAAGCGAGTCCTGATAGATGGAGGAGCTGGTCTAAACATTTGTACATTGAGCACCATTAAACAATTGGGATATTCTGATAAAGCTGTGAATTCTACGAATCAAATCACCATCAAGGCATATGATGATGAAGAGCACTCATCCAAGGGCACAGTCACCTTACCTCTAAGAATTGGGCCAGTTACAAAGGATGTGGTTTGTCAAGTCCTAGATCTAGATCGCACTTATAATATATTGCTAGGATGTCCTTGGATTCATGAAATGAGGGCAGTCCCATCGACATATCACCAATGCATTAAGTTTCCTCACAATGGAGTCAAAGTAACAGTTAACGGTGATCCTAATCCATTCATATATTGCAATAACCTGAGATCACATACGGAAACCATCATTCCCAGTAATCGTGAAGCTATCCCTTCTTTGGCATACATTGACCCTGAGTCATTGAAACCTTCGACATCAAAATAGGGTGAACTTAAAGGCAAATTTCAGGACAAAGGCATGGGAGAATACACTTTAAATCAGATCATGTATTTACGACAAGTCATGAGCTCTCCAAAAGAATATGGAAGGCCACATCCTAACAAGCAAATATCCATCATAGTATTCAAATGGGATCCTACTACCTTTCAAAGATGGGGCGAACTGGAAGAGGAAAGTTTATACAAAATGCTCTACAAAGACATTGAAGATGACACACAAGATCAGATCAATATACCCTGTGAGAAATATGGCAAAGGCTTCAAGATTCTACAAAAATTCAGGTATGATGGAAAAAGCCCTCTTGGGTTACGAAAAGAAGGTGTTATGGAGCCCTTACAACCTAAATTGACTGTAAAAAGGGAACGCTCAAAGGGACTTGGTTTTCTGACTTCCAAGATCCACACTAAAAGGACAGAAGAGGCATCACGAATCAAAATTGCCAAAATTCAACAAGAGGATCGCTATTCCACAGACTCCAACGAATGGGAATGGGGTTCAGACAAATCCTCCAGTGACTATGAGCTCACTGAGACATTCAGAGAGCCAGATGAACCCACAAAAGAGGAGGAGTTTTATAACAAATTTAGAGTTGGTCAAGAAACAACCCATGAGGAGTCTACACAGTCCTTGTCTCAAGGTTCTAGGTTGAAATCACATAGGATGAGAACACCTGTTCCGGAATGCGCTACTAGTGATGATAATTTGGATTTGTTCATGATCGAGACTGATGAGGAGAGTGCCATCGATGACCTCGATAATTACCTTGACATACTCGAATATAACCACATCTTCACTCTTAACCCCGCAAACTCCGAAAACATTAAAGGCCTTCCCCTTGTTCACCCCCAACTCATTGACTGGGATTATGAAGGACCAGCATAGTTTGACACATTCCAAAATGATGAAGCTGTTATTGACTATTTTGGCATACGAGATGATCTTCCCCTTGGGGACCATAAAGCAGGATACACTATAGAACTCAACAACATGGCATATTTTGGTGAGGGTGTTGGACCTTCCAGTCGCAAAAATGTGAAAATAAGAACAAATCAAGGGTCTTATGGAGAAAACCACACTGTGGCGCTATCTGATCCCAAAAAAGTAAAAAGAAAGGATGTATCTGAGGGTGAAAACCTCTCTGAGGCACCCAAATATGGAAGGCTCGACATTCTCCCAACCTCGTATGAGGAAAAGTCATCCATGCTGGTAGAGGAGACTATCAAAACAAACATTGGTATGGAAGAGGTTCCACACAACATATTCCTGGCTAAATCATTGACAGAGTCCGAAAGGTCACAGTTCATAAGTTTCTTCAAGGAACGACAAATCAACTTTGCATGGTCATACGCTGATATGCCTAGACTAGATCCAGATTTGGTAATGCATCATTTGACAGTCAAACTGGGGGAAAAGCCAGTGAAACAAAAATTAAGAAAAATGCATCCACAAGTGGCATTACTAGTCAAAGCAGAGCTAGAGAAGTTATTGGATGTCGGATTCATATGCCCAATTGATTATCCTAAATGGATCTCCAATTTAGTACCTATCAGTAAACCAGATCGCAGTATTAGAATATGTATAGATTTCAGAGACATCAACAAATCTTGTCCAAAAGATGACTTCCCATTACCAAATATTGACTTGATTGTTGATCTCACAGCAGGTCACGAAATGTTATCATTAATGGATGGATTTTCTGGTTATAATCAAATAAGGATCGCACCCAAAGATCAACACAAAACATCATTCACTTGTCCTTGGGGAACTTTCTGTTGGAATGTCATGCCCTTTGGACTAAAAAATACAGGTGCTACATATCAAAGAGCAATGACCACTATCCTTCATGATCTCATGCACATAACTGTGGAGGATTATGTTGATGATCTCTTAGGTAAATCAGTAGACAGAGATACACATTTGGACATACTTTCAGTCATCTTTGATCGGTTGGAAAAATACAAAGTAAGATTAAATCCCAAGAAATGTGTCTTTGGAGTAACCTCCGGGAAGCTCCTAGGATTCATTGTGTCCAAAAGAGGAATTGAAGCTGATCCAGTAAAAGTCAAGGCTATCTTGGACATGCCACCACCCAGAAATATCAGTCAACTTCGATCCTTACAAGGGAGACTCTAGTCTATACGAAGATTCATAGCACAACTTGCAGATAAGTGTAATCCTTTTCAACACCTGCTACATAAAAATATTAAATTCAAATGGGATGACAACTGTCAACAGGCTTTCTAGACGCTCAAAGATTATCTTCTAAATCCGCCAGTTCTGATGCCACCAGTTCCAGATCAACCACTGTTATTATACATTTTAGCTACTCCAACAGCATTGGGGGCACTCTTAGCACAACAAATTGCTGAAGGCAAGGAAAAACCAGTATATTATATCAGTCGCACATTGGTGGGATATGAGCTAAACTACACACCAATTGAGCGTGCATGCCTCGCTATGGTCTTTGCTTCACAGAAATTACGACATTACATGCTTACTCATAAGACTAAGCTAGTTTCAAGGATAGACCCATTGAAATACCTTCTCAATAAAGCAACACTTACTGGGTGACTGGCCAAATGGGTAATGATCCTTAGTGAATTTGACATCGAGTATGTGGACAGAAAAGCAATAAAAGGACAAGCCATCACGGATCAATTAGCAGATGCCCCCATGATTGATGATGTTCCTCTAAATTCAGAATTTCCAGACCAATCCATTTTAACAATATCACATGCAAAGCCATGGCAACTATACTTTGATGGCTCATACACACAGCATGGGGCAGGAGCTGGTATTCTCTTTATAACTCCTCAAGGAGACTCTATATCAAAATCATACCGCTTATCATTTCCTTGTACTAACAATATAGCGGAATATGAGGCATTAACAACTGGATTACGAATTGCAGTTCAGTGGAAGATCTAGGAACTTCATGTTTTTGGGGATTCCCAACTTGTCATCCGTCAAGCAACTGATGATTACCAAACAAAAGATGAAAAATTACTGCCTTACAAACAAATGGTGGATGATTTGAAACAACACTTCACAAAGATAGAATTTGAGTAGATACCAAGAGAGCAGAATCGTGCTGCAGATGCCATGGCTACAATTGCTTCACTAATTGATCTACCTCAAAATGAGACCTGCTATGAGTTCTTGGTAGATAACCTATTGGTTCCTTCATATGAGATCACTCCTACTAAAATGATATGCGTTGTTGGTCCCGAATCCCAGTTATATGGTTCCATCTTTACATACCTTCGCGATAATACCCTACCTCTTGATCTATCAAATAACCAATGCCGCACCTTCATTCGCCAATCCTCTCGATATGTCATTTTAGCTGATACCCTATATCGGCGAGGTCTAGATGGCACTCTTCTTAGATGTCTAGAAAGAGATGAAGCTCAGATTGCGTTACGTGAAGTGCATGAAGGGATATGTGGTCCACATGCTAGTGGTCCTACCTTGGCCAAGAAACTCATTAGGACTGGATATTACTGGCCCAATATGGAAAAAGACTCATATCAGTTTGTTAAGAAATGTAAGCAATGTCAAATTCATGGAGACCTCATACATGCGCCAGCACAAGAACTACAACCACTTGCGTCTCCTTGGCCCTTTTGTCAGTGGGGACTCGATCTCATAGGCAAGATTCACCCTCCTTCCTCTAATGGTCATAAATTCATTATCACAGCCACAGAGTATTTCACAAAATGGATTGAAGCTGTGCCTCTCACACAAATCACTGGAAAACAAATTGCCACCTTCATCCTTAACTATATCATATGCCGATATGGTATTCCTGTTTCCATTATTACTGATAACGGGCATCCCTTCAAAAATCAGGATGTTCATGAACTCTGTGACCGCTTCCATATTTCCCATCGTTTCTCCACACTGTATTACCCCCAAGGTGATGGCCAAGCTGAGGCATCTAATAAAACAATCCTTAAAATCCTCAAGAAGACAGTCGATGACGTTGGCCGTAATTGGCATATCCAACTCAATCCTACACTTTGGGCCTACTGCACAAGTGTCCGCACACCTACAGGAGCTACACCCTATTCACTTGTTTATGGCATTGAAGCCATCTTGCCTATTGAGGTTGAGTTACCCTCTTTACACATCTCTTTGCAAAACATCATCACTGATGAAGATTACAGGGTCTCTCACTTACAAGAACTAGAACTGCTGGATGAACGGAGACAAACTACTTTTAATCATCTCAAGGCTTACCAACAATGAATGAGTCGCAGCTACAATCACAAGGTCAAGCCTCGCACATTTGAGGTAGGTGACTTGGTTCTCAGAGAAAACCCCAAGAATCAGCAAGACAGAGAGAAGAAGGGCAAGTTCGAACCAAATTGGCTTGGTCCTTACATTATCACAGCAGTATATGGCTCTTGGGCATATCAGCTCTCAACTATAGAAGGTGAACCTTTGGAGGATCCTATCAACAGCATGCACCTTCACAGGTTCTACACATAGCTCTTCGGAATATCCTAATTCAAAAATACAAAAAAATTCAAAAATACAAAAAAAAAAAATTATAAAACAAAAAAAATCGTTACTTGGTGAAAACCTGGCAAACAGGCGCCTTGTGACACAAAAAACATTGAAAAATCAAAAAAAGTAAAGAGAAATAATTTCGTCCAATGGTGAAAACCACTTCGGTGGTGCCCTGGGCAAGTACCATGGTGAAAACTGGGTCACCAGCGCCATGCGTAGAGACATTGCTCCTCCCTCCTTTAGGATTCACTTTCATCCTTTCACTTTGCACACACTCACGACCAATTCATCCATAATAAATCAAATCCTATCTGTGGCTATGGAAAATCCTATGTCTAGTGATGGGTGTGGAACTAAGAACATCACATGTTTCAAGGAGTATAGTTTCTTCCAGCTTCCTTCAGTCTATCCACGCATAATCCGCAATAAAGCAGCATTTGCATCACAGATCTGCAATAAAGTTTCAGCTTCATGGATTCAGTCAGTTTCAGATGAGACAGCAGCAACAATGAGCTTCAACAAATCAAATCTTTCAACAGACTCAGACAACATATGGTTCAGTGCTATCTATCCTTTTTGTGAAAGTAAACATTGTGACCACAATCGAATAAGACTTATACAAGTGACAAGAGACACTAAACTTGAGGACTACAGTGGATGTTGGTGTCAAGTCTTGGTTTTCTTTTGATTTTATCTTTTGGTGACATATCTTTTAAGCTTTTCTAGGATGTCTCTGACTAGAGATTCTATCTCCAGGATGTCTTTGACTAGAAAGGCAAGGATGGGGTATCGTCACCTATTTGTATTTGCTGTCTGTGGATTGTCTCTTAGTAATGTTGTGACTTGTCCAAGGATATGAGGACACTGTGAGTCTAGTATGAACTAGGGCACTCCTTGTTTGTGACTGTCTTATCTTCGTGCAAACAGGTGCAATGACTTTCTGGGTTGAACAAATGCCTCAATTGTCATAACCTATTTTGCCATAATAAAGCTCAATGATGATAACACACAAGAAGCTCTTTCACTTTCATATCTTCTATCTTTCATCCCCCTTTCTTGGTTGACTTCCATCATCCTTCTTGAGTCCTTGTAGCCTGCTATCACATGACTGAGTATAGTGACACACCAAAAACATTTGCATTTAATATAGTTGCACCTGCATTACCACATATAAGCATTTCATACATACATATAGATATCACAACTGCATCACATCCTGCACACAACACCTGTTAGCACAATTTACATTTGCATTATCATATTCATCTGCATTACATACATTCACATTTGCATCATGCATACACATATAAAACATAAATGAACAAAAAAAAACATATTGCATTGCATCATATACATATTTGCATCCATATCATGAGCATCACATAAGAACATCTCATCACATAGGTACACATGCATATAGCTGCCTCAAAGATGAATAATCTCATATATATATATAAAGTGTCATGATACAATGATGTAAAAATCATATGGCTACAATCACCCACAGGTGTCTACATCATTATACAAAATGGTACAAAACTGATACAAAGGAACTCACTGATCACTCCTGCCAACACTATTGGTAGTGCTAATCCTATCCATGTCATGGTATCCCATGCCACGTGTCCCACCCTCATCTCCAGTCTTGGATCCTAGAACAATCATCTAAGGGCATCCCTATCTCTATCTCGATCATACGGAAACAGCTCCCCATCAATCGGTATCCGCATAATCCTATATACATCCTCCAGGGTGACTGTCATCTCACCCATCGGCAGATGAAACGTGCACATCTCAGAGTGCCATCTCTCAGCTAGTGCAGTCAGCAAACCCATGTTTGCCCGAAACTCAGGCACATATAGCACATGTCTCAAACCCATCTCCTCGATGGCAGCTCTGTCCTCGAGCGACAACTCAGGTCGCAACCTCTGCATTGACAGGAATCTCTCCCGTGACTCTAGCATCAACAAATACTGCTACAGTCAAACAACTCAATCATGTCAGTTATAGTGGCATTCACTGTTTATCACAAAATGCTACTTTTTATCCAAATGCATAATGCTATCTATTCTAGTGACACTCACTGTTCATCACAAAGTGTTGCTATTTATCCTAGTGGTACTCCCTGTTCATCACAAAGTACTACGTGTGTGACACTCACTGTTCATCACAAAGTGTTATTCACATTTGCACTCCCTGTTCATCACAAAGTGTTGCTCATACTTTGGGTACTCCCTGTTCATCACAAAGTACTCTATTTTGGTACTCACTGTTCTTCACAAAGTGCCTTGATCTATCCTAGTCTTCCTAGAGGACCTGCTTGAGTGTATCCTCTCAGCAGCTTATCCAATCGACAGTGTATGTTCAGCACAGAACTGTCGATTTGACCTAGAAGATGCAAATTCATACTTTTTAAACACAAACGTGCTTAAATGACGCAAACACTTTTAAAGATTGCACAAACGTGCCTGTCTGACATAGACGCGCCTGCCGGACACAGACGTGCCTATGCTCTGCATAGACGCGCCTATTTGACACAGATGTGCCTTCTTGGCACAAATGCACCTGAACAGCACAGACGCGACCGCATTTAACATAGACGCGGGTCCAGACACAAACGCGCCTGGCACAAACACAGACGCGCCTAGTAGACATAGACGCACCTGGCACCAACGTAGATGTGCCTGGACATTTTTTGACACTTTTTGGACCCTAGTCTAAGCACATTTATTGCCCTATTCGACATGCATTAATGACAAAATTAAATGCATCAAAGTATGAGGAGGTTTGGTGGTACTTACCGACTCTCCTGCCTCTGCTGGCCTCTGAAATCGGCGAACACGGTCGAATCTATGCACGAAAGCCATCGCTGCTAACTGCTCTTGCTCTATTTTCACTCTGCAATATGCTCTTGTGGATGTGTGGATGACAATGAGGATGTGTTTTCCCCCGTGGTCTATCTTATAGCCTACCCTAGCCCTCACCTTCATTTCTCAAGTCAGTCTTCATTATCCCGTGACTTTGTCACTTTATCTGGTCAATCCCGTCTTTCTTATCAAGAGATTGTCTGCAATCTTTTCAAACATTTTCATCCAATCTCTCAAGGGGGCATATCATTCCCATCTTGGGGCAACTCTGTATCAGTTCATCTTATCTTCTTTGAAACAACGCAACAAGCCGCATTGTCTCAAAGAGGGGCAAAATGTAGACACCTAAAATTGTCATGTTTAATTAAATAAATATTTTATTTATTTAATTATCTAAGCTTAATTCTTCTATTAATTAAATAAATCATTATTTATTTAATTAATTCATTTATCCTCTTCTAGCCTTATTTCTCATTTAAATAAATACATTTATTTATTTAAATTATCCTTTTCCTAAATTAAATAAATAGTCTTATTTATTTAATTATCCTACTTCTTCTATTAATTAAATAAATCTTTATTTATTTAATTAATTCATTAACCTTTTCTACACATGACACATGTCATTCATCTCTTAATTCATACACTACCTACCCCTTTCATTATTTTACTATTTCTTCTACCTACCCTCTAATCATAGCCGACCTCCTTTTACACCTCTCAATCTTATCCCTCCATTTCATATAGTGTCTTCTATATAAGGAGATGCTTCCTTCATTATCAACCCTAATCAAGCATTCTAATGAACTAATTTTTGATCACTTGACTACACTACGATCCTACTTGCAACCACATTCCGTTCTTTGTTGAGCTCTTGTGCACATAAAAATCTGAGAGCAAATATATCAAGCAAGATCAATGGAGATAGGAAGAATGGAGATCAAAACCCTATTGGACATGTGATGGTATAATCTTTGTGATTTCATGTGATTTGCATTGTCTTAGGTAATCTTCATATGTTATGGTGGATCTTTGTTGATTGTTAGGCTAGGGTTTTGTGGTTGAATTCATTTAGCTTTTCAATATTGTTGATATTGTTATCCATTTTCACCATATACAGATACAACACAAGCCTATACCTTTGATAGATCTGACAATTCTAATTGGTTCTCAGCAAATTAGACATGGAAGAGGTCCTAGGGGGAGAGGGAGAGTTGGGGGGAGAGATGGAGGTGGGAGAGGTGGAGGTGGTAGAGATGGAGGTGGGAGATGTGGAGGTGGTATAGATCTGATAGCAGCGGTTGCAGAGCAGGTAGATAGTGGAGAGGAGGATGTGGATATTAGTGGAGAGACTGCATCTATGAGAAGTTCTGATGAGGGCAATGAGTCAACATCAAGCTCATCGAGAAGCGATGGGGATGAGGGTGGGGATAGTGGACATGATGTTGAGATGACCTAGGCTATAGATTTTGGAGGTGCAGAGAGAGGAGATGAGGAGGGATTGAGAGATCGAGTTAGGTGTTTAGAGGACCTGGTCGTTATTTTGCAATAGCGGCAGATGGAGGACAGATATTAGTATCGATAGGTGATGGAGGAGTTGACCATAGAGAGGTATCAGATAGCTTTTGAGAGAGATCGACTATAGAGGGAGAGGGATAAGGTAGTTAGGAGAGCTCATATCACCATGGATGCATACGATCAGTTATTTGGGTCGGTGACAGAGGTACAAAGACAAGCAGATAGATATTTTCCTATTGCACAGGAGGCTATTTATTATAGGTAGGCTTATGAGAGAGTTATTCCTGAGGATCAGAGGGAGCCTAGTTTTAGTGCTGTCATGGGGAGGATATTAAGTTGGTCTACCTCTTGATAGACTAGTAGTGGAGGAGTGATGGGTCCACCTAGGGCACCATCAGGATAGACTGGAGTTAGGCGAGATGCACCTACTGATAGAGGCAGCATAGGTTGAGAGATTTTATATTGATGTTGATGTTGTAGATATGATGTATTTTGACACATTTCTATATGATATATGATATGCATTCTTGATGAGCTATTTGATGATGAACTTCATTATGTAATGTTTCTTTGTTGTGTTTTATGCTATTGTGATGATGAATGCAATCTGAATGTGGTGTCATGCAGTGATGTGATGTACCTTTATTTTGCGATGTATAATGGTTGATAAAATTCTTATTATGATGCAATGGACTAAAATTATGAAATGATATATATGAAAATGTCATGTGATGATGTTTATATTTGTGGGTCAAAATAGATGTTGAAAATCATGAATTTGGAAGAATTGTTAGTTGTTAGACGTAGAATAGTTTTGAAATGATCAATCAATTGAATCAACCTTTGTTTATTCCAAAAATAGATATGACAGAAATGATTTGATAAAGTTTTGATGAGAAATTTTTCATTGCTTTATTCGTAGTGCAATACATTATCATCATTGAGCCTTATTATGTAACAATGGAGCTTATTACACCAGGGTATGAGAACTTCTTCATTTCTTTATTCATAGTGAAATACATTATCATTAAGAAACACACATGTAGTAGACAAGGAATGAACCCTCCATTCTGGGTATTATGCTAGGGGTCGAGGTATGTGTGGCATTCACAAGCTGAATGATCCTATCATAGACACCCACTAGAGCAATTTCCCTAGAACTTCATTGGTTCAAACCACAAACAACAAATGAAGAAAAGAATCATGCCCATCATGGCTCCTCTAGTCACTATTTAGACATCCTTGAGTAGCTAAAAGCAGTAATCTTCACCTATTTGATAAAAAGAGAACCAAAAATAGACAAAACTTAGCAGTTGGACAGACTGTGACTTTGCTTTGATACATTTGATGCGATTTTGATAATCTTTGGTGTTAGAAGTTTTGGACCTCATTTAAGACTGACCTGTTTGGCTTTGAGTGTACTGATTCTGTTTAAGACAAGATGTTGATCACATTGATAGTTTGATAGTGATTCGATAGATTATACAGTTGATCAGCTTGATTGCAGACATTTTGACAAGATAGTTGTATCCTTTGTTTAACTTTGTGTGAAGTGTTTGCTGGATATCTGCTAGGGTGTTTGATTCTTGCAAGATAATTTATTGCAAGTTTTTGATGTTTTTGGATTTTTAGTTTGTTTTTAAAGAGCTTTTCGATGTTTAGGGGTATTTGGTATTTTCTCAATGTTTTTGTGCTTTTTTGAGGATCGATATCTGAATGCTTTTGTTGTGATTTTGATGTTTTCTGATTTTTAATTTATTCAAGACTTTATCTGATTTTTAGGATTTTTTCAAGACTTTATCTGGTTTTTAGAATTTGTTTAGGACTTTTATCTGATTTTTAGAATTTTTTCAGGACTTTATCTGATTTTTAGAATTTTTTAAAGAATTTTATCTGAATTTTAGAATTTTTTCAGGACTTTATCTGATTTTAAGAATTTTTTCAATTATGCCCCCAAGTGCAGACCTATTATGATATATGATGTTGCATATGGAGACAATGATTTTTTGATATGAGTTATGCTAATGCAGAATGCATGATGAGAATGCAATTCCTATTCGAACAAGGATGAGTGTGTGTGCCTTTCATTCTGAAATGCACTAATTGGATTAAAGGTGCAAAACATTTCAGAGATAGGAGTTGAATCCATTCTCAAAAGACTTAGACCATCTGACCTAACACACTATGTAACCAAGATTTATGAATAAAGGCGCAGAAAAATTCTCCATCAATTCTTGAAACTTTGATCTTCTTTTGCCCATGTGTGTGCAATTGAATTTATTTTGACTCTCATAACCATCAAAGACCCTTGGAATCCTATGTGGCTAGCTACGTGTGTTATTCTGACTTCAAAAGAAACCTAGATAGAGCATCTCTACTAGCAAGCTTTTAGGGCTCAGATGAGGTTATACACTGTAATCTCTTAAACATTGCTCCATTTCTAGTAGGTGTCCATATCCCTGATGGAGTTACTTGCATGTTCCCATAGTCAAGCTTTTATCGCACATGATATTTTAGCTATATATCATTGTTTATTTTGCCTTGAGATGGATATTGGCATAGCATTTTTTTTCTTTTATTTTCTTTCCTTGACTTGTAAGTAATGAAACCTACTTGGGTATGATAATTACAACGGCGCTGAAGTAGAATATTGGATTTTTCACTAGCCACATGACCAACTAGGTATCTATGATGACTTAGAGCTTTTGATTAGTGTGTGAGATATAGAAATTGATATATTTTGGGCAATAAGACTTGATAGTGAAACTTCTACCCAACCAAGGATAAATCTTAATCACAATGTGACATTGAAGATGAATGACTAAAGGCCTCCTAAAGACTTCATGAACAAGTATCTAGAAAATGAAACAACCTTCATTCCTTTTAGTGCAGACAGGTGAATGACTTATAAAATCATCTTGACTTATTAATGCAACTATATGAGAAAGGAATAATGATATGCAATTCCATGTTCTGCAATGGTTGTATGCAATGCAATGCAGTAAAGAAATATGCAAATGCAGTATTGAAAATTGAAATGAACCCACCCTTAAATGTAATATCTTTTAGGTGCATGTTGTTGATGGGATTAGGGAGTGAATATCCCTTCATTGTTTGCAAATGATAAGTGTCATTTCTAATTACTTTTGTTATGAAAAAAGGACTTAACCAGTTAGGACCTAAGGAGGAGTTTGTTGCAGCTATATACAGTTGTAATGGTTTCCCATGCACAGGAAGAACCAAGATTGGTGTGGACAAAAGATATTATTTTAGTGTCTTGAATGCCCCTTGGCATTGTTGTGTCCATTTGAATGTAACACCTTTCTTTAAAATTTGTTGAAATGGTTGGTACTATTCCACCAATTGGGCAATGAAACGCCTTATGGACTATAATCTGCCTTACAAAATTTTGAGTTGTTTGAGCATAGTAGGTGATGGCATGTCTAAAATAGATTTCACTTTCTCTAGATCTATCTCAATGTCGCAATTAGATATAATGAAGCCCAAGATTTTTCCGAATGTTACTCCGAAGACACATTTTTTTGGATTGAGTCTTACATTGTATTGCTCAAGTCTATCAAAGATCTTAGCTAATATGTCTAGATGGCTATCCCTTTTGTTGGACTTTGCTAGAAACTCATCTACATAATCCTCCATGATTGTTTGTATCATGTTATGGAATAAGGTGGTCATTGCCCTTTGATAAGTGGCACCTACATTTTTAAGGCCGAATGACATCACATTCAAGCAATATGTTCCCCATGGACAAGTGGATGTTGTTTTAGGTTGGTCTTTTGGTGCAATTTTGATTTGATTATAACCAGAAAAACCATCCATGAGTGATAGCATTTCATTTCCAGCTATCAAGTCCACTATGATGTCTATGTTAGGGATTGGAAAGTCATCTTTTGGGTAAGCCTTGTTGATATCTCTAAATTCGGTGCAGATCCTGATACCTCTAGTATGCTTGGATACTGGGACTAGATTCAAAATCCATTCAACATAGTTTATGGGTCTAATGAAACCCACATCTAACAATTTTTGTAGCTCAATTTTGACTAACAAGGCTATGTGAGGGTGAATCTTCCCGAGCTTTTGCTTATATGGTTTTACTCCTAGAAGTAATGGAAAATGATGTAAAATCAATTCAGGATCTAATCTAGGCATATCTGCATAAGACCAAGCAAAATTGATTGGTCTTTGCTTAAAGAATTTGATAATTTCTTTTTTCTATTGGATTTAGGGATTTTTCTAGGTGAATGTTACAAAATTTCTCAGCATCATCGATGTTGAATTCCTTGATTTCTTCTACCAATAATGTTGACTGTTCTTTATCAATAGGTAAAGCATCTATTATGTGTTCTTTATTATTATTGTCTTGATTAGGAGAGCATCTTGCTTCTCCAAAATATGTAGTTCTATCTAAATCCACTGCAAAGCCATCTTTGTGATCATTATAAGGGAGTCTATCCCTTGCACCCAAGAATTCGGCTATGACTTCATCATTTTGAAACCTATCTAATTGTGGCTTTCCTTCTTGCCTCCATTCAATTAAATATGGATGTATAAGGGGTAAGTCTTTGTCTCTTGTGGTCATAGAAGATCCTGATATCATGCATACTTGGTTATGACTTGATGTATCCTCATCATAAATCGGTGGTCGGTTGTCTTCATTATCATATGGGAATTCATAGTCATAAGAATCTGTGACACTTTCTATGTATGTTTCACTTTCTGATTTTGTGTCACTCATTTGCTCTTGTTCTTGTAACTGAGTTTATTATAGATCAGTGGATCTTCTTTGTATTGTGGATACCCTTCTTAAGCCTGGTATCAGTCTTTGCAGTCTTTCTTCATCTGACTCAAATGAAGGAGCTGAATTTGTTTCCCTTGGCAAAAGTATTGACAACAACCAAGGATTTGTCTCATATACTGGTGTTAAGCCTATATCTGGTACCATGTTTGCTTGTTCAGATGTTTCAGGTATAGTACTGCTAGATGTCTCTATGCTAGTTTATTGTATAATTTGCCTCATGTCTTCACCATCTGATTCCATGATAGGAGATATTGGTGCTCTCTTTCTTTTCTGAGACGAAGAAGAATGCATTCTTGTTGATGATTGATTCTAAGGTATGTATTCTGAGGGTAACCTAGGCTTGTTCAGTATATCCAATGTACATTGTTTAGCTTCTATTATTTGTGGCACATGTTTATATCCCAAGTCTTGATTCTTTGGGTTTTTATGTGGCAAAACAAATTCTAATTATTGGGATCCAAGAACAATAACAGGGGGGTGAATCAGTGTTTTGCTGATAAGATCAGATTTTATCCTTTTATACCATACACATATAAATTGGTAAACAAATAAATATATAAATTTAAGCAAATAAACCATCCACATGAATGAACATCATAACACAAAAATTTATACATGGAAAAACTCAAAGAGGAAAAAACCACGGTGGGATTTGTGATCCACAATATCAGTTCACTAGCCATATGAAAGGATATTATATATAATAGGGGCCTGCACATGCAGGAAGGCACACTTCTTATCACTAAAGAGTCTCACTGACTACAAGCTTCTACTGAAGTAAAACACTGAAAATGAACTCAAAAATGCATCTGCTATGCCAAATAGAGTTCTGGTTCTAGCTTTGCTCTGTACCGGTTCATAAACCCTGAACACCACTACCAGTATCTCTTCTCCTCCAAGAATGCTTTCCAGACTATCTACAGATCATTGCATGATATAATATTTGCATACTAATGATCTACATACATATACTTTGCATTATACAATTCTGCTATATTCTCCTATGTCACACTCTTTTCAAAATGACCTAGCAGACTAACCTATATACCCATTACAAATAATATGCCTTATGTCACCTTACAATACATTACAAAAGATATTCAATGTTGGCCTAGTCAATAATTAGAAAATGATTTTCTAAATAAATCTTCCTTGATGTTGACTTCCTTGAAGTACTTGATACTAGTGCCGGTGTAACCCTGGATACTCCAATGTCCGTGTCTATCGGTAAATGTCTCCTAATGCTGGTATATGACTTCCATCTGATCTTGTTGCCATCAATGACAACAAAATGAATCTGATGAGTGTCAATTACCAACAATCTCCCTCTTTGGCACTGATGGCAACACTCAAGTGAAAAATGGATTCCCTGCTGGTTCAACTGAAATATGCTCCCCCTGAGCAATACACTCCTTCTGATATTTTGATGTCTTTCCCACATGTACCTGTCTGATATTTTTCACATATATACACTCCCCCTTTGGCATCAATGCAAAAGATTGGTGAAAGAACTGAAAGAATTCAGAACAAAAAAATGAATAAATACTGTTTGTTTTACCAGAGCTTGACTAACTTGAAAATTTCTGGGTAAGCCTTATCCGACAATTGTAGGTATGTATCCCAATTGGTTTTGAAAGTTTTAGATATGGATGCTAGTCCACTTAGTAAGTCTGCCAGTGTTTCCTTCTCTTTGACTTCTGCTGGTGTGGGTTTAGCAATCATGTCCATACACTCTCTTTTATGTACACCCAGTGAATCCAATCTGGGACTCACCAATCCTCTAAGACTCCTTGCTCTCTGAATGATTTTATCTCTCTCCTTCTCAAAAGCAAAAAATTGGTTCTCCAAGGACAAAATTTATCCATCAACAGATGTAGTCAGTGTGGTTAATCCATCAAAATAATTTGCAATGCTAGCTACCTTATCATGCAATTCCTTTAATATGTTATCTACATTTGCTGTAAGAATTTCTATGTTACAACAGACCCTGTAGATATTTGTACATTGTTTCAAACAATTCTAAATAAGAATGAATTTAGCTTCAATTTTCTTTTTCTTTGTTTCAATGATCTTGTCAAAGGCGACTTTCTTAGCCACAGTAAATCTTTCTAATACATGTTGGTCTGATATCTGTTGTAGTGATTGAAAATTGTTAGATATGTACTTAGTTAATGCCTTAAGCTTGACAGAAGGGCTTGCTTCATTCTCAATCTGACAATCAAGGATTAATTTATGCAACATTGTAACTGATTGATCTATTATCCCCTTATATGCAGATCCCTCCTTTAATAGTTTTAGAGTAGCCATCATCATTAACTCAATTGGACTCATCTTAGTGACTAGTTTCTTCTCAACTTGAGAAGTGTCAATTGCCAAAACCTTTATCGCGGAATCAATATGAACCGTCGGTGTAGACTTAATTCCCTTTACCTTGTCTTCTTTAGCACCGATGGCTTCACCACTTGGTGTAGTGTCAATTACTGTCAGTGGAGTATTATCCATAATATTCATAATGTCTTGTACATTGCCTTGCTCAAAAATAGTTTGTGTCAGTACAGACTATACACTTTCCTTTACTGTTGGTTGTGTTTGTATATCTATAGCTACTACTGGTTTAGTCAAAATTGGAGTTGAACTATCCAAAATACCTTTCCCTTTAAATCTGTCTGGGATGGTGGAAGTTGTTGCTTTAACAAATTCTTCATGAGCTGTAAGAAAATTTGGATTCTTCTGGAAGAATTTGGTCCAACCATCATTGGTTTCATTCACTACCTCATTAACTCTTCCCATCATTAGGCTTATTTGTTGGGGTTTGCTACTAAATACTGTTCTGTTTGCAACATCTATGCATCTTTTCATTTCCTCATTGTTTATTGAACCACACATTTCCAAAAGTTCTACTTCCTTAATTTCTCTATCCCTCTTGATTGCATCAAGTCTTC